>NC_073692.1:364913159-365230846 GCF_029784155.1 Uranotaenia lowii | reverse complement strand
TCAGACAGGGACGAGCAAATTTCAGATGAACTAGTAGGCAAATGGAATCATTGGAGTGAACTTCTAAAAGATCTGGATAAGGTACGTGTCCAAAGATTATTTTTAGTGGCATGACAAATGACGAGTTTAAAAATCTACAACCTCATGTTTTTGTGGATGCAGGTGAAGCAGCATATGCGTGTGTAGCGTATTTGAGAGTAGTGCATTGTAATATTCCTTGGTGCGCTTTCGTGTTGGCGAATACCAAGGTTGCACCATTACGGCCCTTATCCATACCTCGTTTAGAACTCCAAGCTGCTTTGAAAGGTAGCAGATAGCTAAACACCATCTGCTCTGCCCTTAATCTCCCGATTAGCCAACGCTTTCTCTGGACTGATTCATAAACAGTACTTGCTTGGCTTCGATCAGACAGTAGAAAATATCATCAGTTTGTCAGCTTCAGGGTAGGGGAAATAAGAACGCATTTTTTGTTCCATTTAGAAATGCCGTCTTATTCATTTATTGATCCAGCTAAATTCTCTCTCTGGAGCTGATTACTGCGAAGTACAGCCTTTGAAATCAGAGCTATGAACAAATTTCGAGAAAAAACATATTTCCGGGTTTCTCACTTCAGAAGAATTTCTAACCGCCGGGAATGTCCTTTGGAGACAAGCGCAGGCTCAAAGTTTTTTTTTTTTGGCGAATACGCATCGTTCAAAGCTGGTTGACTCGAATGCACGAGCTGTACAAACTATCGCCGTTTTTGGATGACTATGGAGTTATCAGAATGGATAGTAGAATCAAGGAGACCCTTACAGCAGCCTAAGTTCCCCATAATTTTACCGAAAACACACCAAATTACCTTTCTACTGGTAGATAGTTATCAACGTCGTTTCGTACATAGTAATCCTGAAACAGTCCTTAACGAAATACGCCAACAGTTTTGTATCCCAAGTCTACGTTCCATCAAGAAAGTGGCAAAAGACTTGCCTCGCAGTAAGAGCTGTTTACATGGAAATAGCCCACAGTCTTACGTCGAATGCTTGCATATTAGCCATCCGACGTTTTGTAGCTCGGAGGGGGTCACCCTCAATATTCCCACATTAGTGTGATGGGTGTATTTCCTGGGAGGCCCCGTCACATCAAAACATGTGACGCGCTCTTACTCCTGTTATCCGCTCAGCTAGCCACACGTTGCAAAGCTAGGAGCTCTCCTTCTAAATGGTGACGCTCCGAGAATTTCTTTGGGTCCGGCTAGTAAAACTACCAAAATAAGCATGGCGACGAACGTGTTAAGCGACGAAAATTACACCAATTGCGCGTTATCCGACACCTTATTCGCCAGATTTCGCTCGTTGCCGCGACAATATTTTCCAGTTCTCTCATTGTTCAATATTACTAGCCTCATCTGATTTTTAGCCATCCGGATGCACTGCAGGTTGCAGAGAGATTTTCTCATATGAAGCCCGCACGGGAGCAAAATTTCAAAATTCACACACATAGCAGATTTTCTATCATATCCGATTTAACACGTTCGTCGGCACGCTCTTTTCGGTAGTTTTACTAGCCGGTCCCAAAGAAATTCTCGGAGCGACAAAATAAAGAAGGAGAGCTCTATCTTTGCAACGTGTGGCTAAACGGAGCGACTAAAATGAGTAAGAGAGCGTCACACGTTTTTGATGTGACGAGGCCTCACAGGAAACACACCCGTCACACAAATATGGGTCCCATGGCGACGAACGTTTTAAACTGACTTCAGACGACATTTTATTCGATCTTTTAACTGTGAACTATCCTGAATACATATCCTGAAGTGTTGAGAAGAACCTGTCTACCTCTCGTGTCTCCATCCATCCTATTTTTCACCATTTTTAAAAAAATCATCATTTTAGAAATGCATTAACTCAGAAGTAGGAAGATTTGGTTAAGTAATATCTTTCAATTTATATAATTGATGTTTGAAAATAATCACATTTTAAATGACAAATTATCGATCTGAAATAATGACTCTAGTTTTCTCGAGGAAAGTACGTATTTGTTTTGCATTTGCATATTCGTAGCTTCCGAAGAATTAAACTTGGAATAATTTTTAAGGTCGATTTTTACATAAGTTAGGAAGTGATGCCAGGGAGGCTACTAAAAAATATCACGTACACTAAAATAAAAAAACTTGAATCTATAATTGTTTCTTGATTAATCCAATACAGGCTTCATCGATTTTCTTGTCTAATTGAGTTCAAATTGAAAATTCGTAAAAAAATCTGTTTTTCGTATTTTGACAGTCTGGAAATGAAAAAATATACCAAATAACGTCAACTTCTCAATTTTTTTTTCAAATTTATCTGGCGTGACTTAAATAATTTGACGGTTCATTGATTGAAAAGTACAGTTTTTCACAACTTTTTTACATTAATTTTCATTTTATCCTTGCGCGCAACTTGGCGTAACTTTGGCTTTCTTGAACACTTAATAAGTTAATTTTTCATTTGCATTCCGTAGTTGATCTACAGTCTTTTTAGGATTTTTTCTTAGACTTTGAATAACGGCTAACTCAAGTGTTGTACCTGAATATTGACTGAAACAGTTATTTGAGGTATCTCGAGGTTTCTAAACCTGAAAAAATTTTTACAAATCAATCGAGAAAACAAAAGAATATAGCAGTTTGAATCAGGAGTGTAAATTTGACATTCCAGGAACTTTAATGTGTGAAAATTTCTGGGATGGATCAGGGTTAAAGATACATATTCGTTTTCGAATGTTCCAATCCGTTTATCTGTTTAAAAAAATCAATTATGTTGAGAGGAACCTTAATCCGAAAACAGTTGAGCCTTGTTGAGAATTTTACTTTAGAAAGAATCTGAAAGATATCCTATATTTTTGTGTACAACATTCTGAAACATTCGATTAGCTCACACCAAATGGTTGAACTATCCATAGTTTTTCATTTCCTGACAGAGATGGTAGCCTTCGAGTGTTTTCTTTACCAGCTTACACCATATGAGTGTCGGTGAAGCAACAAAAAAAACATGAACCTAATTTCTTCACCCAATGCAGTGGCAAAACCAGTCACACGCCCTCGGGAAGAAAAACTGTAACATCTGGAGATTTATGTGGATGTTCACTTGTCCTGTTGCCTCTGATGCTTCGGAAGCTCCTGGTGGATGAATTTTGTGTGTGTGATTTTGCTAACGTACTTTTTCCTCACAATATTTCTCTCGAAACCATCCGAGCAAATTGGATTGGAGTACATTAATTTCGGAGTTTGACATCCGAAATGCCAGGAGCAAAACTACTGGTGCATCCCCAAGCCATTTTGTGCTGGCTTGGACACTTGGGCGCTGCCATTTTAGTTAAGAGGATTTATTTTTTCCATCCCGACTTCTCTTTTTTTTTCTTCAAAACAACACCGTCCAATCCAGAATATCCGTCGCTGGTCTTGGTCTTGGTCTTGGGGGTGATCGGAAGTTGTTCACGCCAGTTTCGGTTGGATGCATCCGAAAGGCGAGAAAAATTGGCTGATGGCTATTTATGGGCACCCCGAACTAAACCCAATTCAGCTATAAGGAGGAGAAAAAGTGAAGCAGGTGCAGGCCACTCTTTCACATGGAGAAAATAAGATTCTCGGGATGTGTTGAAGTTATTTATGATGACAGAGAAAACTATAAACTCTACACTAGTATTAATGGGTGCCAACAAACTCGTTTATTTCGGAATGGTGTAGGATTGTTACAAGTTTTTCGAATCATAGAAAATTTTTAAATGAAATTTTCAGCATGATTTTTTTTTTGTTTCGATTATAGTCGTTTTACCATCTTTATGGCATTCGCGACTTTATATCAACGTTGCAGTTGGCGGAACGTTATTGAAGAACTTATCCGGTACAACTGTGTTCGATGTCTACTCTTGGGCTCGAACTCGCGGACATCGGCTCAGAAAGCAACAGACTTGCCAACTGAGCTATATCACAAGCCCACCATGAATGAAACACCAAGTTGGTGATAGTTTTGATTCTCCTTTCAGTTGAACAAAACTGATATAGAAATTTGGATAAGTTAGAAAGAGGACGCCTATTTAACTATAGAAAACGGCTTTAATATGTGAGTGCCGAAAGCTAAAAATAAGTCACTGATAAGTAATCTGGCGATTTGTCCTAGTGGTAAGGTTTCAACGAAATTTCTCAAAGTATCCGAGTTCTAATCTCGGTCGATGCGAATTTTTGTGTTATCCCTCATAAGTAATCCATTCACTTTGCCCTATACGGTGAGTCGAAGCATCCATTAAAAAAATCTATAAAAAATAATGTATGTGTGTTTATAGAATACAAACAATTCACATACACTCATACATTATTTTCTGGTGTTTTGTTTGGCATATGATGTGACTAACCGTCCGTCTCAAGTCCGCTGAACTACCTCCCCGACACCTTATAGTGATGACTGCATCGAGTTGAATTCGCTGCCAGATTCTTTAACAAAAAATGCTCATCTTGCCCCGTTCAATGGTGCTCGATTCGTCTCGAGTCAAGTCATCTCGAGTTGAAGCAAAACGCATTTTAAAATTGAATCCATATTTAAAAATAAAATTCAAAAACTTCGTAATGAAGAGATTCAATTTGATTTTTTTTTATCATTATAACTTTGAAATATTTTTCAACATTAAATTTCATGATCTACTTTTAACAGGATTTTTACAGAAAGCATCTTTAAATCTTTTTTTTTTTTTTCAATAAAAGGATATTAAACTCACTAGATAATTTAAACTTAAAATTAAAGAATTACATTTTACATTTTTTCGTCTTAAATCTACCACATTTTTTTATAGGACGCTGTTATTAAACAGAAATAAAATATAAAAAAGCTACGGATTTATAAAATCAAGTTAGGACGATGGGCTTGTGATACAGCTCAGTTTACAAATCAGTTGACTGCTGTCCATGAGTTGGAGCCCAAGAGTAAACATCGATCACAGTTGTACCGGAAAAATTTTTTAATGACAGTCCGTCAGCCAACTGCATCGTTGATAAAAGTCGCGAGTGACATAAAGATGTTAAAGTGTTTATAATGAAAACAAAAAAAAAGTTAGATCGTTGAATCTTCAGAGATACCTGCAACAATAATATGCTTGTAAGTGTTCTATATATTTTGTTCGTTTAGAATGTTCAGAGTGAAGAAGATATGATTAGTTTTTAATCTAACTTTGTTTCAATATCAAGAAATCATTAAAATTCAGCCCCAGAATTGAGAATACTCACTCACAATAATAATTTAAACTTTTCCGTTTTCATTAGACTATTTTTGAAATTTTTGGAGAGATTTGAGACTAACTCCTAACACCGATTTACAACAATCATAGCGTCAGTCAGGGTCGTAGGAAGAACTGCCTTCCCGGGGGGGGGGGGGGGGGGGGGGTGGGGGGAGTCTCAGATTTTTCAAGGAACGCAATTTAAAACATGAGTTGAAATTAGGGTTACCATACGTACTCTTTCAAGAGTACATGTACTCTTTTTCGATCGAGAAATTAGCGTACTCTTCTTTTTGTGAAATTTTACGAAATGTACTTTTTTGTGAAAGGAATGAAATAAAACTTTCTCATATAAATAAACTTATTTCTTTTGATACATAAATATTGTATCCTTATAAATACAAGAGATCCAACTTTTTATGCAGTCGATGCACAACACTTCAGTGTTGCTTCTTTTGGATGGATACCAATGGAATAACGAGTACATTCAGGATTTCAATCGGGATTTTTCTTTCAAAATAAGCGCCTTTGAATATGCAATGAACTCCCGAACACTTAGATGTCAATAAGGCTGGAACAAATATCAATTTCTTCTTTTGTCACCCCCCCCCCTTCGAAATTCCCTAAAACCCGAAGGGGGAAATAAATAAAGTTTGAAGTATTTAATGTAAATTTCGAAAAAAAAAATCAAGAATTACAAAGTTTACAAGATGAATTAAACAAATTTTGGAAGATGGAAGTTAGTTCACCTTCTGTATTCTTGATTTTATTGAATTTTTAGATAAAAAATTACTGATTTTTTAGGTTTTGTGCAATGATATTCTATGGAACTTTGTTGCATACAAGATTTCGTGCAATTTATTCTAATTTATTTGTTTTTCGCATTATTTTTTATTGTCCCCCCCCCCCCTCGCGATGTTCCAACTCCGAGTGACAAAAGAAGGATTTGAAATTTGTTCCGGCCTAATGTTTTTAAAGAATCTAAAAATACACCTTTATACAAAAAAAAACTATTTTTTAAATGCAGTTTTTTTATCAACTTTGGTGTGCTTTCTCAGTATATAATCGAAAACTTTGATTAATCCAACTTAAAATTCTGAGCGTTTGTCATCTATGTCATGTATCATGCAAAAATCTTACGGTTTTTGAGTAACCCAATTTCCTATTGAGTACTGAATAAATGGCGTTTGTTTGGACATTTTTTCAAATTTTTTTTTTCAATGTACTCTTTTTGGCATTGCAGGATATGGTAACCCTTGTTAAGATCTTACTTTTTACTTTTTCTTTTTGAGATCATCATATTTATTTTTTTCTTTTTTCAAAAGATTTATTTTTTACAATTCGTGGATCTACAATAATTCAAAAGTTTTCCATCCAAAATCTGGGCAATATCCGGACAAGTTGAAGAATTTTTCAAGAAGAAAAGTTCGAAAATAAGTTTGTTTTCATATAAACACATCAGCAAGTTTATTTAGATAATTTTAAAAAAAAAAATTCTTATGAACGCAATTTTCAACGCAATTCAAAATTTTTAACAAGCAATTTAAATTTTTCTTTGTATTAGCTTACTAGCTTACTAAACTTTCGGGCAAAATCCGGGCAATCAGGCATTTTTTGTGATTCTAATCTTATTGAAAATTCGATATTGGAGACTAAGGACTGTACCCACATTTATGCACCAACTTATTGTGTGAACAACTTTTGATAGCGCTTTTCTAGTACAGTCTTTAAGATTCTATCAACAAGTGAGAAAATTTTTGAAAATCTATAGTAGAATTGTGGACCTGGGGTAAGATTTCGAGGGTTTGGTCTTGGTTCTAAGTCGAGATTGTTACTCTTGATTAATTTGAGTCGATCATCGAAATGTTATTATGAATTTAAAATTTCGAGTTTAGAGAAGAACGTTTTGCTTGACACTTTTGGACCCTCATGGGGGGATTTAACCCCCAAAACACCCCCCGTTCCTACAGCCATGGCGTCAGTATTGTTTGCAGATAATTTACACAATTTTAATAAATAAAAAGTTATAATCTAGTTTCGGATTCTACATAAAAGTTGATTTTTTCAATTGCAATTAAAGATTATTTTTTACTACAAAAAATAACTATAAGCATATGTTTAAATAACTAATTTTGAGAGATTTTGGCGTCAACATTCAAATATTTTGTAAGATTTCAGTACTTTGACTCGTGAAAATCTTAAAACTCTCCGATTTTTACTGACATTAGTCATTCATTATAAGATTATCAGCATGAACACCAAAAGTTTGAAAGTTTTAGATTTTGAAGATTCTAATTTATTTAACATTTTCATTGAATAGTACAAATATCATTTCGATTTGAAATTTTATCAAATTCCTGGATTATCGTAAAACAGGGGAGAAAAAGGAAAACTAATGATAGTTTTTCTCAGAAGTCAAAATTACTCGCAGTCATCGAGAAAGTTGACCATTGATTTTGATAGCTTAATTTCAAAAAAAAATCTACGGTTCTTTCAATAGAGTGTTCAAAATTATCAAACGAGTTTTTACCTATTTTCAAATGTTAGCCTTGATTCTCAGATATGAAAACTGAGATAATAGAATGAAATGCATATTTGAATTCAACATTCCAAAATAAGTAAAACTCAGCTTTTTAATGTTTTGCTCCTCGAAAAAATGTAATTTTATATGCCTTGTGTTATCTTATATTGATGCTTATTTTCATGATTTTTTTATTTCAAAAGGGATTCAAATACACATTTTCAGAGGTGCAAAAAATATAAGAATCAAATAAGAATAATTTTGGGGTGCTGATTAAATTTTGAATGTTTCTCATTTATTAGCTCTTGTTTTCAGATAGTTTTTGAAAATTCGAAAATATAAATAAATTTATTAAACAAATATGTGCTAATTTTTTTTTACACAACTATTTTGGCAACAATTTTGAAAATAAAGGTTTCAACTCAAGAATCGTTTTTTTCGACTGCGAAAGACCTTCTATTTAGAAAAAATGGTTGAAGTTCAACTTCTCGATAACTTTTTACAAATTTTGTCTAAATTTTAAACAAGATTGTATTAAAGGTTAAAAACAAATTCTTCGAACGAAATTCACAATAAGAAATGAATTGCAGAATTGACTAAATATACCTGATATATTCCGAATCACTATTCAGAAAACCATAAAAGTAGAATTTAAAAAAATCTGAATTTTAAAATCCGTTTAAAAATTATAGCAATTGTTAGATCAAAAATTTATCCTGAATATTTGCTTTTCGAACGCAAAATAAAATCAATAAATTTTTTCGAGGTCTCCTAGCGCTGATATAATTTTCGCCAGGAAAATTCTAGATTTGTATACTGAATTTGTATCAAAGATATCGATACAAGTTAATGTAGACATGACATGACATGACATAAGTTTTAATGGTTTCAATTTCATCTTTTTTATTGAGTTCAATGAGATATCAATGGTGGAGAAGAGGCTGTGTTGAACCCCACTACCCCCCTCCCTCTTCCCACTCTTCCAAAATGAACGCTTTTTACTTAATACAGTGAGCGAAATAAGAATAGCACCACTATGTGTTTTGCTTGTAAAAATATGAATGATTGAAAATTACAAAATTTTTCTTCCACAGTTTGTTCTGAATTGCTCAACGGATAAATCAAGCATAAGTTTACTTTTTTTGGACGTAGCAATTGGCGTTGAGGACCAAAAATGTGAAAAAAGGGTGCGAAATAAGAATAGCACCACTTGAGTTTTTCAACAAAAACAAGATTATTTAAAAAAAATTTACTGTGTAAAAGTGAATAATAATGCTTCCACAAATTATTTGAATAGAAAACTGCATTTTAAGGAGTTTTCCAGAATTCCAAAGGGTTTCAAAGGTTTTAAAAGGGGGTTTTAAGAGATGCTCCCCTAGCGTTAAGGAATTTGATATTTGAGCTATAAAACTTTATCAAACTGCTTGATTGCTTCATTAACATTCATAAGTATGATGCAAAATGATGAAACATAGATTTGAGGCTGAGTTTGAATCCAAAAAGAAGTTGGAATTAAAAAATACTAATGTTTTTTAATAGTCAAACACTATTTCTCTAGTTTTAAGTCATAGATGGCAGCACTATCTTGCCATCAAGCCAAATTCATACCCATTTTTGAATATCCGGGATTAATTAGGGAGTGCTGGATGATTTTGGTCAAGAATTAAATACATGTACCGTTATACGCTTTGGAAATTCTAAGATCACTAAAACCAAAAAAAAAAAAATAAAGTTGCATCAAGGTCACTAAAAGTGAATTTTTGGACCGATTATCAGAATAAAGTTGAAAAAATAAAACCCCCACTCCCACCCAAAAGCGAGTTCTAGGACCGAGTCTGGTCATAATAGAACCCAACTTGTACATAAGACCGCTACAAAAAAAATGACTTTTTTGCTCCCATATGTTTTTAATGTCTTCCGGGTCACCAGTCATCAGTAAAAAATTTGAGATGAATTGGTTGATTCCTGAATTAGCGCAATGCAATTTAATTTTGTATGGAAATTTGCATGGAAGTAGAAATTTTTGCGTATTAAATCATCCAGGAAACTAAAATATACTTAAAATGAAGTTTGTCTTCAATTATCGATTTTTCCTATTCATAAGCTTTATTTTTTGGTAACATGAAAAAAAGCTAGGTCTTTTACGAAAAAAGTTATAACCATTTCTTTATTATTTTTATTAATTTAAGTATCGTTTATTAAGGCCAAATTACTTCTTAACTAAAGTTTTAAGGGACCGAGGATCATTAGTTTTAACACTAGAGGGAGGTTGGAAGGGGTTAGGAGAGGGGGAAGGATTTTGAGAAGGTTTGGGAGAAATAGATTTGATCTGTTGCCTGGGGCTGGGGGTTGCATTTGCGTTTTCGCAATGCATAATTTCGGCCTCGACCGATGATTGCACTGGAGGTGGTTGAGGGGTTATCCGTTTCCGAGGGGGAGATGCTGGTTTGAGATGTGGAGCTATTTGATTTGTCCGCTTCTGTTGTGCTGGTAGCTGCTGTTGTTTTTGTTGTTCTTTGTGTTGAGTTTGGGCTGGTTGCAGGGGTTTTTTATTGTCTACTAGCTGACCCGGTGTGCTTTGCTACACCTTCCAACATTTTTTGAGACTTGTTTAACTTGTTATTTATTTGCACAAAATTTTAAGTTCAATTTCAAAATCATTTAAACGTTTTTTCAAAATGAATTTGCAATTTTATTTATTGTGAAATCTTGGTTTTTTTTTTTAAATCAGTGTTTTAATCCTTTTTATGACTCTAGATTTCTTTGCTTCATAAGTTTATACCTTATGCCAAAATATTTTTCTATATAAATATGAAACTATCTCAAACTATCAAATAAACATTTTTAGTAATAAAATAATATCATAGGACATTTATTTTACCTATTCGTTCTCGAAATATCATACAAATTACCCCCATTCCTATATCCCTAGTTGAAGGAAGGTGGGTATCATAACATCAAAAAAACACTTCTTGTATACAAATACGATCCCACGTTATATATGACTCCATTCTCGATAAGTTCTCGAGTTATTCAAAAAATGGGTGACCCTCTCCCCACTTTATATCTCCCCTCTGGCAAGAGAAGGGGTTCTCAAACCATCGAAGAAACATTGCTCGTACTCCAATATGCTTCCATGATAATTTAGTTCTATATTCTCGATAAGTTATCGAAATATTAAACAAATTGTATCAATAGAGGGCATTGTCCCCTCTATATCGTTCCACTGATTTGTGGTAGTGATGCTAAACTACCGAAAAAAAACATATCTTGTGCTCGAATACCCTCTCATGACAAATTTGGATTCGTTTGATTTATTAGTTGTCGAGTTATGCTATAAAATTTGTATCGGAGCCGCTCTTCCTACCTATCCCCTACCTGGAAGAAGGGGATCAAGATTGAACATTCCGTGTATTCAAATACACTCCTATGCCAAAATCCTCCCCAGTTGCTAAATTGAATGATTGTTCCCATGTTATACTTGGTTCCATTTGTTAGATAAATTTTCGGTTTATGCAAAACAATCATACATATATGAGCTTCCGTCTTCCCTAACTGCATTGTCAATTGAAGGAGAAAGAAGTCTCAAGTAAGCTAATAACCATTTTACGTATCCAAATGCTTTCCCATGCCAAAGTTGTTTCCATTTGCCTGATTAGTTCTCAAATAATGCGAAAAATTGCAAAGGAGTCCCATCCCCCCCTCTCCTTCATATCACCCCACTGGAAGGAGGCAGTAGTACCAAATATTCACAGAAACCTCCCCTGTGCTCAAATACCCTCTCAAGCCAAATTTCGTTCCATATGCTTACTAAGTTCCCGAGGGATGTACAAATTATATGGGAGGACCCTCCCTCCTTTAGATTTTCAGACTTAAAGAACGAAGGGTTCTCAAAATATCATAGAAACATTTATCGTAATTAAATACCTTCCCACGCCAAATTGGTTGCCATTTGCTTGATTATTTATCCATTTATGCTGAAAGTTGTAAAAAAGCACCCTCCCCACTTTCTTTATTCTAACTGGAAGGAGGGAGGGGTACCAAATATTCATAGAACTATTTATCGTACCCATATACCCTTCCTATCCAAATTTGGTTTCATTTGCTTGAATAGTTTTCAAGCTATGCAATAAAAAATTGGTTAAAGCCCCCCCCCCCCTTCTTCCTGTATCTCCAATGGAAGGAGGGAGGGGTTTGAAATAATCATAGAATCATTTTTCGTATTCCACTACCCTCCCATGCCAAATTTTGTTCCATTAGCTTGATTAGCACTCCAGTTATGTAAAAAATTGTAAGGTAGGCCCCCTCCCCCCTTTCTATCTCCCAGCTGAAAGGAGGGAGGGGTACCAAATATTCTTAGAAACATTCCTCGTACCCCTGTACCCACCCATGCCAAATTTGTAACCATTTACTTGATTGGTTCTCGAGTAATGCAAAAAATTGTCTTTTGTTTGAGAGGCCCCTCCCCACCTTCATGAGAGAGGGAGGGGTCTCAAACTATAATAGGAACCTTCCCCGGCCTCCAATACCCCCACCTGCCAAGTTTCACGCGAATCGGTTCAGTAGTTTCCGAGTCTATAGGGAACAGACAGACAGACAGACAGACAGACAGACAGACAGACAGAAATTCATTTTTATATATATAGACTAGCTGATTTTACCCGGCCTTGCTCGGGTTCGCATAAAATATAAATCAAAATGAGCCATTGGATTTTTCGAAATTTTGGAAACTTTGTATTCATCATTAGATATAAAAAATCTCGTCAATTTTAGGCCATGTGAGCTATGTTAGTTATGTAAGTCTTTTTTATGTTTTGATTGAGGTTATTTATTATTTTTCTCGTATTCATAATTTAAAAAAAAATTGTTTGTGTTAAAAAAATTTTATTACTATTTCTCTAGAATGCTTGTTCATCCTATCATAACAAACATTTTTTTCACCCACCATTTCTAAGGAAGCTTGAATAGCATTGACCTGATATCTTCAGCTGATAAAACTGTTTTTTTTTACTTTCACATCCCCCATTTAATTAAAACATCTTTTGGAAATTTTTTTTCCTAGGGAAACTTTTGGAAATCATTCCACTTTTCAAGTTACATGATCTCCCTGTACAATGGTATATTCAAGTTTCAGTTACTTAGAAATTTTCAAAAAAGACTTTCGAATCTTGTTGAATTATGTTCAAAACTCACTTTGCATGTTTTCAATTGTATGTGTGCTTTTAAAATCACACTGCTTTATGAGTACTTGTTCTTAAACGTTAAAAGTTCCACTAATAGTTTTTTGAAGTTATCGAGAACAAACTATCTCTGAACCGAAGTTACCATTAAAATGCTATGAAAGAGATTTAATTTGAGCTATATTTCAATGTTTCCATTGTTGGACCAACCATCATATTAATTATTGTGAAAAGTGATCAATGTTGTCAAGTCACATTGATGACCAAAAATGACTCAAAAGTTAGAAATTTGCCAATGAAATTGAATTGTATAAAACTCAAAACCTTAGATTTAATTTTTTATTAAATTTTCTAAACCCCCGTTTGAATTCCTCGAAGGCTATCTAAGAGGCTGAAAGCTGAATCTAATAATGTTTTCTTTCTCTATGAAAAATCCCATAAATATTAAAATGGTTGGCTCTTAAAAGCTGGAATTTATGAAAATCGGTTCATAAGTTTTTCAACACTCAGTCCAAATAGTTGTTCAGCTGAAAAAGTCAATTCATTGTTCACTGTTCAGTTCACTGTATGTTTTTGTAGACTTTCAAAGCCCCCCAGTGGCGGTAAAGAGCTTTGATAAACACTATGTACAATTCTTGTCAATATCTATGTTCCCAACAGGCTAGTTAGATTTTTCAATTCAAAATGTAGGCATATTATTTACATCGAAATATTATGGCATCCAAATATCTCGTACCGGTTTCACGTGCTTTGAAATAGAATGACAAAAAACACCCGCCAAAATTTTCCCTTTCAAAGTTTGAGTGCTCAGCAAGCTTTGATTTGCTATCCAGTACACGTGTACTCTGGATGGTCGTTTCTAACGTCCAGTCCATGGGGGTGGTGAAAACAACCCCGCCAAAGGAAACGAAAATCGGTCGACAAAATGGTGCCATGACTTTTGGTTCGTGGGAGAAAAAACGAAAGTTGTATGGGAGGGTCCCTTTTCTTAGATGGGAGGGGCTCAAAACTATTACTAAAACCTTACCATGGTCCAAATACATAACTGTACCAAATTTCAGGCTGATCGGTTAAGCGGTGTGGATTTGTATAAGGTGCATACAAACAAACATATATAGTCCAACTCATCTTTATATATTAGAAGAAGAAGAAGATTGTTCTCTGCTGTGTTTGGTCCGTCGTCTTCATAATACTGGTGAATGTAAGTTGCTTGCAGTTGGTTTGCTGGATCAATTTTCGTGCTGCCGCTATAGGTATGTACTGTTCAGTGCTAATTTTTATTGCTGCTGTTTCGGCAAGCCAGGTTGGACATGATCGATTGATAGGGGAATGACCTTCTTTTTCACAATTTCCACAGTATGGATGATTTTTACAATCCTGACTTTCATGTTTTTCAGAATTGCATTTGCTGCACGACAGAGGGTTAGTACATTTTTTCTTCGTGTGTCCATATTTCAGGCAATTCCTGCACAGTAAAGGCAATGGGTAGTACAATCGAGTTCGTACTCGCAGAAACCCGAAATTGATAAATTCTGGTATAACTGTGCTACTGATAGTTAATATCAGCGTGGATGTACCAACAATTCCAGTGGGAGTTTTTTTTTTGTGATTCTCCGCACTTCAATAACTTTTTGGGACGACAATTCAGTTAACAAATCGTTTTCTGCCATTTCTTTGGCTTCGTGGCAAGTAACGACACACTTTCGCTTATTCAGGTTGGGATGGTGCCCGATAACGATAGGCGTGCCATCAGTCAAGCAAGTTAACTTTGCAAGCTCTCTGATTTGTTCTTTACTTCTTGTCTTCAGTACGTACCAATCATGTCTATTCTCGAAGAACGCGCCACCTATTTTACCTCCTGCCGCTCGTTCCACGGATCGCCCAATTAAAAATGGGTTTTGTGGAAGTTTGTGTCCATCTGCTGCTTTCAGGGTCAAGTAGTATAATCGTCCATGCAGGTTCTGTGGATCCATCCATGTTGGTATCGTCCTATCAGGGAGCTCACCCGGCGATGGACTCATCGCGCCACTATCACTTGAAACTTTTTAGTTCAGAATACAAAAGCCTTTGTCTAGCGAGCTAAGACCGAACACAAAATGCGACCGGTCTCGTTCGAGGCTGAGAAGGAACTGTGTTATAACCATTTCAAAATAAAAAAAAATCTTTAATTAATGAAAGTTATATAAAAAAAAAATACAGGTTGTAGCCTGCAACAGTTTTAAAAAAATTCAAGACATTTTTTTGTCAACGTTGATAAAAATCAACAAATTTATTGGCTATGCAATGCAATTTTTGCGATTTTTTTTTCATCCTACTCTTAAACAGCTTTATAATACGCAGTCAAAAACACTGAGATTTAAAAAAAATATTAAAAAAAAATTTGTTGCATAACATGGAATATCTTTTCTGGGATAAAATTATGGATAAAGGTTTGTTTGAATCAAAGGTACTGCCACAATCTAGGAATATTCAAAATCCAAAGATTTATTTTTTAGAAGTGTAAAAATGTGTAAATTTCAAATTTTCATAGAAAACTTGCAGCGGTCTATTGTACATATTGACCCTTTAAGTATCTTTAGGGAACTTAGAGGTAAGAGAGCTCAAGGGGTTAACGACAAAATAGTCCCTTGAAATGAAATTGTTAATCTTTTTTGTCATTTTGAAATGCACTTATCCTCCGAAAAATTCGAATGAATATTTTAATACAAGGCTAGAGTAGCTCATCGTCGCTAAGAGGTCGTTTAAAATTAAACAACTGATGTAAACTCATCACCGAGCATCGAAAACATCATTACCAGGCCGGCAGCCAGGACTGGGCAATAACCGGCTAGCCCCAAACCCGCAAACAATTGAACCTACTATTCCGGATGAGATATCCCTTCGAGAGCATTCGGAATTAATTAAATTTTGCAACTGTCAATTTGCATTTTCAATTGTTGTTTGTCAATGAGTGGCGGCGGCAGCGTTGTTCTTGATGTTTTTCGATCCCCCTTCCCTGTCCTCAGATCCTTTTCCGGTTCCTAGGGATAGGTTTTAGGAAGGTCCTCAAGCGCCATCTTTCCCAGAAATTCATACCGAAGAGCAACTTTTCGAAAATTTAACAAACCACACAAGTTGCACTACCACCGCCGATATTCGCACGAACTCTGATGACCCGAGTTTTTAGCATCAATTGTCGATGACAGCAAACCTAATCATCAAAGAGTTGAGTTGGGTTGGGGGTAGTTTGTTGAGGGAAGGTTAGCAATTATCGAAACATCCCAACTCGGAGGCACACATTCATACCCACATAAGTTCGTTACATATTTAGAGACAAACGCCATCAAGCCACAGAACCCGATGACAATTGAAATGTTTCGAATTATGATGAGTGTGTGGTCGCCCTAATTGAGAATTCCCACCGGATATTGTCGGGTTGTCGGAAATGTTGTTGCATTTGGACGTCCTGGAAGTTTGAAACCTGCTGGAAAGGAGCCGGAAAGGGGAAATGCTGCTGCCCCAGTCAAATCCGACATGATGACAAACTTTTCCAATAACCATTTCGAAATTATCACATTAACGACGAACAATTGGGTTGGCTTATTTTCCTGATCGCTTTTCCCGATCAGTTTTCGATTGAAATGTGATATCGGCTCTGGAATTGACACAGTCAAGTGATAAAATTTCGTACATTTTCGGGATTATACAGATGAAATTGCACGCTTTATTTTGAGCTTTAAATTTGAAAAACTGAATTCCTTTTATTTCCAATACCGATTCCAAGGATCAAAGGAAATTTTCCACCTGGAATGATTACCGATAATTTCGCAGCATTCCTCACCGAGTAATTATCGCTTATGAAAATGTATGAAATGTCGACGTCGACACTAACCAGGCTTCTCACTGGAATAGGAAAACAGAAGTGAGCTGCTAAAAGAGAAAAAAAGAACCATTTAATATCGCCAACCCAATCGGAAACAATTTTCACATTCACAATTCCTGCATTTCGATTCGTGTGCTCGACTGGAATGACAATGCGCTTTTTGAAAAGTTATGAAAATTGCAACCCGGTCTACGGATGGAAAAAAAAGGGAAGGAGGTTCACATTTATCAATCAATAATGGGAAACAACATACACAAACATACTTAAATATCACAATACAAGGTATACTTCTCGTAGAACGATCGATACAACCGGAGACAACCCGTCGATTAACGTGCCAAACTATTTAATATTCATTCAATCGTCGTCGTCGTCGTCGTCGTTGGGGGAACTCGGCAGCTCACGGAATGCATCGATAATCTGCCTCAACTTATCCCCACGTATTGATTCATTTACAAATTTGTCACCCGTGCAAGGTAAATACAATAGTACACATTCCGAAAAAAACTGTCATCAAGCGGAACGTTTCGAAACAGGTGCAGCGAGGTACATGCTTATCGGAGAATGATCTCGAGACGAAATGGTTGACATCAAAAAATTTTAAAAGCAAAAATGATTTTTTTAAACAAACATCAAATGTTGATTTCCATGTTTTTATACAACAAAGTTTTATGTAAGTTCTTCAAATGCTAAACAGACTCTAAAAAACGCAGGAAACAAAAAAATGCAGAAAATTTACAAAATCTATAAATAAAGCAGGGAGAGAGACAAAAATGTATGAACACGCAAAACTCTTCACTGGATCATCCGATTTGCATGCGATTTTTTTGTTGTGTTAGTCTTCACGCGAAACATAACACAACGGAGAGATAATTTCGAAAATGTTTTTGTGGAGTTTGAAAATTAATTTTTAGTTTTTATTCGTATCAAATAAAAGTCATGGCACCCAATTTCCATTTTTTTCATTCGAATTACCCAGAGTAGGAAGGCGCCAAAAGCAATCAAGGCTTACCAATATGTTCATCCGTCTATCTAGAGGAAATTTTGGCGCCCATTTTCATTGCCAGTGTACTTTTCACGTGGCACTAGTAAAATGGATACTTAGATATGATTGTCCCTATGGGGTGCTGCAACTTGCCGGTAAGAAGCATATTTACGAAATTTGTTTTTTATTGCATCAAATTCAAGGCAATTCTAATATTTTCTTAGATTGTTCGTGCACCATTAATTTTTTTTTGAAATGTCATATTCTTTTAGTAACTCAAGCAATATGGATGTAAAATTTTCGATAGACTCAAAACATTTTGATGAGTTTTGATAACACTCACCGCCATAACACCAATAAAAAGTCATATAACTCATAAAAAATCACCTTTATTTATTTTTGGTTGATTTTTTGAAGATGTTTGTAATTTATCCAGTGGGTTTGAGAATTGAATGTAATCAATTTTGTGAATCCAAATAAATTGCATCACTATCATAACAACGGATTGGAGGAACAGGAAACATTGAAAAATGCATTCTCCCTTTTATGTTCAGTGGTTAAAAGGAACTTTTCTAAAGTTTAGCTATATAGGACTTTGACTTGATATTAGATCCAACTCTCAGTTTCAAAAGTCAGAAAAAAGGATCGTAATCAAAAATATCATCGAACTTGAAAGAATATAAAAATTTAACATTTAAGTAAAAAGCATGCCATCTAAAATTTCGAAACATTTAAGTATAGAGAAAAATCTGAACCAATACACAAAAATGCAAAAAAAAGTTTCGTACCAGGTATCAGATAAAAAACAACAATCTATCAAGCACAAGTGAGTTTTAGAATATTGAAGCCATTGAACTCGATCAACTAAAATAAAATCAAGATCAAAGAAAATTAGCTTTAAAATTTACATTCAAATATAAATATAACTGAAAATCCAAATTCAGAATATTGATATAAATCTATATATATAAAAAGCAATTTCTGTATGTTTGTTTGTTTGTTTGTTTGTTTGTCCTCTATAGACTCAGCCGTCTTAAGAGCAAGAGAGCTGAAATTTGGCATGGATGCTCATTAGGACCAGGAATGATGAAAAATGTTTTTAGATTTTCGGATGACCCCTTCTGAAGGGGGTCGTCCATAGAAGACAAATATTGTTTTCACGATATTGACGTTAGTTTTCGTCGGATCGTGTTGAAAATTTGCACATGAGTGTTTTGAAAGACGAGCAATCGATTTAAGGTGTCAAATTTTGTGTAAGGGGTCAGCCAAAGGGGTCGTCCATATTAACTGTTCGCTGTTTTTGCGATATTGACGTTATTATACATCGCATTCAGATGAAAATTGATACACGATAGTATTGAGTGACGTGCAATCGATTTGAGGTATCAAATTCAGTGTAAGGGGCCGGCAGAAGGGGTCGTCCATATTAAATTTTCAGTATCTTAGTGATATTGACGTTTTTATACATCGGATTGGGGTGAAAATTTGCACACAGGAGTTATTAGGGACAAACAACTGATTTCAGTTATCCAAACTAAAATCAGGGGTCGGCCAAAGGGGTTGTCCATATTAACTATTCACTGTTGATGCGATATTGTCGTTATTATACATCGGATTCAGACGAAAATTTGAACACGAGAGTTTTGAGAGATGAGCAATGGATTTCAGGTATTAAATTCAGTGTAAGGGGCCGGCAAAGGGGGTCGTCCATATAAACCTTTCAATATTTTTGCAATATCGTCGTAATTTTACATCGGATTCGGATGAAAATTTGCATACGGTAGTTTTCAGGGACGAGCAACCGATTTCAGTTGTCAAATGTTTTGCCAGGGGTCGACGAAAGGGGTCGTCCGTATAAATTAATTTTTCACTGTTTTTAGGAATATTGACGTTATTATACAATGGATTGCATTGAAAATTTGCACACGAGAGTTTTGAGGGAAGGGCAATCGATTTCAGTCATCAAAGGTTGTATAAGAGCCCCCAAAAGGGGTTTAACCTTTTGGCAATAATTGCGTTGTTATGCAATGATCGAGTCGACATAAACTGTTCATGACATATTCCAAGTTGAACGCGAAACGGAGTTCGTATGGGATCAGCTAGTAAACAATAAAATTCAGAATTAAATTTAACTGTTTGGATTACGATACGATTTTAAATAATTTGTGATTGTTTTGAATTTTTATTCCAAATACTCTTCATTCAAGGTTTTAAATGCTAAGAGAAAAGTAATCCAAAAACAGGAAAATTTAAATTATTTTTTTTAAATTACCTTATTTATAGTGCAATTTGCCAATCCCTAACTGAAAATTGAAAAAAGATAATGATGACACAAATTGATTAGAAAAGTGTTGCTGTAAAATGAGATGAACAGTGACTTTTCCTGAATTGTTAAATATTTGTCGAACTCAGCTCTGTCAATTCACAATAAGATTCAATTAGTGTAATAAGTACAAAGTCCGAAAAAAACACATTTGAAATAATGATAAAAAATTTAAAATTAAGTTTATTTTCATTATTCTTTCAATGTTCTGGTTTTTTTCAATTGATTTTTTAAATTTTCTCTTCTGACGATTATGCTTAAGGGGGGGGTAGGGTCTAACACTTTCAAAAAATCGATTTTTTTTATTTTTTTATTTTCTTATTGTAAAACATTTCAAGAATGTTGTGTCAAATTTTCAAGTCAATTGAAGCAAAACTGTAGAAGTTATAGGCCTTTATCTCCTCCTATCTAATACTGCAAGTAAGCAAGAGCAGAAACTTCAAACGCGTTTTTCTCGAAAGCACATTTTTAAAGTCCGTGGACATCGTCATTTGAAAACTACTTATCCGATTCTTTTCAAATTTGGAACATATTTTCTACATATAAAATACCAGACCCCAACGTTGTTCTTTTTTGATTTTTTTTACTTTGGGGAGTTTTTAGAGGTGAAAAATGGTGGATTTTTAAGTGAAAAATCGTAGTTTTTACTTCAAACAGCCACAAAAATTTCATTTAAATATTTTTAAGTTAAATAAAAACGTTGGGGTCCAGAAAAACATCTATTAAAAATATTTTGCTCTGATTTTTTGACTTCAGATGATTCTGTGCTGAGATACAGTGTCCACCGCAAATCCTGTTTTCTAAAAGGCATCCTCGAAAATGCTCCGTCACCGGCTCAGTTTTCAATATTTTTCTACGAAAAAATTACTAAATGTTCTTTTAACAATGCTTTGTATAATGCAAAAAGTTTGAATACATTTGTTTGAACGATAACTCTAGAAAAAAATTGTGAAAATGGTGTTTTTTTTATACCCGTTAGACCCTACCCCCCCCTTAAAGAAAACTTCAATGTATCTAAATATAGAGGTAAACACAAATCGAAAAAAAACTCAGTTTATGACGACTCCAGCAAAAAAGATCCATTTTCTGTTCAAATCAATCTTCAGCAATTTTAAAATACTTGATCAGATAGAAGTTTTTGAATAGGAATGATGGTTAAACTAATTTGAAACTTGATAAGTTAAGCGTTCTTAAGTTACCGGAAGAAAATAACTTATTTGTATATTGAACTATAATTCTGATTTTTTTCCTGACACAAGGGTATCCACTTGCTTTTATCCACTCGAAAGGAAGGCTGACTATGGAACAGTGCTAAAATATAAAAAAAAATTTGCCGGGTTAGCTAGTAATCCATAAAAACGATTTTTTTGAAAAAAAAAATACCAGAAGCTCTGAACAAAGATGTGTTGATTTATTTAGTGTCTACCGAGTACCTACTCAATTTTTTATGAAAATTTGTGTACACTCTACTCCGTTTTTGAATGCTTATAAACTGTATTAGAAAATTCTGGATAACGTTAGATTAAAAAATAATGGGATATATTCTGCATTTGGACCGAGTACAATTCTAGATTGAGTTATGGTAAAAAAAACTATTTCCATATTGCACGATTAAAAATACGATAAAACAACTTTCACATATTTGTTAAATTTGTCAAACAATAAAAATACTAATTGAATATATCTTTGAAGTTATCGAACCTACCTACATCTTAGTTTGGTTTGATTTTTTCCTAAATCTTTAATAAATTTTTGCCATCGAATCCAGAAAGAATTTTGATGCTAAAGCAGTTTAAGCTATCGCTTCAAATGATAATTGACAGCTTTGCACAATGAGCGTGAAACTTACCGTGTGAGTTGTTAAAATATGAAAACGATTAGCATTAAAAAAAACAAAAAATTACCGAGGATATTTTAAGCTGGATCATAGAAATAATTGGTGTTATGGGAAAATGGTTCAAGGAGAATTTTCTTTCCAATCATATACAGATGATAGCCAAAAATGTTATGGTACCTGATAAATGACATGAAAACTGATAGATCTAGAAAAAGTTGAAATTTCGATTTAAAAACATTTAAAAATTATCAGTTTTTTGTTTATTATTTCTAACTTCTTTGATTGATTCATCTGTTTGTGAGACGTGAACGTGGAAATTGAAAAAATAGATATCTGACGTTTCCCGTCTCACGTCTCCCGACAACTTGACACTCTTAACTAAAACAAACATATCTCTCTTGTTTCTCAACTGATTTCTATAAAAACTATGGTTTTGAAAACCTCGTAACGTAATTCAAACATGTTTCTCAGCTTATATTCAGCTTCAACACTTAAGTTTTCGGTTATTCGAAATCTTAGAAAAAAATCCAATAAACTTGATTTGGAAAAAAATACTATGGATGAGCTACAGCAAAAAAAAAATCACAATGTGTCCAAGAAAGCTGAAATTAGAAGCTTTTCTTTGTGCACAAGAATAAATATATATTTTTTTGAAGTCTATTAAGATCGCAGCGCTCATTACACCACTAGAATCCGTATAGAATTGGCTTTCGAGTGAATATGAATTTATTGCGGAAATCTTGCGTGAATATACCTTAAATACAATGCAATGTTGAATACAAGTCATAGAAAATCTGAGAAATTACAAATTGACAAAAAGTCTGAAAACATCTACCTTTGAAAAATCATAAAAAAATCTGTGTTTTATATTTTGACAATCTAAAATTGCAAAAATGTGCCCAATTACGTCAACTTTTCAATTTTGTTTTCAAAGGTATCTGGTGTGACTTAAACAATGTTGACAGTTCATTGATCAAAAATTACGCTTAACATAACATTTTACCATTTTAATGGCAATGATCTTGAAAGATTTCAAAAAAAATATATCTTTATGTTCAACGTACAGTTTCTAACTTCAGTTTTAGATTGTGAACAACGAAAAACCGCTTCTCATTGAAACACGTGTAAAAAACATCGACCGGTCACAATGCAAGCGATTTTTCGCCCAAAGAACCGGCTCAATCGTGTGAACTTATCCAAAGTTCATCCGAACGTACACTGATAACAATCTCTCTGGTATTTTTCATCGCAAATAAAATATCAGAAAAAATCTTTTGCAAAAGTTTGTTTATTAAATAATTGTCGTCGTTTCTCTGATGGTTATGAAGAATGCGCGTTTTTAAGCGTGGATTCTCGAAAATAACGCGTTGTCAGTCGTTTTCATTGGGCACAAATTGGAAGTGGCAATAAACGACCGGTGGCATGAAACTCTCCCATAATGTTTATTGGGTGAAGGGGCTGACTGATGAAAGTTGAAATTCTTAGTCTGATGCCATCTAAAAGTTCAATATGGCGGCTTCCGTTCAACTTTAAAATGCTGGAAGTGACATTAAACCCCCACAATTTGGGTATTGGGTGATAGAGCTCTATAAGTAGAAGTCGAATTTCGCTGTCCAACGCCATCTTGAAATCCAATGTGGTGACTTCCACATAAGTTCAAAATTATGTACATGAAGAATGGCAAAAATTTATCAAGAAACTGTTAAAAACTCAAAAAAGCACTGAATAGAAATACACAAAATTATAACCAATGTAATAAAAATAAGGCAAAACAATGATAAAAATATAACTGTTGCAAAAATATGAAAACACAATGGTTAAAATTTGACAGTTAAATGAAAAAAAAATTAAAAAAACAATGACAAAAATATGACAAACAAAAAAGTGACAAATGACAGAAACTTTGCATAAAATACGACAAATGTAGTGGACATATGACAAATACAACAAAATTATGAAAAAAAAAGTTGACAAAAATGACTATAGTACGAGTTTTATGACAAACATGTTAAAAAATATGAGAAAATTTTGACAAACAAGCAAAATACTGACAACTATAATAAAAGGACAATTATTCTACAAAAATATACAAATTTTATATATAAAAATGAAGGCGTTTTTTTTGTAACAACATCACGTATGAATGGTCGGTCGGAATGAAGTGATATTTGGTATCTGAGGGTTTTTCGTGCCAGAGATGGTTTGTGTAATAGTTTCGAGTTATTACTTTTGTTGGAAAGGGAGCTCCTATACAAAATCAACTAGAAACGGGACAAAACTCGAACAACTTTAAGACGATTTTCATGAAAACTGATTCACAAGCACGAAGAATTTAAAGAACTGCAAACATTTTCCAACGATTAAAACGAAGTTTACCGGGTCAGCTAGTATGACATAAAAAATATAAAAAAATTACAATGAAATCTTATAAATCTGATAAACATACCAAGGAACAGTGAAAAAATTATAACAAAAATGGTTAAAAAATGGCAAGAATTTCTCAAAAATCTGACGAAATTATGAAAAATGGAATCCAAATTTTAAAAAATTCTGACAAAAATTTGCCAAAAAATGACAAACACGACAGTAAAATGAATTTTTTATCGAAAATATGACAAAAATCCGAAAAGAGAAGGGAGTTTTTTTTTTACAAATAATGATAAATGTAATAAAAATATGACAAAATAATGATAAGATATGAAAAATTACTGTGGACTTGTTCTATATACAGCTTAGTTGGCAAGTCACTTGCCTCCTAGGATGATGCGTTTCTATCAGTTCGAATCCGCAAGAGTAATTATCGAACATATTTGTACCGTATTAGTTTTTCAGTTATTTTCCGATCAATGCATCATTGATATAAATCGTGAATGGTGAAGATCGATTAAAAAAATGGAAATTCTGTAAAAAAAAAAACAAATAATCAAAATCTGAAAGAGCTTAAACAAAAATACGACAAATGAAAAAATTATGACAAAAATCTGACAGAACCATCAAAGTCCATTTTTATCTTTCATAATATATGGTTTGTCATAGTCATGTATATTATTTTTATTGTTAAAAATCTCCTTTTTTAAAGTTGGTTACGAATTTGAAGTAAAGTTGTTCCTGATTAAAAAGCGAACATAACACTGTTATTATTGCAAACTTTTTGTCAATTTTTTTCAAAGTTTTGCCAGATTTTTTTTTTTTTTTGAAAAATTTCCACCATCTGTCTTGTTTATATTTTATTTTTGATATTTTTGTCATGGCTTAGTGGTTTTATTGTCAGATTTTTTTTTTTTTAATAATTTTTGATATGTTTTTCTGATAATTTTGTCATTTTTTCTATCAAATTTGACAGTTATATTTCTCATATTATTTTGTCAGAGTTTCATCATTTGTTTTGTTATAATTTTGTCATTGTTTTGCCAGATTTTTTATGCGATTTTCAGTCATTAGGGTGGAAGCCGCCTGTGCAATCGCATATTAAAGCTAACTTATTCGGCCAAACTCTGGCACTCGAATGAGCGTGGAGACACTGACGTATATACAACGAGCCTGATAGCAACTAGTGTGCGTGACGCATCACTCAGTAGTTCCAGCCAGGGTTGCCAACATTTTGTTTAAAAAATCAGGGAACTGGCGAAATAAAGATCAGGCAAAATCAGGCTTTGATAAAGTAACGGAAATTTCGCTAAAAGAGATGACCTTTTTTTTGGTCACCGCTGCTCATTTTCTTTCTAATATGTGTTGTGAGCCTACTTGGTTGAAGAATTCTACTGAATCAAAGCATCAAAGCAATCGAAAGATTCCTTTAATTCCCTTTTTAATATAAGAATTCAAGGGAATCTTTCGATTGCTTTGATTCAGCCACATTTCCACTTTTTAACTTCAGCAATGGTACCTAATCCAGTTCCTTACTACGCATTTTTCATCACATTCGCGAAAATTAGGCAAAATCAGGCATATTTTCAAAAATCAGGAAAATTCAATGGCTTATCAGGTTGTCAGGCAGTGCCTCGAAAAATCAGGCAATACCTGAAAAATCAGGCACATTGGCATCTCTGGTTCCAGCCTTTTTACGCTATGCCGATCGAACAGTAGAGCCTCATGCATTCATATATGCCAGATGTTCTCTCAAGTCATCTAGCGTGGGTGTGCGCGTGCCGCTCAGCGAACTGCACAATATACATATTCAATGTATTGCCGATCATATAGACTGGCACCACACACCGCCATATTGGATTTCAAGCTCGTGAACCACAGATTCAGACCCAGGGCTTTTAGATCTAGGGTGGTGTAAAATGCCAAATAGCCCAATCAGCCATGCTGTGACATTGTTTACAAAACATCACAGGGATCAAAGTGCATCATGCGCAGGTAGTGTTTTCTTCAGCGATTCGAAGGTATAAATTTTTATGAGTTGGTTGGCAAAATCTGGGCTCAGTGGCCTTACATAATCATAAACAGGGCTAGAAAAAGCTGTGCCAAGTAAGATAAAAGCCCAAGCAGAGCCGAGAACAGTGGTAAGTTAATCGAAATCATTTAAAACATCATGAAATATTAAGATGAAATTTCACATTTCAGCAACTTTGGTGTACGCAACTGGACTAACTCGAAGGTATATCCTTCGGTAAACGGGATGACGGAATGTCCACCCCGATTCTGCCAAAGATGAAACAGGATAGCGAAAGTTTTGGCTTCGAAATTATGAAAGTTTGGCCTTCGAAAAAGAAGGAAGATACTCCAGAACTGCCGACGACGAAAACAGGTAAGAAGTTTGAATAAAATTAATTTTATAATTAAAAAATTAAAAAAAAAATAAATTTGTTAAGGTACACTGTAAATTCCAGCATCCCGGATAGCTTTTCAGTACCGAAAGTTTTATTGGCATGTATGCCTGGGAGTACGGAAGCCTAGAGGAAAAAGTCCACGAATTGCTATCCAGCTGCCAAGAAGTGGAGCAGTGGCCTATACGGATGTAGATGAGTTTTGGAGTCGGCTGACACCTGGGGAGCGAATGAACACCGACATGCGCGTTAATGGACTCATGAGGGACCTCGCGGTTACAGCCAATTCGGTGGTTAGTAAATTGTTTCATTTCATGTTAATTCAGAAAAGTCATTGAATCCTTTTTTTTCTCTCGCAGATGCCGTCTACTGGCATAGTTTCTTGCTTGCGGCCGTGGCCACTCTCAGCCAAGAAACAGTTCCAATGTATGAACCTGAGTGCCGGAGTGATACCTTCGTTTGGAAGTCACGTTCTTAAAACTGTCACCCGACAGCGAAATTCTCTCGGTGGGCGCTTCCGGGACCGTCATATCCGTTCTAGCCAAAGTTTACAACTAGTATGTGCACCCATAGAAGAGGTTGCAAAAATCCAATGCCTATTTAGCAAATCTCTGTGCCGATAATGCGCTGAAATGTGCACTGTGCCGAAGTAGGTATGTTTGAAAAACCGTAACTGGCATAAGGACTCGGCTCCCAACCAAAATGATGACCACTACATTCAAGCGAAACAAGAAAAACATTTTATGGGATTTCTTTCCTATTGGATAATTCATCCCAGAAACAAGAAAATAAAAATTAAAACCACAGCGCTGTAGTGAGAATCGAACTCACATCACCAATTGTATCGTCTTGCCAGTCCGACATTCTAACCAGTGTACTATTCGAGCTTCATGCAGGACGAGGTATATTTGTCATAGGCTTTCTGTTACCGATCAATCACAAAAAACGTACAACGGCGGCTTCCCGGCGTTTGGCCTCCTTTCAATGCATTCCTTTGTCTTAAGATGGAAACGGGAAAGGGAACGGGAGTGAAGGAACGGGAAACCCATTGAATGAGAACTGTGCTTTGCTTACTGCCTGCTATTACATACACACGCTACATATACACAGCTGCTAAAGCCGGGCAGCTTGGCCGGTGTTGTTTGCCGGTAAATTGAAGGAATGTTTTTGTTGTTGCTTTTGCTACATACACACGCACAGTGCTCGGTTCGCTGGCTGCCTGGTGTTGGCCGGTATTTATTTCCATCCTTCTTCGGCTTGTGATGCGATGGGGAGGGACGCGAAAACATTTTTATTTTGTTTCATTCAGACATACGCAATTCGGTTGCGCTGGGAAGTTAATGCCGGTGGGCGCAAATCGAATCAGTGCCGGTCGCGTTATCTTCTTGTACCAATGATGCTATGAAATTGACTACACGCCATTGGCACAGAGGCTGAATTTTGGGTGTGGACACCCAGCTTAGACTGGGGATTGAGAGAGTATAGTGTATAGTATAGTGAAGTCTTAACAATAATAAACTCTAAAAAGCACTTGATTTCATAACATCCGTGATTATAATAAAACAATATTTCAGACCTTTTGGAGCATCTTTATACAATTGAACTCAACATTTCGTCTAACATATTTAAAATCATAAGTATTACTCTCATTTCGAGGAAAAATGAGGCGTTTTCGTTTTAGAAGACATTTTTTTTTTTTTTTTTTTCCTTAGCGGCCCACCACACTCCCCCACACCAAGAAGCTCATTAGAGCCCCCTGGTAATGGACGCTAACTGTTCTCAGCACGTCTGGCAGCAAAAGGGAAATAAAACAACTCGCGATCAAGATTTAATCATGCTGAGAACCTAAAAAAATTATTTAAACGAGGGAATGTAACGATACAACAACTAAACTACAACATGAATCTCAGTGGAAAGATATTTTCCTTTGAAGAGATACATGCGTTTCTATTATTAAAGGTACAAGCAACAAAAAACAAATTAAAAATTGAGCTTAAGATTAGATTAATTAAAACTATTAAATTAATAAATTAAATTAAATGAATTATTTATCCATTTGAATGATACAAAATTTTTTTTATTATATTTTTTAAATATTCTGATGAACAGTTTGAAACAACCTCCGTAGCGTAAAAATAATGTAGACTAGGGCACAAGAGTATGCGATCTGGTAGCCTTGATGGGGACCCTCGGTCATGAAACAGAAAATGCGGCTACGTCTCATAGTCATGGCACACGCGGAAAGGCCGTTTCCAAATGGTGTATTGAGCGAGAAAAATACTCCTAAGATCGACAGCCATATGATTAGCAAGATGCTGTATCCGAGAATGCTAGTCTTGGCAGTAATGCTCACGTAATTTTCCGTCGAATTCCACATAAGCATGATGAGTGCGTACATTAGTTTGAACGATATGATACACTAGCCGTAGATGTAGCCAAATTGGTCTTTTAACTGAACATCAAAAGATATGCTGCCAATATAAGGCAAAATGTATCCGGTTCTGCCATTCTAGTTTCTTTGAAGAAGTACTCCGGATTGTCAACCATTCCTTTATCAATCGTTTTGTGGGCCTGTTCTTAATCCACTGGCTTAAGCCTGTAATAGCATTTCTAGAGTAAAAATTGATGTTTTGTGTGAAGTTTTCACCTTCGTCCTCAAAAGGTTCTTCTTCAGATAAAATGTTTTCGTCGTGTTTGTTTTCATCGAACAAATTATCGAATTCCGTCAGTATTCTGTGAGCAAACAACGGAAAAATTAGTAGATGAAAATAATTATTTAAATAATACTTGCAGTTTAGATATGTCGATGTGGGTTATATCTGTCACTGAACAAACGAATCATTTACTGAATGAGCATTAAACTTGCTGAAATACAATCAAATTGATAAAAAATCGACAAAACGACGGATTGCAAAACCAATTATTTAGTGCTCTGATAGTTTGAATCAAGTTGATTTTAGTGACGTCACACCACTACCAAAGCACGACTGTCTTAGCATTACCTTTTATTGAAATTCTTCGAAACGAAACGTAAACAACGTAATAGCCTGTCAAAATTTCGGCTTCGGTGCCCACTTCTTCACCGCGCCTACTTTGTGTCAAAGTTGTTCCACCCTCATATAAACTCCCTGATTCAGACCAAGATAGGTAGATCAAAAGGTATAACCTTGTGCTTAACCTCAATCTACAGAGCCGTGTTAACACAGGGTCAAAAGTAGTGATGAAATTTCGAACGATATGCATGGGATTTGTAACAAATTATAATTTAGGAAAAATTGAGGGGTCTTATTGTTCAAATAAGTAATCAGTTGTTTTCTTTGAAATAACTTGTGTAACAATTTGTAAAATTTATGCTCAAATGCATTTAATTTTTTGACTACGAGACAATTTTTCTTTGGAAAATTAGTAGGTTTTCAGCAAAATATTCGAATTTTTGTAAGCATTTTTCAAAATATGCTTAAAAAAAAATTACTTGTTACAAGTTGTTGAGAATGTTACTTTATTTTAGATCCAACAAAATTAAAAAAAAAACAGTAGTTTTAACTCAATTAAAAATAAACGTAAAGAATATGCTTTCCATTTGCATGAGAGCTTAATGCATTGTAAATACTTAAGTGAACATTTTTCTATTTTAAAAATCAGCAGTTTTTGTAAAAAACTATTATTAGAAAACTTTTCCATACATTTCTGTGGAATTACTATAACTTTTTTTTGGTTGGCCTACTTATACATATGCAAGCAACGGAGTATTTAGTAAACCTAAAGAATCTAGATATCCTGGAGTCAGACAGCGAAATTTGACTTCTATAATTAAGTAGTTTCTACCTATACCCATATTGTGGGTGTTCCATAAGATTTTCACCCATGTAGAGCATTTTGAAGTTAGGCGGAATCTTAAGTTTTGAAATTGTGTCAAAAATCTATTTTTCAAGCCTCCCCAAGGTCCTACCACCGTGCATTAATTTTCTTAAAAATAATCTTGATACCCCCTGCGATCTTAATTGTTTACACCGGCCTGGAACTCGATCTTTTCTACGCAGTTCCCCGAAATAAACGAGTTTTTAAAGCGGGTTATTTTTGCAGAGTACATATCCCCCACTCAGATTTTTGATTCTGCAAACTAACTTGCAACGATTTTTTCACGTGTGATCAATTCTTGCAAAACACTGAAGATTTTTTCTTCGCAATTCGCATGAACTGTGGGCGGCCTTCAAAATCAAACTAGCGAAATTCATCCGGTGAATGAACATTCCGCTTTGCAGTTCGCTTTGCGCTCACTGTGTTTGACCCTTGTTTTTCTTTATAACCGCATAAAAAAACAACAAAAATGACAATGAAAATATACTACAGTACTCGCTCGTTAATCAGACGCTTTTTAATTGGACAAGTTTGGTAATCGGATGTTTTAGAAGGTTTATAGATGATTCGAGATGCTCTTTAATCGGATCGGAAGTTTTCTCCGGAAATCTGCCACATTATTTGCTACTAAGCTCTGTAATCGGCTAACTGCGCCTGAAACGCGTCTATCGAACTTTCTTCGCCTGTAATGCGTCTTCAAATCTCAATCATTGATATATGTATAAGCCCACCTTTTATAATCGGACGTTTTCGATAATCGGATGCACCCCTTGGTCCCACAATTGCTAGATTAGCGAGCGAGAACTGTATTTCAAACGTAGAGAATAATCCTTCAAGACAGTAATTCTTTTTAAAAAATTACATTGTTGCCAGTTAATTTTTATTTTTTTTTTATTTAACTTTGTTTTTTATTGAAAGTTTTTCAAAGTTTGTAAATTTTACCCTATGGATTAAGTGGTAAATTCTTCAAAAATTCTTCCTTCATGGACAGCTAGCACACATGTGAAGAATTCCAAAATCAAATAATTAATTTAAATCAGTTTTGACCCAGACGGAAAGTTGATTTTTTTTTAATATTTGCAAATATTTCAATTCAAAGCGTGAAACAAAATGCACCGATCAGTTTCTCGATATTGAACACACCATTTGAATTCGAAAACCGATCGAACATTGACTCACCTTATTCACCGGTCTGCCGGTACGACACGTGTAATTTCCAAACAGGTTAAACGATTTGTTTGACGACGACGACGACGGGGGGCAAACCCATCAACTGATGTTGTTGTTATTATCTCTGTGTTCTTCTCAAAAACAACTACCTACTAGATATCTTACAAGGTGCTCAAGCCAGAGCAAAAATAATATAATCAAAAACCCTTCCGAACGGATAACTCGAATAGCAACTTGTTGTTTGAACAAATTCATTAGAGGCCCGTGACAAATGCGCAAAAGTAGGTACCTATACGCTATTTAAAAATCATCCTCCTGGCTGCAAGGCAGTTGTTTGCAACTGAGTCTGGTAGGGGATTGCCGCGCATGATAAATCTTAATTGACGTATTTTGCGGTATAGACTTCTCCCGACTATTGGGATTTAGGAATAGGGCAGGGTTTTCGTTCTCAATATTCTATTTGGAATAAACTACGCAAACGCTGGACTATATCGTTCTAATAAACTATGTTTATTTTCATATTAAATAAATCTCTATGGTTTTTCTCTGGTTCTGGCTGGTCGATATAAATAGACAACATATTAAATAATACATAATCCTTATCCTATCGATGGCGAAGTTGAGGGGTGATTCACAGGTGAAGATTGCTTGTGAGTTTACTTTGGAAGCACCTTTGTTGAAATCTGATTTCTTACCTCACCTGTGTGTATGAATTTGAGTAAAAATGTTTCACTCCTGGGTGCAGAAGTTGCCATCATTAAAACAGATGACGACTCTTGATTTGCATCTCAAGGAGAGGCACGAGCGCTGAGTATGAGATAAGTACGGTGCTTTTTTGTTTATTTTTTTCCTACTTAGATTGGCATCGCGATTTGTTGATTACTTCAACCCTACTTAAAACTAAGGCAGCCCGGAGTGGGATGGAATGGAGGATTTCAGGACTCCGCTCGAAAGAAAAAAAAGGCACCGCGATCAGGCTTCAACCTTCCAAGCTGCGGAGGTGGGATCATATACATATCTGCATTATTCATCGAATAAGTAAAAGAATAATAAGTCCCGATTCGAATGTAATTTTTACGTGCGACTCTGAAATCATCATCGAAATGTGCTTGTGGTTCAGCACAATCGTGTGACGGTCGCCACGTGCATCATGCTCTTTGGTAAATCAGCTAGAGATATCCGTTCCTAAGACGTCATTGCGCTCGATCGAAAGAAGCGAGGGCGGGGAATCTCCCACCCCCGCTTCGAAATGATTGACTCAACGCTCCTCGGATTCACGCCTACAGGAAAACCACTCGATGATAGTGCCTATCCGTTGGGCCGGCCATCCTGATGTTGAGCGTATCGCAGGAGCAATGAGACTGGGTATCTTTCACGAGCTGCTGCTTTTGGCCAAAACATCGAGGCAGACAGCACCAGAACTGCCAGCAGCGACCTCGACCTGAGCCACTGTCCACCTGATGCGTATGTTGCGGAAGTTGGCCTTCTTTCAGCTTCTTAAGTTCCTTCTTCTTGGTCCACCTCGAAGGACAACACGGCAGACAGTCGATCATCATGAGCATTATGAAACTGACTCCAGCATAGGCGGTGAACAGAAGCAGCCACAAGCTGGAAAACATGAATGTTCCATCGGTGAACACGTACCACAGCCAACCGTAGGCCCCTGGGAAAGGGAGCATCAGTACTTTGCACTCCTGTTAAGAAGAAGAAAAAAAATGAGTTAAGATTATACACAGGTTTTTGTAAAAAAATTGTTTACGATGAATGGATCCAAAAACGTAAATTTTAGAATTTAATTCTGAAGTGCAAATATATTTGCATTGATGTGCATTGATGCCAGAATTTTGGACTCATTTCTGTTTATAAACGAAAACTAAAAAAACTATTTTCCGTGTGGAAACTGAATCGAAATGAATCGTTAAATGCGATTTCATGTACAGGCTGGACTCGATTAAGGCTATGATCATTTAGTATCCGGGCACTTTATTTTGATAATAGCTGCGTTAATAGAGCTCGGATATGCAAAATTGTAGTAGCGTTGTGTTGGTTATGAAAAGGACTATCTTGCCTATTTTTGATAGATTTTTAAGTTAACGTGTGTTTGAGATATTTACGATGCAAAACGACATGGTAAAAAAATTTTTGCACAAATTTGCTCCTTTTACGCATTTTGTGCCTCGAAAATTTTTCATTGTTGACTCGAAAGCTCATGAACTGTTGATTTTTTCTTATTTTTTTTCGGACCAAATGGTTAAGAAGTATAAGGAGCCACTCTAGGATCCACACGAAGTTCAAATCGATCATCGGAGTGCAACCCTTGATCTTAAATATGATAAAAAGTTTATGGTTATTTGGGATAACTGATGCAGACTCCCTACATAATGCAAAAAATCCATTTCCGGCAGGCAAAAAGTGTTGCCTGACTAGTAGACACAAAGTAAATTAGTAATAATGATCAGTTCCAATGATCGCAATCTGTACATCCGGTTTTTACGCAATATGACAGATGTGTTCTGATGGACAAAAAAAATTATGTTAAAACCGGATTTAAGAGATCAAATTCTTCGAGATACCAACTCATGAAAAGGTTCCAGCAAGATTTCAATTGCTTTTTCCAGGTGAGTTTGTGTAAAATATCATTATTTTGTAAAGGTTTCGGTTCTGTGGTAAAAAAATAAATCATTACATGACTGAAAAAAGTGTGCAAATATTAAAAAGAGATTTTATGAAAAAGTTAGAGTATTTCTTGAAATCATTGATTAATATATTTTTTTTATATTTTTAGTTTAAATTTCATATTAACACCTTCATTTCCTCCATAGAAAGTTTTTCGATCAAATGAATAGTTTTAAAAATACACACGTTTGTAACTGCCCGGATACTAAATGATCATAGCCTTATTTGATTTTTTTTGACTAGATAGGGAAGATAAAGGCATAATGGCCACCTAAAAAAGGACGCTAATTTTACCATAGAAAAAAGCTTTAATATGTGAACTACTTTGTTTCGTGTGAATACAATAAAAATGTCCTTTTTTCTAGCGGGCTTAAACTTGAAAAAGTAAATTAAAATGTTTAAAAATGTTTTTTGAACTTTTTTTTGCCAAAAACTGAAATTAAGTCACTATGGGGGCATAATAAGAATCCTCCCTGGGGCAGTTTAAGCACCATCAATCGGGGCCTATGAGCATTTTCTGCCGAAAATCTAGCAGCAAATTCATCTCGATGATATTAACTGATTTATAAAGCTTCAGCTTGACTGGTTTCATCTGATGATTTGGCCTTTTGGTTTCCAGTTTGATTCTTGGTAAAGGTGATTTTTTTTTTCATTTACCATTTAAGTCGTAAATGACATACAGGTGTTAAAAAGACTTAAATCGATTTTTTTTTATAATGTGATACATTTTTCAAAAAAAGTTTTACTGTGTTTTTCTGGAACAAATTAACAATAGGTTTGTTGGTTGTCAAATGTTCAGCGAGGCAAGTCATCTGCTCGAAAATCGAACATTTCAATCGAAGAATGCTTTGACTTTGAATCAAAAAATGATCAAAATAAGGAACACGTTGAGAAGGTGTTGCCAATTCCAAAGATTGAATTTTTAAAGGTTTGTTCTTGAAAAAAAATACAAATGGGCTAAAATATCGTATAAAAAAAATATGCTGATTAGAAAAGTTATGATCAGCATATTTTTGTTTGAATTTTTATCCGAAATATTAGTCCATTATTTTTTTTCCAAGACAATCCATCCAATCTTTTAAATTGGCAGAATCAATTTCCATCAATACGAAACTTCAATTTTGGAGAGGGCTTTTTTATAAAAATGTAAGGAGCTAACCTTTTAAGAACTGTCAATCGATCAGGTTTTAAAATAAAGTCTTCCGAACCAGAAAACTTAATTTTAATTTTTATTTGTTTTGATAACTGAAACTTCTTTCCACATTAAAACTATTTTTGGGGACGTTCTCTATTTCCTGCTGATTATCTTTAAATATTGCTCAACATTTAATTTTAAATCAAAGTTTTGAATAAGTTTAGGAGTTTATTTTCCTTCTGCAAGGGAACCACATCGTTGACTTTGGTATTCAGGTATTTAGCATAAAATTGTATCAATCATTATAGGCCACTTACCGAATTTCACCTTCCACAAATTTACAGTCAAATTTCGTAGGACTAGATAATTTTTTTTTAAATATTTTTTTTCGCTCTTCGCTGAAGATTCTAGGCAACACTTTAGAACAATGTTCCGAAAATCAATTATTTTCACTGAGCCATGCTTTACTGCATTCTGAGCTAAATAATCGAAGCAGTTTTTCTTCTCCGTTCAAACCATAAAAACAATCATGCATGACAACGACGCTCCTGTATTTGAAACTTGAAACACTCTTGTAAAACATGATGCGGTAAAGAAGGACGCAGACTATCAGCTATGAACGTCTCGATGATGATAGCCTTCCTTGATGATTTTCTACCTTCTAGGACACAACTGATATGTATCAGATTTGAGTGGTTTGTGGAGGCTATCAGTTGATTTTTTAATTTTCCCTTTGCATAGAAGGACAAATCATTACTAGTTAACCGCAATGAACTGTCCAGCATGTGTTAAAACTTTTTTATACATTTGGTCCTGGTATTTCTTCAATTTTTCCATCTGATACATTCATGATCGTCTATCAATAACGAACATTATACACAATGATGTGTGGATAGACGTTCGTGAATGATTCTGGGAGCGATGTTCGAATTATATCATCAAGTATGTCGATCACCTTTTAAAAGCCACGTGACAAATAGCAACGGTAGCCCTCGACGGGGCATGGTATATTTTCTTGTGTAGATGTTCGTGATGATGTTCGACAAATATTCAATGGAAACCATCACCATGTGCGTATCACAGCACTCGGAGGTATACGTTCTCCAGCTTGAAATAAATCCTGATTGCTTTTCTTGAGCGATTTTCCGAACATTGCTTTAGAACGAATTTCTTTCAAACTGGAGATTTGCCAGGTGCTTTTTACGATTTCTTCAAAATTTCAACCTTTGGCGGTTCCACCATTTTGCGCACGATTTGACCACCGTTTTTTGTTTGTTTTTATCGCTGGACAGAAGAGTTGCCCAAAGGTCTATGAGAAAACAATAATTTATGAAATATAATTTGCTGCATGCTGAAATTCATCCTAGGCCTAGACTAATAACCCATTTAAAATTTGGGCCAGATCAAACCAAGAGAATGGAACTTTTGTATGGAATTTTTAAACATTTTTTCGGGAGAAACACGAAAAACCAGTTGTTTGTCAAAACTTTCGTAACATTCTTTAAATTTATTTTGAATATGGATTAGGTATCTCTGAAAAAAGGACCAAAAAGTTACTCAAAAGCTCAGTCGAATATTTTTTTTTTTCAATTGATGTTGGATAATGAATCAAATATCCGAAAGTAATGTTGAAAAATCTACACAATCACCAAAAACTAAAGGTTTCAGTAAATCATCTAGGGCAGGAATGAGCAATTTTGTAACATTTTGGCTACCTGAATTCAAAACATTTCCAAGATTTCGTCTTTCACTTCTAGTTTCGGTGATTTGGCGTGTGGAAATTTTTAGTTTGCTAAGTTTTTGGTAAAATCAATATTTAATAGCTGATGAACAATGGTTGACCTAGACATGGCTGAAACCTTCCCGGGTTTTTTTCTGGTTCGCAGGATTTATTCTCATTATCAACTAGATAAAATTCAAACTCAAATTCCTCTTTGAATAGTTTTGGAGTTTATTACAAAAAGATCATTTTTATTATCCTAGGATTGCCAGGTTTCATTTGGATTTGTCCGAATATTAAATAAAAAATTAAGGAACAGTCCGGCTTGGCCTGGTTGCCTGGATTTTATTTGAAAATGACCGATTTTTTCCCGAAACTATGTTGTAATTTTTTTCGTGAACGCCTATAGAACGAAATTTTTTGAGCAATTTTTATAAAAATATTCCTGTAAGGTTTTTAAGAAGCCTTCAATAGAATTTAGATGATTTTTTTAAATTTTTTTCTTGAATTTTTTTCTGTTGTTTCTGGATTTTTACATAATTTGCCTAAATATTATCCGAATTTAAAGTCGTCAATTTTGAAATCAAATGCCCAGATTTTATCAGGTTTTTTTTATATTAAATTACTCGGATTAGTCCGGTTCGGATTCGTGCTGAAAAAATCTGTCCACCTCATTTTATCCATAGATACGCTTTGAAAGCTGCTTGTGTGATTTTTCAAAAAAAACGATCCTGAATTGGCGATCGTGTGAATTCGCGCGAAAAAAAAGTATAGAATGCTTAAGCTATGCTCAATCTCGTGCATATTGATTACCTTCAGTTCAAATATTTCAATCTATTCTTATAATCCCTTAACTTTATGCTTTAGATTGTTTGTAAAGTATTGTAAAGTATTGGAATATAAAAAAAAAAAACGGCGCAAAAAAAATTAAAAGCCTCTTTCAGTTCTAGGAGACAAAAAATCTTACTTTTACCACACATATTGGTCCTATAAAAATTAAACATATCGACACAGATGCATATCGCGAGCGATCAAATGACGGCAAGCATGAGGTCAAGGTTGCCGAAATCACAGAAAAATCTATAATTCCACTGAATTAAAGAATTTTAAGCGAATTTTCATCACAGAATCTGAGAATCAAAGAATTTTGGGAATATTTACAGATTTCACAGACTTTATGAATTTCGTGCGTGTTTCATAATTTAAATTTTTTATGGAAATAAAAATTTAAAAATTTTAAGTTAAGATTGGAAAAATATGGTAAGATAAGCAAATATATATGGCTTTGCTGAACAAAAATGTAAAAAATACTCAATTTTTCTTGATTTTTCAATGAAATAGCGTCACAGAACCCATCACAATATTTCTGGGAAGAATCACAGAAATTTAGAATTTTTTTTCGCCAAAATACATAATTTTTTTTCGACAACCTTACATATGGTTGCCAGATTGCAGGTTTTTAACCGGGTTTGCCTAGATAATTGACACATAATTTGTGAACAGTCAAGCCCTTCCCGGTTGCCTGGATTTCAGTGAAAAATGCCCGGATTTTTTTGACAGATAAAACAAAACAGAAATTAAAAAATACCGTTAACAATACCAACTTATGCCTCCAAAACGATTTTTTTGGCATATTTCATAAAAATAATCATTAATGGTTTTTCGAAAGCCTATCAAAATCTGTCATGCCATTATGATGAAATCATTTTTTCTTATTAATTTTCTTGATTTTTGTTGAGTAATTTCTGAGTTTTGACAAAATTTGCCTGGATCCTGCTAGATTTTTGATCGTAGATTTTAAAACAAATGCTCCTGTTTTGCCAGGTTATTATAAATTATTAACTGGAATTGCCCGGCCCGTATATTCGCTGAAAAAATTCAGGCAACCCAAGGCGTCTTTTCCGCTAAAACTGCCTTGTTTCTACTCCCAATTCCTTCGAAGTATATAGTTATGGAAAATTCGTTATGCGACGCATATACACATTTTCAGACAAAATTTAGCTACAAGTACTTTTCCCAAAGTAATTTAAAGTCGAAGGAAAAAAATCGAAAAAACATGCTTCGGAAAAAAGGGTATGAATCAGTTAATAAGTACTTGAAAAAAAAATTCATCAGGATTCTACTCAAAAACATAAGGAACATTTAGTTGGTAGAGTAGACGAATTTTTTTATTCGAAACTTGACAGAATATTCGGCCAAATATTTGGTAATCTCGAAAAAAGTTATGACCAATATTTTATCGGAATTAGATTAGAGTTGGGATAAAACAGAAGTAAGGCCTTAAAAAAATAGGCAAACCTTTCTGGGATATAAAACTACACAAAAAACTACATTATTTTAACAAGGCTTCGAAAGGGTCGGCCACCCCTACCAAAAAACAACTTGAAATGCATAAATGTATGACTGTATGCCTTTTTGTCAAATAAAGTCGAATTCCAACCAGTATAAGGGATAACTAGTCGATCCAAATCTACTTATGGAAATTTGTTTTGTAATTATAGTTTTAACGGTTTTTTTTTCAAACGCTACGTTTCAGCTTCATTCATGTAAAAGATGGGTATCAAGAATTGATCTTTGCGATACATCACAAGTTGTGACCAAGGATGCCAAAAAAAAGCTGTGTTGTACCAAAATAAACATATGAATTTTTGTGATTTTACCCAAAACTTCTGTGATGGTTCTCAGTGATGCAATTTTTTTATCAATTCTTTGAAAAATCATGACATTAAATGTATAGTCTTAAAAAGACGTATGGCGCGGCGTGTGGTTCTGTGGTGAAAATCTGCTCAAAGTTCTGAGCAAATGATCTCGGCAACCTTGGTTGTGACTTCATAGAAATATTCCACAGCAAATAATTGTGTCAAATGATTTCCAAATTTAAGTAGGGGAGATAAGGGCATAACGAGCACCCAGGGAAAAATAAGCACTCCTTTTTTCTACATAAGTACGTATTTTCTTAAACAAATTTTCATAAGGACTTGTTTCGTACTACCTATAGTATTAATTTTTCACCAAAAAAGAGATATCTTTTTCATATTTTCAGAAATATTAAATATTAACCAGCTAGGTTCCAAGTGACGAAAATATTATAATTTTTGAGCATCACCAAATAAGCTTTTATGACCTTTAAATCATCGTTATCTGAAATGTACACACTGCAACATGATCTACACATTGTTTCTGAATTTTCAACATCATACAATTTTTGATTTTTCACTATAATCAATTTTAAAACACTTTTTTATTTTAATTTGTTCACTAGAGGCAAACAGAGCACTATTAATGAAGGCATAATGAGCGGTTTCTGCCGGGGAATCTAACAGCGAATTCAACTCGATGAAGTTAACTGAAAAATAGAGCTACTGCTTAACTTGTTTCGTCTGTTGATTTGGCCTTTTGGTTAGATGTCGGAGAGGTAATCAGTAGACTCGAGTTCGATTTTTGTTCGAGGGTATTTTTTTCACATACCATTTAGCTGATTTTATCAAGCTTAAAATAAAATCATAGGTATGCATTATATAAATGCATTTCTATGGATGTCCATCTTTCTTACTACGTCAGCTTTAAAATTGACTAAAGAAATTCAAGTTACCTAATTTTTGGGATCCATTCATTCAGAACTCTATTTACTTAATGAGCTCAGTTTCAATACTTACCAAAAATATTCCCATAAAAAGCAACACACTGGCCACAAACAGTCCGGTGTATGGTACGGTATCTATCTCCTTTTTGGTATTTACGAATTTATCGAGCCCTGAAATTAAGATAAAAACAAAAAAAAAAACTTTCATTAGAGCCTATTTGATTGAAAAAAAAAACATGCTAGATTCCTTTCGATCAACACTTCAACCAACACTCAGTCATGCGTACTGGAGTAAATCGCAGATATTATCGTCAATTGAAAGTGCTCCATTTCTAGCAAGCTACTGCTAATCGTTCGTTGCTGCTAATCATATACTTTGACACACATTGAAAGCACTAAATAATATCGCTCGATCAATTTCCAGTAAAGTGTTAATGGGTGCCTCTTATCCAGTTGATTGATAACAGCGATTGTCTCCATCTTGAAGATATGTTAAAAATGTTAAAAATGTGTCAACCCCTTCTTTTTAGACAGAACCTGGTTGCTTCCACGAAAGCAACAATCAGATGACAAGTTCACCTAAATTAATTGTCCCTCGATACCGGGGAAGGAATTTTCCCAATCGATCCTCCGAATGACTAGTTTGCGGAACGGAAAAAGCACCGATGTGCTTTGCGCTTTGGTAGGACTTCAATGAGTCAATGAGAGAAATGTCCAGAAGGTGGATCGAGCACGTAGAAGGCCCTCGTTACCTGTTTCGAATCGAGATGGATCAATGGTCTTGAACAGATGATGAGTCATCAGGATGAGTGAACTGGAAGATGAAGAAACTCATGTGACATCCTTGATTTGAGCTGGCGAGAAAGTTTGAACTCCATGTAGATTAAGGTTTCCAGGTTGTCAGGTTTTATCCGGGTTTTGCCGAGATACCTATTTGATATAAAATTTTAAAAAAGTCCGTCCTGAATTCAGAATTCTGAATTCTAAATTCTAAATTCTGAATTCTGAATTCTGAATTCTGAATTCTGAATTCTGAATTCTGAATTCTGAATTCTGAATTCTGAATTCTGAATTTTGAATTCTGAATTCTGAATTCTGAATTCTGAATTCTGAATTCTGAATTCTGAATTCTGAATTCTGAATTCTGAATTCTGAATTCTGAATTCTGAATTCTGAATTCTGAATTCTGAATTCTGAATTCTGAATTCTGAATTCTGAATTCTGAATTCTGAATTCTGAATTCTGAATTCTGAATTCTGAATTCTGAATTCTGAATTCTGAATTCTGAATTCTAAATTCTGAATTCTGAATTCTGAATTCAGAATTCTGAATTCAGAATTCTGAATTCAGATTTTTTATTTTAGATTTTCAAATCCTGAATCCTGAATTCTGAATCTTGTATTTTTAATTCTGAAATCTTATCTCTTTACTAAAAAATTATTGCTTAGCTTTCCAATATAAATACAACTTAAATAGTTTGAATCAGTTACATTTTTTTTTAATATTCCAACCAAAAAATCATTTTGAATACCTACACGTTATACTCTTGACAATTCCTCCCTGAACATTTCCATCGATGATTATCGTCAGGGTATAGTTAATACAGGCAACGGCCACCGTATAGCCGTTGAATTTGGCAAATCCTTTGAGCATTTTTGGTTGTTTTTTGTTTGTTTGTTTCGTTTTCGTTGATTAGAACTAATTTAGTTTTCGTTTCGTTTCCCTCAGCTTTGCCTGGAGTGGGTTCAATAACCCACCCTTTTTTATCCCGATTTGATTCACGTTTGTTTTGAAAATAAAACACGCAATCCACTAGGAGATTCCTTACTCGGAATGACCATTGAAGTCGAATCTCGTGCCACGCTTTGAAGATTGTAGTATACTCCCGCGCTTTTTTTCACTTGCTTCTCTTATATAGTAATTTTTTTTTTTATAAATTCACACACGCGACTGCTCCCTCCCGATAAGGCTTAAAAAAATAAACACTCGAACTCTAGCAGCAGCAAAAGTGGCACCGAATCAACCATCAAACAAACATCTTAACACGCCGAGCCGCGATTGACTAGTGATGACAAATCATCGGTGCCATTTCGCATATAAGTAACTTATTTTGCGTAATTTTCTTCTCTAAAACAACTCAACTCAACTCAAATCCAGCCGATCACCCCCCGAGTACAAAATCTTAGCGTGTGTATTTGGTTGTTGTTTTTTCTCCCTAGGAAGGTATTAATCTGGTCGAACGGCTGCCCGGCTTGTTGTTGGATTAACCGGAGATCGTGGTTTTCGAGCCTCGGCCCGTTTCGAGTGGCGTGACGTCGTCTTCGTTTGGGGCTCGTCTCGGGCGAAATCTTAACACCTCCTACTTATTGTTGGCGACGACGGCGATGACCGGATCGATCGAGAGCTTTCGTGCTGGTTCGTGGGGATTCGATATCAGAAACTATGATTCACCACCCACAACACAACCGATTGGAGTCGATTAACCTCTGCTGCAGCTGAGCTGAGGTTGTCGAGGATAACACGAAGGCAACAAAACATTGCCCATATATGGCAACCGGTGTCTACAAGCAAGGGAAAAGTCCTGTGTGGGTGTTACTGAATGGGGTGGAGTGGGTGGTTGTATAAAGATGCTCGCGTAAGGTTCAGATGTGGAGATCGAGAACAGCTGATCAATTGATCAACCGAGTAAGGATTCAAGATGATATTGCAGCTTTTGAGTTCGATGCCGCTTTCATTCGGATCCAGATAACGGTCTCAGGTTGAGTAATCTTTTGTTTTGTTTACTTAAAAGTATTAATTAAGACATTTTCAAAGGTCCTTGAACTTGCGGAAAGGAAGATAATTTTGCTAAAGAAATCGATGGGAAATATAAAAGTTTTTTTTTTTAAATCCTCCGATATTAAAATTTGAAATCTGTATATGGTCACTCTCTGCCTTCCATGGCGACCGTCAAAAATCATCAGTGGTAAATTAGACAGCTCAATTAGTGTGATTTTGAGAAATTAGAGGGAATAAGTAAAATTCACGTTTTTATGCTGTCCGAACCAAATTTTAAAAGGAAATAACTTTCTTATTTTCTTATCTTAATGTTTCCGCGCCGATCCTCCGGTGCATAGGGCCGTGGTACAAGACCTTCACTGTTGACGATCTGGAGCCAACGTCTTCATTTGGTCCCAGTCAAAACTCTTGTCGATAGTTCGTTTTTTTGGTGGCTAGGCTTCGCCGCCACGAGTTTCTGGGTCAGCCTCTTCTTCGATGTCTTTCGAACGCCTCTCTGCAAATGTCGTTCTCATCTTTTTGCAGCGTGTGCCCCGTCCATTTTTGACTGTGAATAGTATAAATCATATTACCTATTTTTCCTAAAATAAACGAAAATCAATAGAAACCCCGAAAAGTTGGTGAAAGGTCCAAAAATAGGGGGCTTTTTACTTTGATGTTCCATTCATAGATCTGACATCACCGAAACTTTGTTTCAATACCAACAAATCAACAAAGGTGCAAATTTTTAATTGGGACCCAATTCAGAAGCAATATTACACATTTGTTACTTTTTTTGTCAGTTTCACGCGAATAAACTACAAGTAAGTTTAAAAGTTTCACAAAAAAGTTTCAGATATTGTCTGCTGATAGAGCTAACGGAAAGTAAAGGTATTTGAGATATTCATAATAGAAGTTCAAGTGTTTTTAATCCTTAAAAAGCTGTTATACTTTTTATGACAATATTAAATCGAAGACTCCTTTTGCGATAAATTTCTTTATTTATTTTTACAAATCATACTTTCTATAGAATTTTCAGATCTAGGTTCAATGAAAGGAACCAGTTCTGTATCGATGTATGGAAAGTTGATTCAAAGGAGGAAATTTAGATCGAAACCTATGTTGAAAATTTTCATTGAAACTTGCAGATTAGATCATGAAATTTAAATAAGTTTCCTGAAAAATATAAACCTCACGCCCATTTATGAGAAAAATCTTGATCATTTCAAAACCATTGCTTCAACGGTCCAAAAAACGGCAACTAACCCTACATAATCTATTGCAAACGTGTCACCATTCAAAACAAAGGGAAACTTCCCATCTAATGCAGATCAAGCCATCTTACTTTTTTGAGTTTTATTATTGTTTTATGAAGACTTTTCCATCCAATTTTTAAAACTGTTTTATTGTAACACAGGAAATGCTTCAATTATCGTGTGTTTAAAATGAGCTCGATTCAGGGTCTCTTAAAACTCTCATAAAGCTATTTATTGAATTGTTTTATTACCAAATTTTTCTAACTCAAACTTGATTTTCTTTGATGCACGCTTATGTTTTGATGCCATTTTGTATATATTTCACCAGAAATCTTAGGTTGCAGGAAGTTTCATGCTAAGAAATGAATAAATGAAAATATTTTATACTGATGAAAATTTCATACGTATTCGAACAAACGGCCAAATTACGAATATTGACCTCTTCAACTATCCGGTCAAACGAATATATTGCCAAAAATGCGGCCTAATATTCTATTGTGTTTTGAACGACCAAGAAACGAGGTCGGTTTTTGAAACATTAATAAGAAAGAGCAAATCTGAACAGAAAAATGACATTTTTCTTAAAAAATACAAAAGAAAAATGAATGAAAATTTCCTGTAATATTAAGCTTTCAGCAGCAATGTAAAAATTGTATCTAAAGACAAAATAAAAAATTATGTTCATTCAAAAAATATTTAAATTTTCGTGTTTGAACACAAAATTTAAAGAATTTCAAAAAATCATTTAAGTTTTTAATTTAATTTAGCAATTTTTCTGAAAAAAAAACCCTGGACTAAACCCGCGAAGTTTAAAAAAATATCTGGGCATCTCAGCCAGATTTAACTTAAATCAAATTATTAATTTGATTCATTGGGAAGCCTGAATATATCAAGCAATTCTGTGTTCCTGTCAGCATTCTTCTTGACGATCTACATTTAAAGAAACACAGATAGACCTAAGATGTTTTACCGAAAGTTTCATATGATTGTGTAGCCTTTTCAATATTTCTTCTGGATATTTGATAAAATATCCGAAAACATAAGAAAAAATTGACAATTTTGTTTTAAAATAAATATTAAAATTAAATATTCGGCCTATTCGGCTGAATACTAAGCTCAACCATTTGGTTTACCGAATATTTGTCTTAACGGTTTTTGGGTGGTATTCGGCGCCAAATATTCGGCCGGCTGAATTTTCGGTTCAACTCAAGTTAACTCGTAAGTAGAAAAAAATTATAAGAAACATCAAGGAAGCTACAAAAGGAACCGCTGCATTTGAAATTTGCCGAACAAATTAATCTATAAAATGCATGTAAACACATACTTAAACATAAACTGTGGTAAATTCATGCACCCACACAGAAAAAAATTACAAAGAAACTTTAAAACCTTGTTTATAATCAATTCCAAGTTTTTAAATTCCTCAAAAACATTAATAAACGATAAAAAATACATAAGACAATGGCAGCAAATACATTTTTTTCTGAGGATGGCTGAAAGAGAAGAAGGCCGTAAAAGGTGAAAAATATCCATTTAATTACGTCATTCAAAATAGATTACGTGTAGGTAAACAGAACATATGCGGTGATGAAAACTAGATTATCAAGATCCAGGCCCATGCGAAAGATCCGTTCATGGTTTTCGATATTCAAATTCATCTAAAAATAATAACAGTGCCAAAAATGCACAATAAACCGAGAAATGATTTTCTAACATCGTTTTCTTACTCAAAACTATCACACAAACTTAAAAAATTAAAAAAATTTACTGATAAAATAATTCAAAATTTACAAAACAGATCACCATGAATGTTTCAGATAAATGATATTTTTGGAAAATCATTGATAAATTTTCCAATATGATGTTCCATATTCTGAACTAAAAATAAGATTCAATATGATTTCCAAGCAGCCAAATATTCAAATTTGAAATAAATATTTCCAAAACACAGACTTAAAAAAATCTGAATTTTTATTAAATATCAGATCAAGTAAAAAAAATCACAATGATAATTTGCTAGGAAAAAATAATAATTGGAATTTAGTATCATCTTAATTTACATTTTTTCAACTGAAGGATTGATTGAAAAATTCCGTTCCGTTTGAATTTGAAAAAAAAAGGCGATTTCAAACGTGAATTATTAATTAGAAGAAAAAAACAAATGCTTCATGTTTATAGAATACAAAAATCCAGAATGGAAAAACATAGACCAATTCTTTAAAAAAAATTCTAAAAACTTAAATAGTTTGATTGAAAAATTTGGTAAACTTAATCTAATTTTCATTTTAAAAAAAACTGTGCAATAATTTTGAGTAAATTCTTATGAAAATTGAAACAAAATATGCAGATTTAACAGATAAGTTTTTAAACATTTTAGGGGATTTTTTTAAGATACACGTCTTAATATTATTTATAGAATTTATTTGATAACTCAAGGGAAAAGCATTTTTGAAACTTGTGTTCTAATGATTGATTTGGAAGATTTCAGCGCCCTGAACTCGAATCTTTTGTCAAATTTTAACTATGACATTAAATTTTGATTGTATGGAGTTTTAAAATGTGTCGTTTTTAAATGAAATCAATCATTGTTTACTGATTAACTATACAATGAATATTTTAGAATAAATCTGTTACTGATTTTTTTTAAACACTTCATTCAATTAAGGAATAATATTTTAATGATGATGACGCTCGATCTGAAAATGTAAAATTTTACAGTTTTTAGAAATTTGAAAGGATTTCATTACAAGTATTTTCGACACTACTGCAGAAAGTTAAAAAAAAAATCTTAATTTCAATCACAAATTTATTGAAATCTGCAAAATTTTAAGATTTATGCTTTGAAAAGTATTGTGAATACAATTTGGTTTAAAATTTCTTTGAAAGTTCGTTAAATGAGAAAATGTAAGAATATAAAAATCTTCTATAGCTTTTTTCGTAGACTTTGAAATTTCTTGAAGTTATGATGAAAGATGAATGATTATGATTGAAAACTTTTATTATTAAATGTGATATTTTTGTTTTTCAATTTTGTCGGAATAGTGCAGAACTTCCTCAAACAATTTTAACCTTTTTGAAAAGTTATTTCAATAACAAAAGCTGATAAAAAATAAAGCAAAGACAATGTAAGCAAAGGAAAAGCTTGTTTGTTCTGGTCCGGCATAGAATCTCATGTCGATAATTCCACCTCTGAGGAAGTTCATTATTGGAGTAGAGTCTGCTTTGTGGATGTTTTCACAAATCATTAGATTTTTATAAAAATGAAAACATAAAAAAAACCAAATGAAATATTAACATTTTGAATAGTGACTAAAGCAGTTAATTTTTCTCATTTTACAGGTAAGCGTTCTCAAAAAGTCGAGTTTCGGTAATGGTGAGTAATAAACAAAAACTGAAAACTACTATAATGTAATCAAATTTTTCACAAAAAAACATTAGTAGCATTCTGTTTATTTTTTTTAATAACAATTAACGAAATTAAAACATGGTTTGTGGATCTGCTTGGAAATCCCTTGAAGAGAAAGGAAAAAATCAATAACTCTTTAAATTCGTTTTAATTGCAAATTTCACCAAAAAATTTCAATTGTTTTTATTTTTTAAATTTGACATGACAAAACAGATGTTTCAGGTTTTTGTTTTTTTTTTCAAAATATGGTAAAATTATTATCATTTTTCATTTATAGTAGAGATGGGTGTGTATAATGAACGTGAACTGTTTAAATTTTTCTTCCTTCAAAACACGTTAGTAAATATATAATTGCATTTCAGAGTACTACAAACTACTGTTAATGACTAATTTGACGAAACTTGCTCTGAAAGCTCGTTTTGAAACGCAAAAACAAAAAATCGTAATAACTGAATTTTAGTTTTTGTATTGATTTAGCCAAAACTGTTTATGAATCCGGGGAAAATTCGGGCTTTTTTTTTAGCAAAATCCAGACAAACGGGCCAGAGTGGAGTTTACGCCAATATTGTGTCAAATATCCGGGCAAGTCCGAATAAAACCGGGCAATCAGGCAAGCTTAGTCTGAATGTATATGGATCATTCAATATCATGTGTCCATGAAAAATCAACGATCCTCTACGACAGTGGTTTTCAAAGTGATCCCTATCGCCCCCTTGGGGGCATTGAGAGCTTCCAGGGGGGCGGTGAGCTCAATGTTGAAATTCAAGCGGGCGGTGAAATCGTCACTCATATTTTCACAAATCACAAACCAACGTATATTTGGAAGATTAGATTTGGAATAACAACGAGTAAGTTCGATGCAAAAAAATTGAATTACGTCACAAAACTAGGCAGGGCTTGTGATATAACTTAGTTGGCAAGTCTGTTGTCTCCTGAGCCGATCTCTGCGAATTCGAGCCCAAGAGCAAACATCGAACACGGTTGTACCGGATAAGTTTTTCAATATCGACATAAAGATGGAAAAACGACTATAATAAAAATAAAATAAAAAAAAAAATTAAATAAAAAATACAAAACTAGACATTCGGCTGAAGATTAAAACATCTATGATTTCACAGAGCTGAGCACAGAGCAAATTTTTGTTCCAGTATCCAAACAATTATTTTTAAATGTAACTAAATGATTTTTTTTATATTGTCACTGAATTTGTATACGCTCTACATGTTGATCTTGTTTGGTAAGATTATTTTGGGTTTTACTTAAACAAGAATAATTTAAGATGGCAATGTTTGATAATTTTTAAATTTTTTTTTCTCATAAAATCAGTCAAACAGAAAATACCTTCGAAAAAATCAGTATTTAAACACGTCATCTGTGATTTAGTGATAGGCATTTTAAAAGAAAATATGAAAGATTAAAGACCCGTGAATGCTGCATAACTGTAAGCAGGATTCAAACTCAGATATCAAGGAGTAATACTATTTTTACGTTATTTCACTGTCTTGACAGTATTTAATTTGTATCCAATAATGCAATTTAGTCTTCAATACTAATGCAAATTAATGGTGAATAAAAAATTTTGTTTAACTTAATTTAAGATATATGATTTGATATTAAACTAATTAATGAATTTAAGTAAGTGTCCTGGAAACTTTACATAGAATTAAGTGTTTACTGGAGGTTGGAAGCAATATAAGGCCTTTGGAGCCAAAAGGGTATATGATAAGGTTGCCAAACAGCTCAGTTTGATCAGAGTTCACCCAGATATTCAATGAAAAACTCAACAAAAGTCCGGTCCGGCCTGGTTGCCCGGATTTCCTTGAAAAAAGCCCGGATTTTTCCCGGAATTATTCACTTCATTTGCCAAAACAAATAAGATAAAAACAAATAGTGTTGTTAAAATGTTTATTTATGCGTACAAAAAGAAGTTTTTTGAGCAATTTTTATTGAAATAATCATGAAAAGTTTTTTGAATGCCTAAATAAAATACGATTGAAAACTGCTGATAAATTATGACGGAAATATTTTTTCTTGATTTTTTGTATTGATACTCCTGGGTTTTGAAAAAAAAAATTTATATTTCCCGGGTTTTGGTCGACAATTTTGAAATCAAAAATAAACGATCCAGATTTTCATTTTTTTAAATAGATTTTCTGAAAATTTGCCCAGGAGGCGTTGAGCTTGAAAATTTCGCAAAAGGGGGCGGTGAGTGAAGAAAGTTTAAAAACCATTGCTCTACGATTTGGCGCAAAATCATTTATTGTAATATTAATAAGAAAAATCCAAAGCTTCTGGTCAAAACGTTCAAATAAAAACTCCCCTTTTCGCTTTTTTTTTTAATTTTTTGGTTTTTCTTTCCCAAAAAAAGTAATTTTCGTCTAAAAATATATTGGAGTTACCAATTTTAGGCTGGTGAGCCGATTCACCTTAAACTTTGGATATTTCCTATTTACATTACAATAAGTCAAGCTACTCATTTTGGGCCAAATCGGAGAAGGTCGTTGCATTTTCTTGGTCATTTGGTTTGAAATGGCAAATGATGATTTTGATTATGATATTTTTCACGTAAAAAATGTGTAACTTAATTGAATTTGAACAGTGATTCAAATGTTCAATCATATTTTATGAATTTTATTTCTACTTAATAATGGTTAATTAAAATGATTTTATAATTCATACAGCCATAAATCAGATTTTACTCCAATAATAAAAATTTTTTAAGGTGGAATTATCGGTATTAATAAGGTTGCCGGAATTTTTTCAGCACGTACCCGGGCCGGACAATCCGGGCTATTATCGTCCAAAAACCTGGCAAAATCCGGGCATTTGATTACAAAATGTCGACCAAAAATCCGGGCAATATCCGGGCAAATTTGGTCCAAATCCAGGAATTACTCAACACAAATCAAGGAAAAAAACATGAAATTTTTTTTCATCAGCAGTTCTAAAATCGTATTTTACGCTTTCAAAAAAACTTCTCATGGTTATTTTTATAAAACTTGTTCAAAAAAATTCGTTTTAGACGCATTAATAAAAAAAATTTACAACATAATTTGTTTTTTTTGTTTGTTTCGACAAATAAAGTGAATAAATCCGGTCAAAATCCGGGCATTTTAACTGAAATCCGGGCAACCGGGCCGGGCCGGACTTCTGTCAAATTTTGAACTGAAAATCCGGGCAAACCCGGATAAAACCGGGCAATCTGGCAACCTTAGGTATTAAATTTTATAACGGACCAGCATTAATAAGCTTACTACATCCACAATCAAACACTATTCCAATATTGAACTTCCTTGGAGGTGGAACTATCGGTAGAAGATTCTATGCCGGAATGGAACAGGCTTTCTAATAAATGGAATTGTTTCGCTTGAATGTAGTAGTCATGCATCATTTTGCTTTGGAGCTCGAGTCTTTATGTGGTTTTCCAATCTTATGATCTTTGGAACAGTACAATTTCCTGCGCATTTTCGGCACAGAGATTTGTTGAATAGGCATTGGATTTTAGCAACTTCTTAGGGTTTACAAAAATATTCAAAATATTTTCTAAATCCATATGCCATTATGTAACCAAATTGCCTTACCCGGAGCAAAATTAGACTCGACACGCAATTAACTAGATTTAAAGAACGATGTTTATTTAAATTAGGCTTAATGAGCCTGAGGTTTACTAAACGCACGGAAAAATATCATCTGCACAATATTAAGCTTAATCATTAGTTGTGTTTTGCCATAAGCACTTCTTTCCATGTAAATCTCGAAAATGTACAATTGATTTTCAAAACTCTGTCAGCATAATACCGCATATCCTTAAAGCTAATCAAACCTGAGCCGCTGTAAACAAACTCTCAGCTGTTCTCCAACGTCGACGGGGCCCCGGACTCGTACACTGCAACCTCCGCATGCATTCCTTTCACAATATCGAAAATACACTATCTCCGCTTCGCACTCACACCAGCAACACTCTTCAGCTGTTCTCGTGCAGCCCGCGTTCGGAGTCAACTCATGCGTGTGTTGATCTCCTCCCTTCTCTAGCATGCATTCATGCAAACTATGGCTTCACTAAATCCTTCACAGAAAGCTTGCTGTAGTTCGGGTGATGTTATGCTTTCCCCTCCTGGTTCGTGAGACGCGTGCCTTGGTGAGTAAATCTTTCTCACGCACACACCGGGTGATTGGAACCATCGATCAGCTGACTTGCCTAGGCCTCATGCAATTTGTTATTCTCGTGTTCCTGTGAAAGTCAGGCCTCTTTTAAAAGGTCCTGAAAATCATTGTTAGCTAGCTCAAATGTTGACTTGTGCATTTTCATCCTACCTGCGTCGTTGACGAGGACCTTTTGGATTCTTGTAGTGTACCGATCTTGCGTCTCGACGCAGAGTGACCGGGGTGAATCAAACCGATTGTCGTCAGATAATTTCATGCGCAATTCCTCCAGTGGTGACGAGCGACCGTATTGCCTTGCGAATGGCAACGTCAACTAACGCAAGAACATACATATAAGGGAATGTAGACTATGATTTTGAATCGACTAGACTTTACCTTATATTCGACGGTTTCCTCTAACTGATCTATTACAGATGGTTTGCTTCTCGCCAGGCAACGTTATTTCCAACATTTGATTGTTGTGTACGGACCTTTGGTGGCATCAACACATGCAAGGACTGCCAGTTAGATCCACTTCATATTGTGTAGTTGGTGGATTGTAAATTTCGATTGGCCTGTTGATTATGAATGAGGTTATCTTTTTTGTGGTTGTTCGAGGACGGTTTTGGTTCCCTGCGAGTGGGTGTTCCGCTGACGACTCAGTGCCTTTTCCAGCTTTTGTTTTTCCCTTTATCGCTAAATCGGGCGTGTGTGGCGTATCTTTCGTTTTGTTTGGCTTTGTGGTGACTTTACTGATCCCGTGCCATTAGAATCGTACCTATAACATGTAACATGGGTCATGTAACGAGGGTTTTGATTTTCCGCTAGTTTTACTTACGGTGTTTCACCTGGATTCTAGCTCACGTGCACTTGAATCTCAGTCACCTGTTAGCGCGATTCTTTGCCTCGATTGCCTTTTAGCTGAGATTTGGCCTGCTCGTTAGATTCAGGCGGAACTGGTAATGACAGTCCAGACATTGACAGCTGAATTCATGCGATAGAGCGGCTCTCGATTGTGCGATGATTTAAAGAGTACAGTATTTATGCGGTTTGTGTGCTGGGTATCAGTGATTCTCATACTTAAACTTCGTTGCTTTGTTATACAACGATCGACAGTACAGTAACAATTAGCATTGAGCTGAACTACATTAAATATGTTATCACTCAACTACTGCACAACATTGTGAAACTACCTGTTAAATTTGGATGACACCCGGCTGATCTAGTTCATCATCCTCGATCACGTACTTTCACGATCGAGCAGCTACCCCACCAGTTGATCGCATTCCTAAAAGTGTGACAATTCTCCCCCTGAACACAGAATCATTAAACGGCAGAAAAAAATGCAAGCTAATCATTCCAGCAAAACGATCGAAAGCCAGTTACCTGGTCTGAATGATACCTGTCTAACCTACAGTAGTGATAATCCGTAGCCATTGGAAATATCCGTCTCTTAATTGATTTCTTCGAAATTGTGACAAAATTCTTAGAACGCATCGACGCAGCCAATTGTCACCGATTTGACGTCACCGCGCACGGCTGACGAAAAATGTAAACAGAGGTGTGAATTTCACAGCTCTATTCTCGTAGGATCGGAGGACAACTTGGGATTTTTGATTCCGGTCAGAAGTCCCCCTCCTTTAGTTGGTTAATGTATGCAAAAGCTGCAACGCGCATCGATTTAACCAAGTCTAATGACTCTCCGATGACTCATGTCAATGCATTATTGACTCAACGGCTGCAGTCCAATTATAAGGCTTCAACTTTTGAAATCGTTATGAAGCTTATGAAGCTTGGTTTGTCTTTTGGTTTGGAGGCTCGGATCCGGAAAGTCCGGCATTTTTTTTTAAATCCTTAAGTCAACTAAATAAAAAATAGTGATCAACGAACGATGCGAGGTCGATGACGTGAGGATCTCTACAAGAACCAGAAGCCTCAAGCGCCGGATTGTGACTGAATTTCAAACTTCACAAGGCGAGCTGTAAGGTGGCACGAGCCAAGGAGCTTTGATTAACTTAGCTTAACTCTTAGCTGCTGTTGCTGCTGACTGTTAAACCTGCATTGACAGTTGATCGTGAGTCGTCGATCGTTCGTTCGTTCGTTCATAAATTGCTGTCTGGATCTCAGATTCGACTGGGTAGGGGGTGGTTGATGATGCATTCCTTACAAACTACGACGGTGCAATTTAAGTGATGCACATACCAAAGGAACGGTAATTTGTACCCGCACCGTGTAAATGTGATGATTTTTTATCTTCTGTTTTAAGTGTTATGTATCTTTTATTGCTACTGCAGATTTTCAAGCGAAATGACCCTTACAATTCACTGTCGGCGACAACCGTGCTTACTGTTGATGGATGGCTGTCAAGAGATGCTGTTTTATTTATGAAATTGTGTTGATTTCATTATTGACTTTTTTAACGACTGATTTTAAAATTGTCGTATAAAAGTTTGACAAAAATTCGAATAAAAAGATTAAAACAAGAAATTTTAAAACTTTTTTTTTGTTTGTATACTATGGAATACCTTGGAAAAATATAAAAGTATTTTTGACAATTTTGACAATTTTGACAATTTTGACAATTTTGACAGTTTTGACAATTTTGACAATTTTGACAATTTTGACAATTTCGTCATTTTTGTCATTTTTGTCATTTTTGTCATTTTTGTCATTTTTGTCATTTTTGTCATTTTTGTCATTTTTGTCATTTTTGTCATTTTTGTCATTTTTGTCATTTTTGTCATTTTTGTCATTTTTGTCATTTTTGTCATTTTTGTCATTTTTGTCATTTTTGTCATTTTTGTCATTTTTGTCATTTTTGTCATTTTTGTCATTTTTGTCATTTTTGTCATTTTTGTCATTTTTGTCATTTTGGTCATTTTGGTCATTTTTGTCATTTTTGTCATTTTTGTCATTTTTGTCATTTTTGTCATTTTTGTCATTTTTGTCATTTTTGTCATTTTTGTCATTTTTGTCATTTTTGTCATTTTTGTCATTTTTGTCATTTTTGTCATTTTTGTCATTTTTGTCATTTTTGTCATTTTTGTCATTTTTGTCATTTTTGTCATTTTTGTCATTTTTGTCATTTTTGTCATTTTTGTCATTTTTGTCATTTTTGTCATTTTTGTCATTTTTGCTCATTTTTGTCATTTTTGTCATTTTTGTCATTTTTGTCATTTTTGTCATTTTTGTCATTTTTGTCATTTTTGTCATTTTTGTCATTTTTGTCATTTTTGTCATTTTTGTCATTTTTGTCATTTTTGTCATTTTTGTCATTTTTGTCATTTTTGTCATTTTTGTCATTTTTGTCATTTTTGTCATTTTTGTCATTTTTGTCATTTTTGTCATTTTTGTCATTTTTGTCATTTTTGTCATTTTTGTCATTTTTGTCATTTTTGTCATTTTTGTCATTTTTGTCATTTTTGTCATTTTTGTCATTTTTGTCATTTTTGTCATTTTTGTCATTTTTGTCATTTTTGTCATTTTTGTCATTTTTGTCATTTTTGTCATTTTTGTCATTTTTGTCATTTTTGTCATTTTCGTCATTTTTGTCATTTTTGTCATTTTTGCTTTTTTTATTATTGTCATTTTTTTCTTTGTTTTATTTGGTATTTATGTAAGTCCTATTTTAATTTGTATATTTGTTTTTGAAAAAAAAGTTTTTCTTCTATAGTGATATTTCAACGTGAAATGCATTCGATTTCTTTCAAATTTTTTTTGTCGTGAGGGTTCCAATGAATTTGATGGCTTTTTAAATATGTCTGTTTACTTCTCACTTTCTCGAGAAACCGATCGAAGGTTCCAATCGATAAACGTTTCTCGATTAGCCCTGAATTGGAGCATTTTATAATTGGCACTTGTCCATCATCGGGCCTGTTCATAGCTGCTAGCCAGATTTATCTGGGTTCAGACTTAGTAAAGGCACAAAAGCTTTCCAGCACACTTTCCGGTGATTCATTTAGCGAAATGGCATTTGTGAGCCGATAGGTGAAAATACCCTAGACGGTCGCCGAAGTGCCTGAATGAGTGATTAAATGTTGTACATTATATTGGTCAGCATTATGATTAGTGGACGCATGCCTGTGGTTGAAGACGCCAAACTATGTAAGTTTGTTCCGCAAAGTCGAGCCTCTGGATAAAAAATGACGTGTCCCATTCACGTATTTCTGGGAATTGTATACAAATTAAATTTTCATTCATATTTTTTCGGAGTGTGAAATCTAATCGCACGAAAATTGATTCACGACCCTTTGTTTAAATCTTTATTTTTGAAGTTAGAAATAATTTGCTAGTACCAGGTACGATTATTACTTAACATAGCTGACTTATATAATCAATTCGTTGGAAAATTTTTATTCAAACTGTTTATGGCGAGTTTCCTGTTTTTTGTAATGTAAAAAAGGCCCTTTAACAATCTTAAATATTCAAAAGAAGGCTACCTGCTATCATAAAGTTCGTTTATGAATGGGAAAAAATTGCATTCCCGAGGCCTGAGTCAGCCAAAAATTAGAATAGTGTCGTTAGATTTTCAGCATTCTTGGCAAACGCCGGAAATGATAATTGCTCGCCGGTGACAACCTGAAGCAGATCGGTACACAAATTAACCGAGGCTGCCGCTCACCTGCAGCCCTGGAACCAGTTACAGTTCCCATTTGTTCTAACAATTAAAACAAACAAGCATTTAGATTTGTTTCTAATGCCTGGGGAATTCCGGGGCAGGAATATTTTGTATAGATAAGTACTTGCAGGATGCAATTTTATTTTTAAACAACAAATCTACTCAACTATTCCGAACGACATTCTTGCCGATTGCGATCTGCGTGCAGCATTCCTCGGTTCGCAGTCAAATTACGGTACCCAGTAGCACAGTGAGCTGAGCCATAGTTCTACCAATAAAAATTGTAAAACTATAGGAAGATGATAGATTATAAAATCACCAACAGATGAACTGCATAGGGTGGCAAGGTGGAAGTGAAACACTTTGTTTGTTTCATAAAACTCAAACCAGTTTTGATTTCTTTTCGAAATCGATTTAGCGCATTTTAGCGCAAGGATCCTAGCGGCCTTTGAAACATGTAGTACTTTTTTTTCATTTCAAAACCCCCCTCAACTTATAGTGATTAAAATTTCCCGGTCATCGATATTCTTCCCTAAACCACCACAGCTGACGTATTTTGAAATCACTCGACTGCTTTTTCAACAGCTGATATATCACGAAATCATTCTCCATTTAGCATGTTCGATGTTGCCTCCAGGGATAACAACTTTTCGTCTAACAAAAAGTTGTGACCTACGTGCGTTTTCAGCAGAAACTGAGAGCAAGGTTTCTTTCGGTCGGACATAAAAAACTTTTCCCAAAAATTTTGACAATACAATAACAGAAGCATAAAAAATAACGTACATTTTTTTAAATTCCCTAGCAATAAAAAGTTCCATAAAATAAATACAAAAAAGCTCACTCTGCACCATCTTTAATATGAACTTTATTTCATTCCTTATTGAATAAGATTCTTATATCCTTACTGATACTTTCAAGTTCCAAAACAAGTCTTAATGATCTTCTATTCAGCTTCCAACGGCCTTTTAATTTAGCTTCGAAAAAAATCTAAAAATGAGCAAAAAATTCTCTCTTCATCTCAATTGCACCCTTGGCATCGGTTCATATCATCTTCTCTTGATGATTTACTATGTTCAGGAAATGGTGCCGCCATGATGCAACGAGCCGGATTCCAAGCTCGAAAAATTGCTCAATTGCTTCTTTCCTACGTTTGCTACATGTATCAGATCAGAATGGCACTCAAATACCAAATTAGTTACTCATTGGAAAAAAGCCTTACCCGGCATGAGGATCGAACCCCAACCTTCGAGGTGAGAATCGAATACGTTACCACAAGACCACGCCTAGATGTTGGTCTAACTGTAATTAAAACTCGAAGTAGTGATGTGAATTTGAAAGCCCCTCAATGCCCTTTTTGTGACTTAGTAAATCTCGTTCGAGCACTTTTGTGCCCTTTATGTGACTAAAGTCCCTTATAACGAACATATAAATCAAATTTCAAGTTCATTAGTGATTACATATAGTTCACTCATAGGAACGTACATAAAGACAATTTTTGCAACTTTCAAGTTCATTAATGAGTACGTAAAGTTCACTTAAGGGAATTGGGCAGTTCATTCTCTTTGTCATCCAATATGTAACTATCAAAGACTTCAATCAAGCAAATATGTGACTTTAGGTTGCATGAGTTGTTTTTACCTGAAATTATTATGGCGTGAGTAGTTAAAAGGTATGAAGATTCTGTCCAGAATGTCAGGTTAAAGTTTGTATTTCTAGTAATTTTGTTAAAAATTATCTTGATTGACAAGCATCTGCTACTCTGGTGAGAAAGCCAAAGTTTTCGTGAGCTGATATCTCCTTGTTTCAAGGGTACAAAATTAACCAAATTCAGTTAATTTTGATGCAGTTCATTAACTTAATTTTCCCAAGTTCTTTTCAACAGAGACTTTTCTTTATAAACTTTATACCACAAAATAACCTTAATTTTCTTCCATGAAAGTGTTTTGAACAAATGACTTGTTTTAAAGATATAAACAATCATAGCTACCTAGTTTCTGAATAAAAAACGCATTTTATTCGTGAAGGTTTTGGGAAAATACCAAGATTTAAGAAGAATTTTAGATTATTTTGGAATATTTGTTCAATAAAATAGACCGATTTTTTTTAACCATCCACTGGTTTTAGATTATGGAATTGATTTTTAATGAAAAATATTTGCTGTAATCCTCACGTTTTAAAAAATTTGCTGGAAATTTAATATTTTCATGATGTGTTGTTTAACATTACTTGCATATTTTGCAGTTTTTTTCAAGAACCAAATTGCAAACTAAAATCTTCAATTTGGATAAAGTTTGTGAGAATCACATTTTGGCCGCATGATTTTTATCTCTTACTTTCTCTTTTGAAAATTTGAATAATTTCCATTGATGGTTGAAATTTTTGAATTTGCACAAGAGTCTCGCAGATCCAGCTTATTTGACTTGAGTATAGAACAATTTATTACTCAAACCAAACCAATAAAATCCATCAGACTCTAGACTCAGTTCAAAGATTTTCTCATCGATGAAAAGTATGTTCCCTATTGTGTAACTTAAGGCTTCATTTTACAAATTTCGCTTACAATTATCAAAACTTAAGGACATATTTTAAAGAGGTCAAATTTTATACGAAAAACTATATTCATGCTTTGTTTGAGCGAAAATATGATAGAAAAAAAATAGTTACCAACTTCCAATATTTCCGATCCGATCTAATATAATAAACATCGATAACATCCTCCGTGAATGGGAATTACACTGCAATTCTATATAGTTATTTTCAACTATGATTTTTTTAATTTTCCAATTTCGAAAAAATCCAATCCATATTGGGAGACTGTCCTTTCTTAAGATTGGGTTCTGTTCTGCTTCGGGATTTTTTTTTGAAGACCATGATAACTTTGAAGATTGATACAAATTATCAGTTTATTTTCAATAATCAGAACAGTTCAAAACTAAAGCTTCAGATAGTCTCATGGTATGCATTGGGTTTTTTGCAAAAATTCAAATAGTCATAATTTCGAAAAAATATTATGCAAAAAACTACAGTGTACTGAGCCCGTTTACGGAAGATGCTATAAATATTAACTTTATCTTTTTTATAAATAATGCCATGATTCATATCCCCAAGGAAAAATTGGAATGGATCTCCGAGTGAAAAAACATTTTCCAGATCATAATCTACTTTTAAATCAAATTTAAAATCTAAGGAACATTTTTGCCAGATGTGTCTAAAGTAGGGTTGTCATCCGTCTTGTAAAAGGGGAACATGTCCCGGTTTTTTTGAAATTTTCCGCCGTCCCACATTTTGTTTTAAAGTCCCGCTTTTTCCTAAGTAAACTTCAGTGGAAGACTTCACCTTTTCCGCTTGATGAATACGCTTTTCATAAAATCTCTCCTAGATCATTTTCAACTCCTGTCATTTTTTTCTAATCTTGTAATTCTTTTAACACTATCATTAGTTGAATACAGTTAATCATGCAATTATTATGTTTTTCGTGTTTTTTTCTCAAAACTAGCAGCATTTTTTCAAAGTTTCTACAAGACAAGCTGACCCGGTGTGCTTTGCTACACCTTCTAGAAAAGATGGAAATTGAAAAATAAGATCAATTCTTGTTTTCTAAAATCTCGCGAGAGCTTTCATTACGTCGTATGAAACATCTTAAGTATTCACAAAAAACAACTGATACTAAAGATATAAAAACAACTTTGAAATTTGTATTTCACATATAGAATATGTTGTAGAGGCAACAAACATTCTAAATGGAAATAAATTGCGACTAGTATATGTTAGTTTTTGTATTTTTTCGTTATAAAATTTGTTTGTTTACATTTTGTTTTATACGACGTAATGAAAGCTCATGCGAGAAATATGCTTTTCTGTTTTCAAAACCTGTCCTAAAATTGGTTTTCAAAATATTATTTTGTATTTTAAACTAAGACGCTGTATTTATTTATTCATAGTTTCCTAAATGCTGCCACAATAAATGTTTTACTTGTATAATATTCCTCTCCCAACCTAAATTTTACTCCATCTACTTGATCACTTTCCAAGTCATCAAAAATGAAATTACAAGGAACCCCCCGTTTAGTAATCAAGAAAACATTTCTCGCACCCCCTATTAAAAAAAGAATGGGTGCACCCCTCTCGCTTTCCTAGCTTCTCACTGAAAAGAAAGGAGGGGTCTTAAATCTCTTATTTCCTATGACAAATTCTAGCTTGAAATATTACCGAGTTATACGAAAAATTGTATGCGAGCCCCCCTCTTCACTATCCATTCCCCCACTGGAGCTTTCTCGAATAAGCAAAGAAATATTTTTCCATTCCAAAAGCCCTCCCCTACTGAACTTGGTTTTTTTCTCATGATTTTTCTCCGTTATCCTAGCAGAATCCCTTGAATGTAAAGTTTTAGTAAAAAATCAAATTCCACATTAAATATAACAGGACTAACGAGCGAACAAAAAAACTATTTTCAATCAAACAATAAATAAATGGACGAGTTAAACTTAATAAATTTGGGAGATGATCAAAAACGGCTAATTAAAAATATAAAAACTTTCTTAAAATTTCGGATTATAAATAACTCTTAGCTACAATGTTTCTTCTGAAGTTTCGCAGTTTACAAAGGTGGAATTTTTCATGGAAATTCAATTTTTTGAACAAACTAGCTGACCCGGTAAATTTCGTTTATACCTTTAAATAAATAAATCGTAATAAAGTTTTATTTCATCTACACGTCCTTAACTTCATCGTGCTCGCCAATCGATTTTTATGAAAATCGTAAAAAAATTGTACAGCTTGTGTCCCATTTGAAGTTGATTTTGTAAGGGGAGCCTCCTTTAATAAAAGTTGGATTCTTGAAACTATTATACAAACTATCTCTGACCCGAAAAACCCTCGGATACCAAATTTCACTTCATTGCGACCGTCCGTTTAAACGTGATGGTGTTACAAAGAAAACTCCATTTTTTATGTATAAGATTTCATTTATCCATATTTTATTACTTTCTATTAACTATTTTAGCGGAAGGAACATATACATATTATGGGAATGGTTATAATAATTATCTTTGTTAGATTTTCCCAAATGTCGCTATTTACAGCGATGTCCCGCTTTTTTTTCGTGAAATGTCCCGCTTGTTTTCTGAAAGTGTCTGATAATCCTAGCTAGATCAGTCCAAGTGCTGCAAACATGTGAAAGATACGATGGAGCTCAAAGATTTACAATTTTTGAGTCGGCCAGAACAAAAAGTCTTAACAATCTTTGCGCTTATAGAAATGTCAGATTCTGTGTGAAAAGTTTTGTCTGAAAATCAGAATAAAAAAAAACATTTTTTTTTCAATTTCGTTCAGAAATAATGCTGACTGTAATTCTCTGAAAGAATTTTTTCTCTTCTTACTTCTTGAGATCCGGAAATTTAGTCGAGTATATATTTTTCTGTGTATCGAAATTCAGTGTTTATAGTAGATAATCTATTTTTTATGCATTATTAAAATTTTTATGGACGCTCTCTGAAAACCCAGAAATAAATTCCTTAATCAGACCTTGAGTGTCAATTGACACTCCTGAAGTAAAATAGTTCTAAATGGTTTCCACTGCTATCATTTTTTTCATTAATTCATCAATAGAAACATTTTAATGTCAGTTGAAAATGTTCCGAACATTTTATACAGCTATATTCACTTGCTCTCTCACAATTCAGCTTCTTTTTTTTTAGTGTAAACCATCTGTGACTTACGGTAGTTTTAGTGAGGGATGTTTTTTCGGATTTTTCATTTAAGAAGTTGAATTGCTAGGAAGCAAGTAAATATAACTGTAAAAGTGTTGGGAACATTTCTTAACTGACAATAAAATGTATCTACTGATATATTTTTCAAAAAAATTGATCGTACTGTCGCAAAGTTATAACGTTTCAAGCAATGAGTGTCAAATTGACACTCCAGGGACTATTACGGGTATGAAAAACAGAGACGGATGAGGTTTAAAACTCATTTTTTTTTCAGTTGTAAAAGCCTATCAAGATCGTTCTTTCTTAATCGAAATTTAGGTTAAATTGTCAGAATTCAACAATAGTCAAATAACGCCATGATCGATTTAAGACATCAAGATGAATGAAACTGACTTTGCGAACAAAAAAATTGGAATTTTACTTCTTCAAGGGGACTTCCTGAACACATTTAAGATTTAAGATGTTCATGGTATCGTTACCCAAGCAACCAAAAGTCTCGTTAAAAAGGTCAAACACAGGTTAATCAATGTGCCGAATTTCGTTTTATTCAGCCCAAAATTTAAGTTTTTAACGAAACTTTGAAAATCCAGTACAAATTTGAACGAACTTCTGTTCAGCTCACAAGTCGTCTTTTAATCAGCAAAAACAAATAAAAAATCTATTCTCTTCTCTCTTACTTCGGTCACCATCAGCCCATATGGTGCTGCCAGTTTCTCGGCATCCATCTTAATTCCTCCCATCACCTCAATTCATCTGACTTTATTGCTTTGTTTTTGACAATGTTTGATACATGCCGGCACGCACGCCATTTCTGATACACATTTGATTTATTGGCTTACTCAAGCAATCAAACAACCTAAGGAAAAAAATAAGTCCTGATACCAGATTTGAACCGCAAACCATCAAGATGATAGCCAATCACGCTGCCACGAGGTCACGCCTATATGTTGCCTTACCAGCAGCTAAAACTCGAAGTGGTAATAAGCTTCCCTAGAATACGTGCAAGGGCAGCCAGCAGCCAGCAGCGTAGACGCCAGACTATTTGAGGAACTTTCTGGAACTTGAAGTCCATGGAAGGCTATTTGAGACCCAATTTGTAACTTTTATACTGAAGGGATGCGATTTGATATTTCACAAAATGGCTATTTAAGGGACTTTTTGGAACTTGAAGTCCATGGAAGGCTATTTTAGGCCCTATTTGTAACTCTAACACTAAGTGATGCTATTAATAGTCACAAAAAGGCTATTTGAGGATCATTTTGTAACTTTCATGCTCGTATTCGAGAAAATTCGGTACCAACCTTTGTTCAGCGAAATTCGAACTTCGTAGGCACGCACTTAAGTAGATATAGGTCTTTTGGTTATTGGATAGTAAGCATTAAACAATTATAAAAAAAAATTGTTTTAACCCTAAAGTATGTATTGGAGCTGGATTCGTTTTTGGAGACTGGTGATCTTAAAGTTTTGTCAGTCACTGTTATGTAGCACAATCTACAAAACTAGGATCTATTCTGTTCGATGTTAAATTTGTGGTGTTTTATTCCATATCTAATAATCTTCTCATTAACGAAAAACTAAATAATAATGAAAAAATCTCAAAGACATTTTAAAAATAATATGGGCATTCTCACTGTCCAGCGTCGTGCGTTGACGACCTTCCATCTTTCGACGAGTCAGGTGAGGAACGTCAAAGACAAGGTCCCACTTTATTAGCTCGGTAGCATGCGTTATTAAACGCCTATAGAATAAGGGCTCCAGTTATTTCGTTGGATGCTAATTAAACTGCTGATAAAACAGTGACAAGGTTGTTGTAATGGGGACTCAATTATTAACACCCCACAAGTCAGTTGGCCAGTAGAAGAGACACGCATCTGATCTCGCGACGAGGTTGAGTTGGAATGTTAATCGTCGCAACGCGTTTCCGTTTTATGCTAAGAAGGTCTTTTAGCGCCTTGCCTTCTCAAATTGATCCATTGATGCGGTTGGTGGATTGGAAAATGGGGCGGTTTGTTGCATATTCAATGATTCTCAAAGCCCGTGAAGTTCAGCTATTAATAACAGCTTCTGCTTAAGTATGATTAAATGATTAGAATCTAGCTGGGAATTGGTTGAATATGTATGGATGGCTTGAAAGTCACAATCATCATTAACCTTATAAGGCGAACAATTATCGAATCACTTTTGAAGAAGTCTACGTTTAAAATTTCAGCTGCAGATTACAAACTGACCCAACCTTTCGCTTCGCATCACTTCCATAGTAATTTCCACAAGTATCCTTGCATGATTGATATCTTTCCAGCGAAAAAGGATACAATAAAATTTTCAGAAGGCATAATTTGTGGCACCTCGGGGCAGCGATCGTTTATCTTTCAACTTGATCCATTCGCTTCGGAAACGTATTTTTCGATCAAGTTTCGCAATCAATTCCTTTCGAGGTTGCCTGAAAAATTTGCGTGTCCCTTCTTCAAGGAACGGTTCAATATAAACCAAGTTTAAGATTTCGGTTAGTCTTAAATCTTAAATCATTCAATTAAAGCGTGAATATCAAACTTACCAAGATCTTACCGAAAGTTCACGAACCTGCTTCGTTTCGAAACTTTTACCTAGAGGGGATCGTCTCGACGAGGGCCACTTCAGAAGTGTTTTACGGTTTCCGAAATCACGTATCAGCGGAATGCCATCAAGCTTCCCAGAGTCCAGAGTCAATCTGATTTTTTTCCCGCCCCTTGGACGGAATGATTGAAGCAGAAGCATCGGGAAAATTTGCAACCGATCGCCGAAAAAGGTTCGCATGTGAATATGCTGATGAAACCTGATGCAAACGCAGCCATCGATCGGTGAGCTGATCGCATTTTTTTTTCTAAGGGAGAAAAACTCATTTCTTTTCAAGTTGATCCTTTTGAGGCGGGTCTTTGAGATCAATCAGTTTGACTGGAAGTGACGTGTAAATTTGGGGATTATCATTGAACTGAAGATCAGGAATCCAGACAACTTGAAGTGGCCGATAAAATATGTGAATGAATTTCAAGGTTCGGAATTTTAAGTTTATGCAAAGAATAAAGAATTTTATTTTAAAAACTTTTAAAAAAGGATTCACATATAGATTCAAAACAATGCTTAAGATTTTGAACGAAAACTTATTTTCTTTGTCTTCTCAAGTTTAAAAATATATGAAATGAAAAGTTAATCGGCGTAAATAAATTTTATGGAATTATATTATCCGCTATATCGGTGAAATGAAATAGTCATTGAGAAAGAATATTTAAGGTTTGAAAGTAGAAGAATCGACGCGGGACTACTAATGGTCCGGATAAAAATTAGAATATGATGAAAAATGTTGAAAATGAGTAGAAAGGTAGTTTAGTTTGAAAAAGTAGGCCCGTGAGGAACAAAGAGATGATTTTCAATTAAAGCTAGACGTCCACTAATTTTCAATATCATTCATCTTATTCTAATTTTCTATCCATTTAAAGTCTTTCAATTCTTAAATTTTCTTTCTCACAGAACACAACATTTCAGCGATATAATTATTACTATTTCTGGCAACACTGTAAAAAAAATTGTGAATAGAAATTTCTACCATTTAAAAAAAATTCATGTTCGAGGCGTTCGAGATTTCCCTCTCTGTGGTTCTTTCAAAATAAAATGTGCACAGTTAGCTATTTTGATAAAAGAATTAACATAATTGGGTAGATGCAGTTAAATTTTGGCATTTAAAATTCTCCATATATCATAGGGTCACCCTAATGTACATGCTTACCGAATTTTAATCATCGGAGTATTATGTTACCCTCAAATAAAGTCAAATAAATTTTATTTTTAAGGAATGATGTATTCAATATTTATTACAGTCGATATTTGAGATGTGTAAATCCCGAAAAAGCATGACTAAGTATTCATAAAGAATAAAGAGCTACACAATCAGCTTTGATTATCGTTAAAGGTATGTTAACTTCGCATAAAAATTTGGTTCGAAATATTAACCTGCTAAGCAAAAAAAAATTAAAAATCAAGTGAATCAATAAATAAACCGACGAAAGTGACTGCTTCTTGTTGCAAAAAATTGAAAAAAATGAGAAATATCTCGTAAATTTTTAGGTAACAGCCCATTTGTTCCAAAAATTGTCACAATATTGCCGATAATTTTGCTAATGCCCTCAGTCTGCGGATCGGAAATTCTAAAGGATGAGTTTTGCAAAACGGACCAATTTTTCTCGTGGTGTTTTTTTTTTCAATTATTTTGTTCACAAATATTTTCTTTGCTAAATCTGACCCTGGCTGAGCAAATGTGTTTGAATGTGTTTGTTTGGAAAAGTCTCTATGGGGTCAAAAAGTCTACCGTGGCGAAAAAGATTGAAGAAGATGTTGAAATAATTTCAGTCTACAATTTAAATAAATCGCAGAAACGTAATTGAATCCAAATATTCCAAGTAGATAACATTTGATTTTGTTGAAACGCAGGTTTCAGTGGTGTAATAGAGTTATCTTTATTCATATTTTGTCTGTGAAGTCAGTAGAATACAACTATATTAATAAGCGATAAATAATTGTCACTTTCCACTTCTTATGTTCCCTAACCGGGAAAGTACTCAATTCGCAATGCGAACTTTGATATTCTTATCCATAATATCTGGCAACACTGTGTGTAACCACAAACCCAATTCGAGTATTCTCGCCTAACCGTGTGATGATGTAAACATTGGTACCGCGTTTATCATCCTCACCTGTCATAAGCAATCATTGATCTATTGTTCTCAATTGCGAATTGAACATAGCAATAGGAACCAAAACAAACAATGTTTTGGTTCTGTTCGTGGCAGCAGAAGTTTGCTGCTATGCCGCTGCTGTTCCGGAGGAAACCGTAAATTTCAACACCTCCCCTCGATTCGTAAATTGAGAATGCTGAACAGCTTCTCGTGCCTCACCCTTGGTAACGCCTTCGTGAACGCATCAGCTGGCTGATCCTCAGTAGAGATGTGTCTCAAAGAAATCTGACCGCTTCTTACGATCTTCCAGATGAATGCATACTTTACATCCAGATGCTTCATCCGCTCATTGGTCCGCGCCTCTTCCAGGTACTGGGTGCATGATATGTTGTACTCCATCGAAGTGAAATGAGTGCTTACCACAGCCAATTCACTTAGGAAGTTTGTTAGCCACAAACCTTGCTTCACCGCATATCACAAGGATCCAGTCGATGACGTTTCGTTGACCACGCAATAAGATTCTCGAAATGGTTCCAAGTTTGCGCGTCAGCAGTATACCAACGCCATATCGGTCACACGTCGAAGGTATCGTAGAACACGCTTCAGGCCTAGCCAATGCCTATCCACCGGGCTGGCCTGATATTTGCTAAGTGCGCTAACCACAGCACTGATATTCTGATGACTGCAAACAACCGATCAAATCGTTGAACGGCTGCTCAGTGATAACCTCACTTCGTTCAGCCTGAATCTCGTTCTCTTTCATGGCTGTGGTGGTCTTCCGGAAAACAGTTCCTTTGGCCCTTGAGCTTGCTGACGATTCGAAGTAGCTCTACCGCATCTTCAGAGGCTACGTTAGCCACGTAGCGTTGATTAGCTTCTGCTGTTCGCTGAATCTTGATTATCATCGTCAGCTTTGCCATCGCTACACTCGTAGTCGCTCTCGTCTCCCAACGTATGTTAACTGGCACCAGAATCGATAACGAATCTACGTTGATTCTGGTGGCTGATAACCTCAGCATGCGAACGCACAGCATATCTTGCATGTTGTATTCTGGTAACCCCAGATAAACAACCTATTGTTGCTAACAGAACCCTTTCTCGGTGGCTTCGTGAATTAGCTAGACTGCGATCGACAAGACTCATCCAAAATGCCTCAGAAATCAAGAGGCGGATGAATTCGCTAGCGGCTAACCATCGCCCGAACCACCTCCTCCGAAGCACCCGAAGCAGCTTCCATCCATCAAAGACATGCTCGCGCATACTAACCACAGCACAGCTACAAAGTATCAGAATGATCTTCTCGACTCCAACTCTTTGATCGCTACAAAAAGTCGGAAATCAAAGTTCAGCAACAAACATCCAATCTGACTCTGTGTTGCTTAAGTTGCTGGCAACTAACCGTCGCTGACAATACCTCCTCCAAAGCCACAGAAAAGTTGTACTGTAGGCTTGGATGAACTCATGCGTGCTGGCTACAGCGTAGCTCCACATCATGAAAGTAACCCTTTCGAACAGCTTTATGGATATTCGTCTCGTTACGTCAATGCTTTGACCACTTCGGAAATCTGGAAGCCAACGTTCAGCAGCATGCGACCCATCTGGACAGGGCCGTAGGAAGAACCGACTCATGGGGGGGGTTTTGGTGACTGATTTTAATCTATGATTTTTTGTGCAAAAATGCACGAAAACAAAAAAAAATGAAAACAAATTTTGATTGCAACTATATGATTAGTCATTTTTAAGTACTTTGACATTAAAAGTTTTCGTATTAAATCGTAACTTTAGAAAATTGGTTCTAAAATTAAGAGTTAAAGAGGTTAAAATCTTTGAATTTGTTTTAAAGTGTGGTAGAACAAACTTAGTTTATTTGGGCGTAAAATTAGCCTTTTTTTGGGAAAGTCTTCAATTTCTTAAAAATGAACTTCTTCTATACTCAAATCAAACAAGTTCAAACTATTCTTCAAATTCAAAAAATTTTGCCTTTGATGAAAATAAATCAAATTTTCAAAAAAAGTAAAAGATAAAAATCATAAGATTTGCTGATCAAATTTTCTTGATTCAAACTTGAACCAAGTTAATGATTTAAGTTTGAAAATTGGCTTTAAAAAAAACGGCAATAATATTACATTGCAGACCAAATACGAGATATTTCGTGTTTTTGCTAGCCGCTAGTATGCTCTATTAAAAAGCATAATTAAAATGAGATAAATCTTATAATGAAACCTCATTCTACAAAATGGAATACGACACTTCCGCTCAAATATCTTCATTAAATTAGCAGAATTTTGTCTATAGGGTTCTGGAACATAAAATGCCAAATTTTGGTGCCCTTAATATGTGTAAAATGTCATACAATGCACTGGAAAAATATAGAAATTTGTGAAGGATTTTTAGGAGAAAATTTGTCTTTTCTAGTAAATATGTCTTATAAAGAATCAATTCCATAATGAAAATCCTGTGGATATTTTTTTAAAAATAAAATATGTTTTTTTTTGCGAATAAAATAAAAAAACTCAAATTCTAACTTTTATTTGTGGTTTTCAGCTAAATTATGTTTCCAAACTAATTTTGTTGATAAAATTGGAATCAAGAAATTGAATTGACAAGCAATTTTAACACATTAAGCACCGCCAAGAAATCTACGACGTGAAACACCGAAATTCGGCATTCAATATCTCAGAAACCCCTGGATTTTTTTAAGAAACCGAAAATATTGTGTTTAATTTTGTCGAATAAAGTTTAACACTTAGATTCAGTCCATTTGAGTTATATTTCGAAGTGTAGCACAATAAAAAATTGTGCTTTGAATTTGTATCCTAATTTCGATACGATTTCTGAAGTGTTAAAAAGAAAATAAGATTTTCGAATTTTATTCCAGATCAGAAATTTCAGAGCCATGTTATAGAGCCCTCATTCATGAATCTATTAATTAAATACTGTATTTCAGGATTAATTTAAATTCACTATTTTAATTACTTATTTTGGATCTGTATTGTGAATCAGATTTAAATATAAACTTACAAAGATTTGAATCTTACTTTTCAATTTTGGATTGCCATTTCGAAGCTTTCAATTTTTGAATTTTGTGTAAGAATTAAGTTCAAGAACTTCGAATTTGAATATAAAACAAAATTTTTCTTTTTATTATATTCATAAAACTTTAATCTAAAGATTGAAAATACATGTGCTCGAAAAACATGATTCAAATTTTAAATGAATTTCATAACCAAGTTTGAACCATGATTTAAAAGCAGCTTTTCATTTCTAATTTCACATGACTTTTTGTACTGAAAATCAAGAATCCTGAACGGGATACAGAATCCGAAATACGAAAATAGGAATACAATTTGGGTTATGGGAATTATGGAAACAGAACCTCTGAAATAGGTTTAATTTAATTCAAAATTTAAAATTAGCCCTGAATTTCAAAGACCAAGTGAGAAAATTTTTAAAAAGTATAGCAGAATTTTGGACTTGAGATGGGTTTTTGAAATTTTGGCATTAGTTTTTGTCTGGATTGTTAGTGTAAGTGAGCCCTATTTTGGCATGGTCCTTTTCTTGGCATGCCAACATGTCTTTTCATGTTTTTCAGGTCCAAATTGAGCTTAAAAAATTTTGAATATATTTTCATTGCGAAGAGAATAATTTGTTTCAAATCTGTGCATACCGAATTTTTTGATTGTTTGTACTTTAATAAAGAAGTTAATTTTTTTCGATCTGCATCCGAGGAAATTATGTTGGAAATCACCGTATGAAAATCAAATGAACTCACCTTTCTAGTGCAACTGTTAAATTCACATGAGCTTTCAAACGCGGACATTCATTTGAAAAATTTGCAATAAATACTCATGCCTACAGTTAAACTCGGCAAAAAATCAAAAAATACTAGAAAGACTAACAAGTGAATATTTATTTAGGTTTTGAATAAAAAATTAAAACTAGTTTTGTTCCTTTTCTTGGCATGCAACTTCAATCGAAATACACCACCAGTGTTGGAAGCTGGAAAAAATATATGTTCATTAAAGAGGTATTTTTGGGCTGATGTTTTCTTTAAAACTCCATTTAAAACTACGCAAAAATGTTTTCATACTAATTGGGTTGTATGATAAGACCGTTGCTATCAACTTAAGCTTCGAAATAAGTTGGAGAACATAAGTGATTCGACTAACTAAAAGTCATATCCAAGCATTTTAAATGCAAAAATCGCTATTTGGGAACCATGAATCGAAGGTACATTGGTATGCGTGCGAACAACATTTGCATTGCAGTCTGCCGAGCAAAAGCCACGTGGTCTCCTACAGAACACAGTGGTTCGAAATATTTAAAAAAAAAACTAAGTTAAATTAAGCATCTCACAAGACTTAAGATGTTTTTCTTATCAAAAAATTGTTCGATCGATGACAATGTTGGCTTTAGTATATAAAATACATAATTAATTGAGTTTTGGAATCGTTTTCTATTGCTTGGGAACCATATACCTACTCAGATTTAATTGTTTTGAGTTTTGTTCTAATTTTTTTCATGGAAACAGAAGTTGGAAGTTCAGGAAAATATCATTTGCTTTCCAATTATTCCTTAAAATATTTAATGTGAGTCGAATTAAAAAAAAAACTGGTTTAGCAAGATTTACATTCTAACATCTATTTGGCGTGTCAAACCACTGCGCAACACCCCGGGCATTCGAGGTGGCTCTTGCTAGAAGCTCATAATCTCAGCTAACAAATTCAAAAGGGCAAAATTTTTAAATACCATTCAAGGAATTTTTCAATTTCTTACTTTATGAAGCCGAACACCACAAAATGAAGACAGTTGTTTGGTAGTGAAAATAACCGTATGTGTCGCAATCGCATTGCGGAATTTCTGGACTTCCGACTTTTTGAAATGAAAGCTTATTTTGTGCTTCCCTTCCAACCAAATTTCATCAATGTTTTCGAAAGCCTTTTTGTTGTATGAGTGAAGCCCGGTATTCCATCGTCGCATAGAACTTTACGCTCAGCTGACGTCATTCTGTCAGTGGCCTTATATTCAGAATAGACAACGATTCTGTTAACTGTCAATTGAGCATTGTTGGTAAAGATCTATTGCACATTGCTGGTGGCCAAGAATCGGATCATCGAAACGGCAAACAATTGGTACGGCGGCCAAGTAATTGGAGCACCGCAGTGAGTACTTTGCATGCATTTTACTCAAATTAATGAAAGTTCCATAGAGAAAACATATTTTTGTTGAACTCTAAGCCAGTTAGCAAGTAAATTTTTCAAAGGATGTTATATGGTGCACTCAACAGGAAGGTAGGAATGTCGAAAAAAAAGGTAAACCATGCCTTAGGTGCCAAGGTCGGGTACATTTACCCTACTCTTGATTAAATTCAAAATTTTGAGTGTAGAGTAGAATATTTCGCTTGCTGTTTTGGATCCTCATGGGGGGGGTTTAACCCCCAAACCCCCCCCCCCCGTTCCTACGGCCATGCATCTGGATCTAATGCATTGCTGAAGTTGCTGGTAACTAACCGTCGCCCAAACCATTTCCTACAACCCGCTTGAAATTCCTACCAACAGACGATGATAAATTTACGCATGATAATCGCAGCGCAGCTCCAAATCACGAGAGTAACCCTCTCGCCAAGTAGCTTTTCCCATCCTTCGATATGGTCTAATACTCCATCTGGAGCATTCGGACCTGCCCAATCCTAGTTGCAGATCCAGAGAGTCCTCCTCCCGACCGTCGGAAATGAACAGATGCTGCTAACCGCATCGTGGCACGTGATGGCTTCGAGAGTAACCATCTCGAAACCCGACTCCCCAGCCTCGAGCTCCAGGAACACCTTCTGGCTGACCTGAAGCATCTCATGGCGTCTGCGCTGTGTTTGGATCAGCTCATACACACTGACCACAGCGCATAAACAAAGCACGAGAGTAACTCTCTCGGCTATCAGCACCACCCAATTGTTCCGGGGTGGACCTACCGACCTTCGCGCTGAACCATCTCGGTTGCGGATCCTGGGACACCTCCCGGCCTTCGGTCGTGAGCTCACGCTAGCTAACCGTAACGTGGCTCGTGACGGCATCGAGAGTAACCCTCTCAATCTGCGAACCTCCCGGAACTCTGACGGGACCTCCTGGCTGGCCGTGGACTTTTGGCTGTCTGGCCTCTGCCCTGGCTGGTCCATCTCCGCTGGCTCGGGGACCCTAGGTTGGCTCGTCTCGGCGCTGGCTGATCCCTCTGGCTAGTCCCGTCTTCTGGGCGGTCCTCTGGCTGATGGCTGCTCCACTTGCTAACCGCAAGTTATATATACTTGAGAGTACCCCTCTCACTAACTCGTTTTTCCGAAATCCAGGCGTATCTGGGTTTATCACCTGTTCAAATGAGTAACTGGGCCCATAACCTGTTGAAAATGCTGGTTTCAGTGGTGGAATAGAGTTATCTTTATTCATGTTTCGTCTGTGAGGTCAGTAGAATACAACTATATTACTTAGCGATAGCTAATTGTCACTTTCCACTTCTTATGTTCCCTAACCGGGAAAGTACTCATTTCTCAATGAGTACTTTGATATTCTTACCCAATTCGAGTATTCTCGCCTAACCGTGTGATGATGTAAACATTGGTACCGCGTTTATAATCCTCACCTGTCATCAGCAATAATTGATCTATTGTTCTCAATTGCGAATTGAACATAGCAATAGGAACCAAAACAAACAATGTTTTGGTTCTGCTTGTGGCAGCAAAAGTTTGCTGCTGTGCCGCTGCTGTTCCGGAGGAAGCCGTAAGTTTCAACAGATTTCTTATTCGAGATGTTCTGGTACAAAAGAGCATATAGTAAAAAAAAATCTGTTCAGCTTTTAAAAAAGCTTAAATTGATATAATGATTCATGTTGGTGTACAAATGCAATATCTTCAAAGTTTGCAATTTGTAGAATGAGAATATATAGGTATTTATATTTAAATCATTTTAAAATTTAATCTTCACAGTCAGATTCTATATTCATACCTCACAATTTCATGCTGAACTCAAATATGAGAAAAGTTCAGAATAGTGAATCAGATTTTAAAATCAGATTCATCATTTGAAATTAATTTTTTACATTCACAGTCGGATTTTAGGTTTAAAACCAAGAGATTCGAATTACAACAATAAATTCCTGATTGAGGGTTCTGCTGAATTTCGCATTATGGTACATTTTAACATATAGAAATTATTATTTAATATTCTGATTAAATTTCGAGATTTAGGCATTTAAATTCGAGATTCAGAATTCAGATGTTCAATTCAGGTTTGAATTTCAGATCAGTTTCTCTTCAGCCTTGATTTCGTTCGGTTGTTTTGTCAAAACTGAACTCTTTCATTTTATGAAAGGAGAGAAGGTAGAATAGTAAATGACAAATTATTTTTAAGGTCTAATCAAAATTGTAGTCAGTCAGTAAATCAATTTATAAGACAATTGAGGCCCTTGGAGCCACCGGGGTATAAGTACAAAAAAATTTATTTCGAGATAACACGCTTTAAAGTTGTTGTATTTGGCCATTTTCCATATATTTTTCGAAAATTTGTATTTGGCTCTCGATCGTGAAAATATGTAAATAATATTCGAAAAATCTGAAAAAATCACCAAATATAATTTGAAATATGAAAAATCATTTGGCATCAATAACTCAAAATCGGCCATTTTGTCACTTATACTCCTTTGGCTCTGAGGACCTCAATTGTGAAACAAAACTTCAAGATAAACAATAACTTTTCCAGACGAACATTTTGTCCTATAAATGACGAAGTGTCCTATAAAAGATCTTGTATTTTTCGAAGCATTTTTTTTTTTCATATCTTCCAGTTGCCGCCAATTGCAGCTGTTTGAAATAGTTTAAGGTAATTTTGAAAAAAAACATCGTTGGAATGATTTATATGTATTTCTTTATATCTATCAAAACTAGGTTCCATAGAATTATAAATTTTTCTTATGCTGTTTGATTATCTATTAATGTAATCATTTTGATACATTTTGTAAAATAATCGGTAAATTTCAATCCATTGATTTTTTTAGAAACATACGATAGAAATGCTTGAGGAATACATTACAATTTTGTGTCAGAAACAAGATCTTTTCCATGACACAATAGAGGCGTTGGTGAATTTATGGTTGAAAACTTAGATCGTTACACTAGTCAAAAGTGTCCCCTGATCATATCCTTTTACCCAAATCTCCAACCCAAAATTGATTTTCTAGGATGCAGAGGTGACCTCGGTCCTAAAGCGCAACATTTTTCTTTCATCCCTTTCTCTGTTTTCCAAACCTATCTATTGACTACTAGGACGTGGCCGGCGCCGTTATTGATATGTAAAGAGAGAGCATCAGTTTTGGGCATTGTGAATGTTTTGTCAATCCCAGGCACCATTCATTTGACCTCTGAACAAAACTGATGGCCTCGGTCAATCACGGAGTAGCAACCATTGGCGATGTGGAACTGTATTCTACTGAGCCACGCCTGCGATCGTGGAATTTGAAATGATGATAATGAGAAATGATAGATCAAAATAAAGCTTTGAAGAAGCTATTGAGAGATTGGTTTATAAAAAATAGAAGCATTTCAGATTCAACGATTAAAGGTGGATGTGAGCAGTCAATCAAGCTAAGCTAAGCTAAGCCTTGATCGAGTTCGGTTGTTTTTTTTTTCTACTCGAGTCTAAAAGCTATAGTCATAGTTTTGGTGCGGTGAAGAACAACTCGTGGCCATGAGCCCTTCTCCCGTTTGTCATCCAGATAGGACGATTCCTATTTGGATGGACCGAAGTTCAACGGATAGCAAAAAAATCGCCGAGTGGAATCGTTGGAACACCAACGTTTATTTTGACAATCAACAGCACTATCGTGCCTGAATTTATCGATTTTGGATTGCTTCGGTTAAGAACCCGAATATATTATCCGTTGCCCATGCTCTGCCGAAAATGCCTACAATATGGTCATGTACGAGTCCAATCGCGTGTATAAAATGTTTCGGACAGCACGAGAGCACTACGTGTCAAAATGATTTGTTTTGCTTAAACTGCAAAGAAAACCACAGCCCTCTTGACCGTAGCTGTATTATCTGGAAAACCGAAGTATCTTTACTCAAACTCGCCACAGATCAAAATATCTCCCTAACAGAAGCAAGGAAAAAAATCGCATCCACCACCAACCAACCAAGCTCTAGCTACGCAAATATTCCTAAAATGCAACAACAAAAGCCAGACAACAAACCACACCCGAAGGCATCCAGCATCAACCCGAAAGAAGTCCAACAACAGCAGCAACAATCCAACTTGAGTTCTAAACGAAGCCACCAGAAGCCGACTTTATCAGCACCAGCTGAACAAACCAGTGCAAAGGCGCAAACGGATTCTCCACCGAAGAAAAAGACTGATCCAAAACACACTAACTGCTCTTCCTCCGATTTTTTTTTTCTTTTTTTTTTTTAAGGTTTACAACATTTTTATTAAAACTAGGAAGTTACAAGTTCACACTACAAATACGTTTAAAAGATTAAAAATAACCAATTTCCTAATTCTTTTAAAACTTGCTCCTTATTCTTCCATCTCCATTCAATAATCTCTTTCCTCAACTCAAACATGCTACTGTTAGGGTATCTTCTGATAATAAAACTAATCGTACGAATAACCAACCATACGCCTGTTTTCAAGGATTTATCGTTACTATTTAACCTCACACTTAACAAATCTTCAGGTTTATCAATGGTCAACTTTAAATTTGTTCTTAGAACATTTTCTAGCCAATTCCATAATTCTTTCGAAGTGGTGCATTTTTTTATTCTGTGTTCGTTGCTGTCTTCCTGTGAGCATTCAGAGCAATTGCTATCTTGAAGGTTCCCGATGTTGTAAGCTCTTAATTTTCCTTTATTTGGAATAAGATCGTTGAAGAGCATAAACATACTCGATCGATCGGTGCTGGATATAAATTTAGAATTGGAATTTATCCATACTTCTTTCCATTTCATATCCGGGAAACGATCCATGGGCGAAGGTTTTATCGATTTTCCATTGATGAAGTTCCAGTAAATTTTGTTCGATGTATCAAGCTGAGCAATTTCCTTGATTCTCCTTGCCTCCACAATCCATTCCCTAGTATTTCGACAAAATCTGTTAATTTGTGGGTGTTCAAGTAAATAAGCTTCATCACCATTTTTAATCAGATTATTGATAAACAGTGCTTTCGATTTCGCTTCTGGATCAATTAAATTCAAACCACCTTCCTCGCACGGTAGGTAAAGCTGATCACGGTTTGTTTTGAACATCATTCCACGCCAAAGGTGTTTTCCTATCATTGTCTTCATTTCCGCTAGATGTCGATTACTAGGGGGAATAATTTGCGCTAAATACCAAACTTTAGAAAGAACAAAAGAATTTAAGAACCATACACATTCTAAAAGATTCATTCTTCTACTTCCATGTAGATACAGGCGATGTGACATATTCCTTATCAAGCGATTGTAGTTCAGGTTGACCATATCTGTCCATTTATGGGTGATTTGCATTCCAAGGATAGTTATCTGATTTGACTCCTGAATCTGATGTGGACCTCCAACACAATGATTAAATCTCATGAAACTAGACTTAAGAGTATTGATTTCAATGTTTGCATACGCGGTGAAAGAGTTAATGATTTGAAATATCAAATCAAATTCTTCGGTGCTTCTTACAAAAACGTTGAGATCATCAGCGTAAGCGATTATTTTCAAGTTACGACCGTAAGTCGTAATCCCTTGAATGCTATCGTAGATTTTACGAATCAATGGCTCAATGTAAATTGCGAACAGCAACATGCTTAAAGGGCATCCCTGTCTCACTGACGATTTGATTTGAATTTCTTCCGTAAGATGACCGTTGAATATAATCCTAGATGTTGCTTTGTTGTACAATTTTTCCAAACATTTTATTAATTGTTCCGGGAAAGCGTATTTTCTAAGAACTGCCCATAAGAAGCTGTGGTTAACGTTGTCAAAGGCTTTTTTATAATCAAGGCTCATCAAAAAACCCTTGAAACGTCTCGAATCATTAGCGCTGACAAGCAATTTTCTCACCTCCTTTAGATTACCAATACACGACAGGTCTGGCATGCAGGCTGCTTGTCCTGGACCAATAATATCAGGCAAAACCAGATTCATTCTGTTATACAATATTTTAGTAAATATTTTATAGTCTGTATTTAGTTGACTAATAGGTCTATAATTATCTAAACTTTCAGGATCTCCTGTCTTTGGAATCAATGAAACAATCCCCGCGGTGAATTCCTTAGGAGGAATTATTGTTATTGTTCCTTGCAGATATCCGTTAAAAATAGTGCACATTTCAAGTTTAATAGAATCAAAGTTTTTCAAGTAAAATTCATAACTCAGCCCATCCGGACCGGGTGATTTTTTCTTTGAAGCATTTTTTAGCACAGCCAAAATTTCGTCCTCAGATATTGGTATCAATAGGTTAACCTGTTGCTCCTGGGACACCCTGTTTGACAACCTATTTAACATACTTCCAGGTTCATCAAATCCTTGAGGTGGAACACTTCTTGAATCGAAAGTTCGAGAAAAATATTGATGAATGACACGTTTTAATGAAGAAACATCGGAAATCACCTCGTCATCAACTCGCAGAGAAAATTTAGAATTTTTTTGATATTTATTAATGAGGGCAGATACCTGAAAAATGTTTGCTCTTTCATCAGCTTGCAGTGAATTGTTCAAGTAGTTTCTTCCGAGGTAGTTCAACCTGTTTTGTTCGATCTCTAAAAGCTTTGATTTAACAATTTTAACTTCAGCTGATACATCGCGCCCAGTTTGCTGGTCAGTGGCTAGAGATTCTAGCTCAGCATATAGCGTGCTTTTCTGGGATCTACATGTTTGATTATAAACCCAAAACTCATTTTTATAGAATGACCTATATTTTGTTTTGAGAGCATAGTTCCACCAAGAATTGAGATCAACTCCATAAATATGTCGTTGTTTCAGCCTACCAATTTCTAGAATGAAACGGTTCGCAATGTCTTCCTTTTCCAATAGATCAGAGTTGATTCTCCAAAAACCTTTGCCGCGACTGGAGAAGATATTAGCATTGATATTTATTTTCAAAGTTAAAGCATAGTGGTCGGAAAATGGCACACATACGGTTTTTAGGTCCGCGATGCTTTCCAGGAAGATAGTGGGAGCGTAAAACCGATCTAAACGGGAAGCACTGATACCTCGAAAGAACGTAAATTGTTTTTTTTTCAATGTTGAAAAAATATCTTTAAGATTAAAGAGATCTACGAATTGCTTTAAACCAGCAGAGTAGTTTTTCTGAGGACCATTGCAATCAGCAGCATTGAGGATGCAGTTGAAATCACCACCTACTATTGAATATAAAATTCCTGTTTTATCCATATGTGGAGCAATGTTGTTTCTAAAAAGATCATCCCTAGATTTTTTATGGTTCGAGCCTGAAGGAGCATAAATATTAACATAATTAATGTCATTGATAACAATAGAAGTTATTCTGCCATCTATATCGAACAGTTGTCCTCTATATTGCAGAGAATTTCGTATAAGGATACCCGTTCCTCGCTTACAGGAACCTATATTTACGACTGAATTGAACCCTGGTATGAAACGAAAATTCTCATAAGTCAACTCTTGTAAGAAAATTATGTCTAGATTATGGTTCACAATAAAATCTCTGAGAGATTGTTTGTTCAGCTCACTATTAGAACTATTTAAGTTTATGGTTGCTAAAGCTAGTGTGTAATTCATTTGCTCTTTATGAAATATTGGAAGAGAAAAAAAAAACTCACGTCTCACTGCCACGTAAGACAAACTTATTTTTCAACAGTATTTTGATACTTAGCTTTAGAACGCGTTCTCTGCATCGCAAGAAGATCGGCCTCCTTCGGGACGCTGAATTTAGAGGCGTCGCTCTCGCTTATTCTCCGCTGCTTCGATTTCGATCGTTGACGTCGTAACTCTCCTCTCTCCTGTTGTTGATCTCCAGTTTCAGCAGATTTTGAAGCTTCAATCTCTCCGTCTCCCTCCGAAGAATTCGATGAGGCGGTTTTCCTCACTGCTGTACGTTTGATTCCTCTCCCGCGAACCACCTCCCATTCGGGAGCTTCTCGCTCACCCACAGCTGTTTGAACCTCAGAAGGCAAAGGCGTCGCCTCCCCCTGAGTTTCCATCTCAACCGGTGTCTCCACGACTGCAACAACTTTTTCAACCAGACTTGATTTCGGATTGAGCTTTACCATATTAAGCTTTCCTTCGTTTTTCGAGTTAGAACCCAGCACCTGACTATATAGTACTGGTGAGCCAGATTTTGGACTTTCATCCACCTCAGCTACCCCGTCACCTCCACGTATCTGCTGTAAACGGCTGTTGACGGATCTCCGATTGGGACAATTGCTTTTAACATGACCCGTGGCACCACACGAGAAGCATTTGTTCAAAAGCCCGTCATAGTAAATACGCACTTGGAAGTGCAACACGTGGATGGTGGCTGAGAGTTCTTTTGTCAGCTCCATGTGCACTCCGCGGACTCCATTCCAAATCGGGAATCCTGTTTCAGCACCATAACGCTCACGCACCATACGATGGATTTTGCCGTATTTAGACATCACTTCGGCAATCTCAGCATCTTGGACATCCGGGGGGAGCCCAAATAAACGGATATATTTTACAGCACTACTCGCAAGGGAAACTGTAACCGTTATGGTTAATCCATTTTCGTATTCGAACTCAGCACTTTCACCAACTTTTGAAAAGGCAGAATCCATGATTGTTTCCGAAATAAACATGGCGTACACGCAAAATTCTCTCACTTCTTTATACATGGCTTTCAACGAATCGGCCTCAAATCCGAGTTTTCTGAAAAACTTGAAAACCTCCAAATCCGTGGGCATAGGTCGGCCCGACCCAAAATGGAACCGTAAAGAATTTGTTCGGAAATTACGAGATGAATTGCTACTACCAGCACTCATGGTTTCTTTTTTATCAGGTCCAATTTTTTCAAGGTCAACAAATCACCGAAGTGAAGCAACTTAAACAAAGGGCACGTTTTTTACTCAAACTAACACCTCACTAGATAGCACGTCTTATCTCGATGGTGTTTCGAAGTGAACTGATTCAGAAATGGATGTTAATAGTGATCAGAGCAATATTAGAAAACCCCCCATCTTCACTTATGTGAAGCAGTGTAAATCAGCCACTGTCTCTCATGATAGAAAGCCCAAACCTAACCCTTTCCCGTTCCCTATTCCAAATAAACCCAAATTTAGATTAAAAAAATAGAATTACTATATGTTGACCATCGGCAAACAAAAACTTTGTATAAAGTGAAATGCCTTATTAATTAAGTGTTAAATAAAAAAAATTGAATTACAGTTGAGATATGAGATGTACAGAAATATGAGATGAGAATATGAGATACTGAAGCAGAATCAGTTTGGATGCACGCACAATTGAACTGAAAATCGTAAATGGCACATTGCATGCGTTTGTACCGCTCACAAGTGAATTATATCCGTTTTTTTTATAAAAAAAAAAACTTCAGATTAGTCTAAAGTATCGATAAACCTCATCACACAAAAAAAAAACTTAAAACATGAAAAAAATACTAACATGTTTAAAATAATTTCTAATATCAAATGTTTCGAAGCAAAAAGTGTTTAATTTGGCTAGATTTCCGAAATAACTTATTAAAACTATATGGATTGAAAAATTAAAAACGAATGGAGCTATCTTGATCCATCATATTGTCGGTTTTTCTAAAATCGATTGAATTTGAATAATTTTGTCGATTATGTGATATTAATTCGGGTTGGTATTTTTACGATAGAATGAAAACCAAAGAAATGATTTTCAAAACAAATAGCATGTTATGTGCGTGTCTAATAGATATTATTAACAGTTTTGGAATGAAAAACATGAATTTTATTTTGATGCTCACAAAAACTTGGTCCTTCAAAGGACGACAACATTTTTTCGAACATATACCTACTATCGTACCTAGAAGATTTAACAAGCGTTATATTAATTTTCACAACCACAATAATCAAGACTGAACATGTTTCAATCATTGATGTAATAATTAAGTTAATTAGTTGTGGTGATGTGTCGTGAGACGAAATACTATAACAAAATAAAGTTGTGGTGATAAAAATTAATAGAAAAATAGTTTTTATTCTGATGAGAGCCTTTCTTTTCATTTCGATTATTTGAAAAAATTAACCCTTTATCTTCAGCAGTCCCAACCTGCCAAAAGAAAATGCCCATGAAATCAATTATGTCTTTTACGTGTCAAATAAGAAAAGATTTGAAGTATTAACACATTGCGGACCAAATACGAGATAAAAGGTGATACGGTCAAAATTTGGTCAATATCAACTTGACGTTTTTTTTTTCAATTTTGCATTTAAAAAACCTGAACACCCCTCATTTTGAAGGTGTGTGTGTGTGTAAAATGTTGCTCCTATTTTGATTTTGGAATTCACTCTTCAGTTGTCAAAATGCCGTCCAAGGAAGAAGAGCAGCGTATCAAAATTTTGCTCGCGCATCGCGAAAATCTGAGCTATTCGCACGCAATCGCTTAAAGTTTCCAAATCAACCGTTACAAACGGCGCGGGAAGGTCAATAGTTTCAACTCGGATATTGTCCAACACTCAAATAAGGCAGGATCTCGATCAATTTACAGTGTTCAAATCGGTATCAGTTTCCACGAAGAGTCTTCGTTTAGTTTTACTTAATACCATAAGATGAACCCGTCTGTCCTGAATTATGTGCCGCAAATTTAATTAAACTGCGCCTCTCATTCCTCGGTACAAATTTATAGAAATAAATAATTTGTCTTCCGGGGGGAGAGTGCTCCAGGCCAGACAGATTCCATAGAGGTCTCCCAGCTCATGGAATGCCGAACGTTTAAATCTTAGACCAGGGAACCTCATTCACGCAGACCTGACCGGACCTGAGCTACAGGAAACACCGAATGGCGTACGGATCTCTACAACAGGTCAATGGGAAAAAGGCGGAAACTTTTCTCGGATACACACTTTCAGCACTGACTAGGTTTTGGTGTTGCTACTTTGTTTCTCAAATGCAAAACGTGAACGTCCCTCGTCGCTCGTCGTGAATGTGAACGTGAACGTGATATCGTGAGTGTCCAAGAACACGCTAAGCAGCAAATGAAATAACTTGCCTTCATGTTAAATTAAATCCCATTAGCAACTAAGTGAACTTCTTCTAGGTTTTGTTGCTGCCGGGGTTCTTTCCCTACTTCAAAACTTGGAACCGGCCGGCGAACTAGCTAGTTCATCTTTATGGTTGGGCGGGTTTGCATACTCCGTACCCCTCCTTCCCCTTCTTCATTCAGAAAAGTCGTCGTTTTTGCATGGTTGCAATCATGTTGTAAAATAGAAGACCGGGAGCAGCCAACAGCTTAAGCGACGAATAGAGGTAGCAAATTCTTGCATGAAAGACTTGTTCCTCGAAAATTGCAACTCCCAGATAAAGTGCAGCAGCCGCACTAGCTCTAGCATTGGCTCTCTTCCAGTAGCATTCATTACTCTGCTTGTGCATGTTGTGTGTAATTAATAACATTGGGATTCCACCACCCACTCGCCCATTCACCCAAACTTCTCCCCATTCCAATTCATGAGCATACGTACGCAAATTTGCAAGGTACTAAATCGTGCTCATTTGGACCGGAAAACTGCTGCTGCTGCTGCATTGCTTGGCGAATTTGCGTCTGGACCAACAGGATTGAAACGGCAAAAGAAGAAACGGACGTGATGCTGACTTACCTGAAGTCAACCGTATTGGGACTCGGCTATGAGCTAGCTGCAAAGTAGCGTAGAAACACAGACGTTACAGTCATTTCCTACAGCATAGGTTCCTCGTCATCCCCCCTTTCCTGGACCCCATTTAATATGGAGTGTCGGAATTCCATTTAGACTGAGAAAGAGAGATGGAGTCGGTATTCATTAAAGAAAAACGGATCTGCTGTGCAGCTCCAGGGTAATTTCTTGGTTGGTTCTTGCACCCTGCTCGGGTCGGCTTGGCTTGGCTCAGCGTCTAGGACGTAGACGGCGAGAGCAATGTGCAACTTCATGGATTTTAGTTTATGTTCTTATCAGCAAAGTTTGGCTTCGGGATGCTGTAAGTCTATCGTTGCAGCTCTAGAGGAACTGAATTTGAATGGGAGCTGCAATTTCAATTTATTGAATGTGCCTGTGTTCAATTTCTTTGAATATTTTTTGAAATTTTATAAAATTATTTTATCGGCTTTATCGGTGAATTTTTTTATATTCTTTGAGAAAGAATATTTAAGAATTGAAAGAATATAGACGGATAGAATATTAGAATAAGGCTAAAGATGTTGAAAATGAGAGGAAGGGTAATTTGAAAATTTTTCAACACATTTCATCGTTTTGTTGTTTGAAATTTTTCAGATCTTTTAGCTTGAAATAGAAAAAAACAACACATTCCACTAACCTTTACTTGAATTGATTAAATATTAAACGTGAAATGTACAATTTTTTTTTTAATTCTTATTATAAAGATTGTATTCCTGCACACTTAAACTTGACCTTTATTTCAATAAAATGGTAATAAGAAATCCCAGATAACTTATACAAAAACGTATAAACTCATTAAATAAACTTAGGTTTACAAATTTATAAAATGAATTAAAACGTATTAGCAAAAGTTATGTAGAAACATAAGCTGATAGGAAAAAATGCGTCAAAAATAAAGCTTACAATCAATGATCGAGTTTTCGATTTCCGCTAATTTTTTTGGCTTCTGAGACAATAGTTAGATATTGTTGTTTCCTTTTTGTTATTTTTCCGAATTCTGCATAATACGAGAATTTTTAAGATTTGGAATATTCAAATCGAATTCTATCTTTGAAGTTTTTCAAAGCATAAGTCAAATCGTGTTGTGTCAAAGTTGATGAATGAGTAATCAAATACTCAATAAGACTTTCTAGAATAATGTCAGAATAAGTTGTTATCTTATGTATTTCCATTTATGAAATTTGTAAAATTTAATTCAAAAGCATTGTTCTTCGAAAACTAAAATATCAAAAGAAGGATTGAATGCTTCATGAGCTGAAGATAATATGTATTTATTTTTCATGATCAATTTTACTCAAAAATGATTATTTTATTCAAGATTTTTGAATTAAACCTAGGGTTATTTTTTTATAATTAGAAATTTTCAATTTAAATTCTGTTTACTTCTGATGGAACTTGTATAATTTATTTATCTTTTATGTTCACGGTATTTTTTATCATTTAGTTTTAATTCTAGTTTGTACGAAATTTCAATTTAAACTGAAATTTATATTCATTTGATGGTGTTCCTGAAAATGCCTTAAACAAATTTTTAAGCTCTTTCTTATCCAAGAGTGGGGAATATTATTTTGTATAGTTTTGATCAAATTGCCAAAAATAAATATGGTTTCAAAAATTTAAGATCTGTTATATTTATTTATTTATTATAATTTTTTTTAAATTATTTTCAACCTTTTTTTCATTATATCATTTATGTTTTCAAACTATAATGTAAGTTTTAGGTAGCAAAATTGATTTGGGAATTAATTTACTTTTTCATTGAGCTTTCATGACAGCTCACTCAATTTGAAATTATAAACCCTTCTCCCTCCCCCCCACTCTCCCTATGGACGAGTCCTTCGCACGGGCCGGCCAAAAGGTGTTTGAAAATAAATAAAAGCTAATAAATATATTAGAAAATTGGCTCGCCTACGGCGGTAGTTGATCATATATAACTCTAAACCTTAGACATTTTATTCTTTGAAACTACAAGACGTTAAATAATTGAAATATATTTTCTATTTTGAACTTCGATAAGCAATTTTATAAGCCTTTCTTTAAAAGTGATAGCAATTTATTAAAAAAAAGTATCTAAACAAGCCCATTTATTCCTATATTACAAATCACTTTGATAATGAAAAATAAATGTTTATATTTTTAGCAAATTCTACGCCGAAGTGTAAAATTTAAGAAAACAATTTCAATCACAATTTAATTTTGAATTTTTTGTTCTTCTAAATGCACAACATCAAATTCAAAAGCGGTTTGAAAAATCACACAAGGGCACAAAATTCATATTTTCCTGAGGTGCAATAAATTCCTACTTCGCTTTTATTTTTAGCTATTCATTTCGATAACTATTAGAATTTTAATTCAAAATTGGAATATATCTCCTCATTTATTATTTAATATTTGTAAATTTTATTAGATTAAATTTAATCAATATCTATGTGTTTTGAACAATTTTTCCTTTAATTTGAAAAGTTATTTTTCCCTGTTGAAAATTCACACTACACATCTAAATTGAATATAATTTGAATCATGCAATTCCGATTCATTTTTTTTTTTCAAATCTGGTGTTAAATTTTATGTTTTCTATTTCTGTGCATTTTAAAGTCCGAAGCTTTAATATCTGATTTGATTCTAAATTTTAATGAGCATGCATTTTCTAGTGTTTGAAAAATGATGACTTTTTGTTTAGAATAAGGTTTAAAATTTTGGACAATTTTTGAATAACTTACCGGAAAAAAACATTTACTTTTAACTTTGGTACTTATTTATTTTGAATCGTATCAGTAGACTGAGCCGATTTGGGGTCATTTTTGAATTTCTCAAACCCTGGGGTCTGAAAAGCTTCGTTTTGGTCCAAAACTCATCCATGATTTTTTGCAGAATTTTTAAGTAAAGTTTACATGAGTAAATTTGAACTTTTAGGTTTGTATGGAAGAATTGAATATTTTGTACTGAAAAATCAACATCACGTTTGTATCTTCTGTGGAACCGAGCCTGCTAATGGTTTTTTTTGCCAATTTATAAATTTCTTCAAGGAAATTTTCCGCTGAACAACTTTGTCGAATATCATAACTTCGTATCTTTTAAGACAAAAAAAATATTATCTGTTTAACAGGTGTATGTCTTTTTGGATTGATAAACCAAGAATTCAATTGACACCACTGCAGTGGTCTTGCAATACTTTGCTAGGCATCCAGCAGTGGTGTCAATTGAATTTCTTGTTTATCAATGCCAAAAGACATACACCTGTTAAACAGCTAATAACTTTTTTGTCTAAAAAGATACGAAGTTATGATATTGGACAAAGTTGTTCAGCGGGAAATTTCCTTGAAAGAATATATAAATTGGCAAAAAACCATTAGCAGACTCGGTTCCACAGAAGAAACAAAAATGATGTTGATTTTTCAGTACAAAATATTCATTTTTCCCATACAAATCTGAAAGTTCAAATTTACTCATGTAAACGTTACTTAAAAATTCTGCAAAAAGTCATGGATGAGTTTTGGACCAAAACGAAGCTTTTCAGACCCCAGGGTTTGAGAAATTCAAAAATGACCCCAAATCGACTCAGTCTATCGTATCAGTAATATTTGCTATTTTTTCGGGTTTGTGTGATGGTCATGAGTAAGAAAAGGGTTTAAGAAATTTATTTCCTTATCTATTTTATGAACATTTTTGGCATTATTATTATTTTAGCAAAATTTAAATTTCGAAAACCCCCGCCATGGATGAGTCCTTCGCACGATAGTAGTAGAGCATATCATATTTTAAGTTTGAAAAAAATGCTGTTAAAAATATGCGTTTGTGACTCGCTTGAATCAAATCGATTGGAATCATTCGTACGGGTTTACATTCCTTTAAAAAATGTTAAGACGAATGAGTCCAGAGTTTCCCTTCGTTTTCTTTGCTCGGTATTCCTGAATGCATGTTTTATTTCTACATTCCTTCATTTTAATTGAGGATGATTAAATAACCCAGATTTCTTATCAATCAAGCTTTTGATTTTTATATTTTTATTTTTTCCGTTCTTACAAAGAATTTCCAAAAAATTTAGCAAAAAGTAGAAAATTTAGTTCGTTTAATTTTAATAAAAAATCTGATTTTTTTTAACTGATAGGTAGATAGAGATATTAAGCATCTAATAGCATGACCAAATTAATGATTTTGGCACCTCCACCCTTCTGTTGCTGAGACTCCCAAATAAAAAAGTTGAAGAATGTTATCATATTTACAGTACCGTTTTGAATTTGAAGCATGCCCACTCTCACTTCGACTTTGAACTTCCATAACTTTTTACTCTGATGAAATTTTTTTTAACAAATTTTCTGCGTAAGATAGATCAATTATTACACTACTATATAACAAAATTTTAAATCTCTAAAACTTGTGTGACCTGAGATACAGTAATTATACCAAAATAGGACTTAGTGGACTTTTACCATTCATGCTAACTGTATATTTCAACAATCACTCTGCAAAATTTCAATAAAATTCGTAGCGTATTTGAGATATTGCACTTTGAATGAGAAAAGCCCAAAAAGTCCTATTTTCGTAGAATAACTGTATCTTAGGCCACACCAATTTTAAAAAGCTCAAATTTTGTGATATGATAGTTTTATTGTTGATCTATCTTTCGCAAAAAAATTGATCAAAAAGTATCATCAGAATAAAAAGTTATGGAAGTTCAAAGTCGAAGTGACAGTGCGCGCGCTTTCAATTTCCATACAATTATGAATGGTACTGTATACTTATTTTTAACTCTCCACTAAACCAAAACTTAAAATTTTATTCATATTCACAAACAGGATATCATTTATATTTAAAGAATCAGTGCTTTTATAACTTTACGTTCTCAAATTCCTGGAATTACCATCAAAATTAATTTTTCTATCCGTAAAACTTTACTAAATACAAACATCAAACTTTTAAATCTTTAACTTACAGATATTTTTTAAACAAATTTTGAGCAACGAAAGTAAATTTCTTGATTTTGTTATTCTCAGATCTCAAGCTACTTGTTTAAAGCAAAACACTTTCAAATGAGGCCCTTGAAGCCAAAAATGTAAAAGTCCATTAGATCAGATTTCGAAAAAACGCATGTTTTGAAAATTTGTCCTTCGATCTTGTAAATAAAATTCTTAAAATTTGAAAAAAAAATCAACAAATGAAGTTCAAATATGATGAATTGTTTGGCATTATTAACACAATATTGATTAATTTTGCATTCATAACTTTTCTGTCCACTGGGCCTCAAATTATAAATGGCGATAAATAAATGTTAAGTGAAAAATAAATTTTGAACACGAAGTTTTAATCATCATTATATACTTGTTGGGATACAACTAATACAAGTTTTGTTCAAAATTAAAGTACAAATTCGAATTGCATTTTTCAACCTGGCTCTGACTTTTTGAACGACTGTTGAAGATTATTGAAGAAAACCTATTATTCTTCAATTTCAAAATTAAAATTTCGAATTTTGATTATAAAAAATAAGCACTTCAAATCTTTCTGAAATTTCAAATCGTTCTTTTTTATTCCTATCTCTGGTTTCTCTTACTCATATTTTAGCTTAAGAAGTTTTAGATGTTGATTCAAATTCTTATAACTTGTTGAACGAATTCGTAACTTCATTTTAGTACAATGAATCAGAAACTAACCCTCGAAGGCTAGCGTCTTGTAACTCAATTCGGAAGTATTAAAAATGGAAAAAAATCTTCGGGGATCCTCAATAAATTCTTGAAATCATGAATTATGCATCATTATTATTTTTATGGACGCACTCTGAAGCTGAGTGTGGTTTTTCTGTAGTCTGGATATGTTCAGACTCAACTAAAATAGGTAATTTATTGATTAGTTCACAATAATTCATGTGCATGTGTTTCAAATTACTTACAAATAGGTCCCTGCACTCAAATAAGTATTTCAATGTAGTTCAACAGCAGGTTTTTGTTTGGCGAATACTGTAGGAAATCATCTTTGGTAAACATATTTATATTTATATAAACCGAATCCGTATTACTTATTATTGCGAAAGTAAATTCTAGCCTATCATCAAAAAAAGTAAACCCAAATATCAATTCTAGATAATCCTCACAATGCGCGCACGCGATATCTTCAAACGACCTATGCTGACAACCTTGAGATAAACATCGTTTACTCCTTTTCCTCCTCGATCTTAAACGTCATTATATAATATTAAGAATGTCATAATAAGGAACAGATAAATTTTGGCAACTTCTTGAAAGCCCTTCGCGCAGAGTCGTACCTAGCTTATTATTGGAAACACCGAGGAAAAAAACACCCCAATCAGACCTTGAGTGTCAATTTGTTACTTCTCGCTTAAAACCGCTATATATCTTTTAATTTTCAACCGATTTATACAAAACTTATCAACAACACTTCAATTTTCCGTAATTCAAAGTCAAAACAAAAAATTCGAAAAAACATGCTTCGGAAAAAGACTGTAAAACAGCTACGATATGCATATATAAATTCCACTAAGTGTCCAAAAATGCTAAAATAAGATGCTATATTGTGAATGAAATGTACGGTTTTAACACCACTTTTTAACATTTTTTGTGATCATTTGCTTAAAAAACTTAAAAAAAAAAATATCCTTATGTGCAACGAATAGCATCTAACTTCAGTTGTCTTGATCATTCCGTTGCTGTTAAATAGTATTTTATCCGATGCATGTTTTTCCTGATTTTTTCCAGTAGACTTTTGATAACGGAAATTGAAGTGTTGTGGCTGAATATTGTCAAGAAACATATATGAGCCACGTTTCGAGTTTTCCAAAACAATGAATCAATTGGGAAACAAGAGAGATATACTGATTTTAGTCAGTTTGATTAAAAGTTTCTCGAACGGATGAGCGTAAGTCTTCTAAGTCCAAATATGTTTAGGTTTGAACTGCACCTGGGGAAAAAATTATTCCTTTGTTCTTCAACATAAATTTTCAGTCGATATTTTGTTAAGTTGTGTGATTTTTCATCAAAAGGTGCATTTTTGCGATTTTTCCCCGATTTCAAATATAAAAAAATGAATTTCCGTCTGTCTGTCTGTCTGTTCCCCATCGACATGGAAATCACTGATCCGATTTGCTTGAAGTTTACCAGGTGAGTGCTCCTATGATGGCTTGAGATCCCCCCTCCCTTCCCTTTCACTGGAGTAGTGAAGGAGCCTCTTAATTAAAAGAAATCAAATTTGGTATTAAAGATAATTGAGTCAATCAAACATTTCTAACATCGTTTGAGAGCTTCTCCTTCCAGTGGAAGGATTGAAAGGGGGAGGGGCCGTTTACATTTTTGAACAACTCGGGAATAAGTCGAGCCACTCGGAGCAAATTTGGCATGGGAGGATATTTGGATATGAGAAAAGGTTCTATGATTGTTTCAGACCCCATTCTACTATCATTGGGAAGATAGGATGAGGTGTGGAGGGCACCCATACAATTTTTAAGTTACTCGATAGCTTATCAAGCGAGGGGAATAAAATTTGGCATGCGAGGATATTTGGGTGAACAAATATTCCAAGATGTTTTGAAGTCTTTCCCCCATTCTATTGGGGAAACAAAAAGGGGGAAGACGGCTCCCATTTTTTAAATTTTTGGAGAAATAATCGAGCAAAAAGAACTAAATTGGGCATGTAAGAATATTTGGATACGGAAAAAATGTTTGAAAGACGTCCGTGATCTAAGTGAATGAATAGAAAGAGGTGAGGTCTTCATTTGTTTTTCAATATCTCGAGAACTAAGTAGCCGAAAGGCAACGAATTTTGTATGGGATTGTATTTTGATACGAGTAATGCTTCTATGATTATTTTAGACCGTTTTTTCCTTTCATTGAGTGCGATAAGAGAAAAGAAACGGGAGACCCATATAATTTTTTTGGAATATTTGGGTTATTTGGGAACGAGAAATGTTTCAATGTTTATTAGGGAGTCCACCCTAATTTCCGTAGGGGGGGGGGATAGGGAAGAAGGGGCACTCCTACAACCTTTTGATTAATGTGCATCTGAAGAATTGATCGTGCAAAACTTTCCTGAGAAGGGATTTGGGTACTAGAAATGTTTTCTTGATAATTTAGCAGATCAGTTATCAAGCAAATAGAACCAAATTTGGCAACTGAGAGGAATTTTCAACAAGATAAATATTTGTTTTGGCATTATTATGAAGTAAAGGATTCGAATGCAACTCGAATTTCGAATTTTGCAATTTGGTCCACCTCACCTTGGATGAACAGGTTTGAATTTTAAGTGCAGTTTTTGGGAAATGTGACAAATTTTAGCTAAGTTTCAGTTATAAAAACTAAACATAAACATTTGGTCAAAAACATAAAAAGAAGGTTTTACTCACGATCTTTTGAATGTATCAATAGAATTGCAATATGTCATAGGATGTCTGAGATTTATCAGTGTTTGTTATTTGATTATTTTTAATCATGCACTGTTTTTTTTTGTTTATAACAGTGAGAAATATTTATGTTCCCGTGTTCTTTTCTCAAACAAACCAAGAAAAACAAGCTTATTATAAAAAAAAAATGCAGACCAAAACAAAAATTAGGTATATTTGTTCGATTTTTACTGCCAAATATCCGTCGCTAGTCATACCCAAACATGAGAAATGTGCCGCTAAGAAATAAAAACAACCCCAAAGGGAGAACAAAATGTTCTCCGGCGGAGGTGGACATTAAATTCACCTTGTTTGAGCCAACCCAAATTTTATCGTGACTTTTCCAGCAAAGATGCTAAAGATGAAAAAACCAATAATATTTGACAGCTGCACACATAGAATGCAATAAATATTTATCGCCTAGTAGGAAGCAACCACCCTCAGAAGCCAAATGTGTCAAATGTGAGTTTGGGGGGTGAATCCGGAAGGTGTGGGTGTGGCAATAAACCAATCAACCCTGCCTGGGAATTGATTTTCTTCAATGGCAATTCGTAGGACTAGCCCTTCCGTTTCGTACCAGCTTTTGGAGGTGTCACGTAGAAACCCGGAAAACGTTTTGCTTCTGAAGGACTGACTCTGTGAAGTTGAACCATGAACATAAGTCAGTTGATGACAAGACGTTTTTCTCGTCGCCCCACCAAACCGGATGGTCTTTCTTGGAAGAAAACTGCAGACGTCAGCCTTTTTCCTGGTTTGATTTTTTTTCGGCATTTGTTTCCGAAGTCTTACTACGTTGATAGAAGAACTTTGCTCGTTTCAACACTTTTTAAAATTGTGACACATGCCAAGTCTGATCAAATCTATAAAACACTCTTTAACAAATAGTTTGCTAAAAAAATTTGAAATTTCTTCAACAAAATCAATACAGAAGCATTTGGGTTTCCCATCTTTCAGAAACGATGTCAATTGTGATTATCGTTGATGTCACACAGCTTCTTCCGATTTCCTGCGTACTACCATTTGTTTTCTTCCATTTCCCCGATAAGGGGGACAGTTCATGATCTACCATTTCGAGCGAGAGAGTAAATTCTTTTTCCCCCGAAAAAAGTGTTGAAGCACAGGAAATCGTTGCTACAGTGGTACAGAATTTGCATGTTTGTTTATTTTTCGCTCCCTTCTTGGTGCGTTGCGTTGCCGAGGAAAAAAAGATTTAGGCTTCGTGTTTCCGAAGTGTGTCTGCCCTCCGGATGTGATTTTCCACGCTTATGCCAGCATTTTGGAGCTACTTTTTCCGACATTGGAGGAGGGGCGATTGGGAATAAACCGCAATTTAGGCAATAAATCATGTTCACTTTTTCTTTAATCTGATTTTTCTGGGATTTTGAAAGTGATCAACAATGTATGTAAAGATGAAACGATTTTGAAGGCCTTCTTACATTGTTCAACCGTAATTTAATAGGCTTTTATGTTTATCCCATACAACTTCACACATTTATATTCATATTCAATCACAGCTGATTATCAATCCGTTGAAATAACGAGTTAAAAAATTATAGGAAAAAAAAACAAAAAATGCATTTCTGAAATGGATTTACACGTAATTTGTTTAGTTTGAACATTGTACGTTATAAATATTGAAAAAAAAAACCATTCTGAGCATAGTTCTCACTTCTCAATAAATGTACGACTAAAGAACTTTTTTCATACTCAAGCATTATTTAAACTTTTTTTTAGAGTTTAGTTAACTAAGAACAGCATAGCTTAACAAAAAAGTCTCGTTTAAAGCTTCGATCACATTTGGCATGCATTTTTTTTAAGAAAGTTTGATTTTAAATTAAGAGTTAATAACCGATGATTTAGTTTTATTTATTTAAAAGGCGGTGACCTGGTTCCAGTTTTAAGAATTTTTTGAAATCCTCTCAAACTGAAAACTGTGGATATGAATCTTATAAAAAACGTTCATCTTTTCGAGCCAATCCATCATAACTTTTTTGGGTAATTTTGAATTTAGAAACCTTTTAACGTATTTCAAATTTAAATATTAATGAAAATATATCGTTACTATCATCTTCATAGACCTGTTCAAAGTCGAAGAAAACAAAATTGAAAATAAACTTCTCTAGATAAGCTGCCAAATTAATCAAAATAACTTCAATAGAACCATTATTAAATAAGTCTTTTTTAAGTGAATACAGTTTGCAAATATTCTTCGTTAGAATACTTGAAAACCAGGTACAAGACTAATGTAGTTGTTCGAATAATATGAGAAACTGTACATTTAGAAATCTTAAGTTTGTCGAAAATCCAGTGAATCGTATTTAGAGAATCCAACAAAATCATATTGTAACGAATTAAATAAAATTTTAAAATTTCTCTTCTCTGGATCATTCAACTGTGATAATTTATTTGAATTACGAGCTGAAGTCATTTTTTTTTACATTCTTACAAACGTTATCTTAAGCATACATATTTTCTCTGAAAAAAAATTATCTCTAGGTTTATTTTTCGATATTGAATGATGTTAAAAAAAAAGTGATTTTAAAAGAATTTTTCCTAAATTTGAATTAAACAAACTTATCAAGCCTTTGGGAACAATAAATTTCAAAATATCAGTGGCAAAAACTTATCTTTTTTCAGCCAATCTGTGCTTTTGAAAAACGTTCATAAATGAATAATGCCGGAACATGTTTGAAATCCTTCTTTTGTCACTTGTAGTTGAATCATCACGAAAGGGAGGGTTTAGCTTACAATATAAAATAATTCAAATTCTTAATAAACTGGAACAAACTGGACAAAATCTTGCATGGAACTAACTTGTATACAACCTACAATGCACAAAACTGAAAAATCGAGTTATTTTGTCAAAAGAGTTCCTATTCTCACCATCTTGAGTTTGACTTCTGCTCTTTCAATCGTTTGAATTCATTCTCCCCTTGAGAATTAAAGATAAAATCGGTCAAGCCAGGGAGGTGACAAAAAAAAGCATTTGATATTTGTTCCAGCCTAATGAAAACTCATGATCTCTTGAGTTCGTTAAGTACCATTTATTGATTGTTTGTGACATTTATTGAAGCTTTTCGTTAAGCTGGAAAATATTAAAAGAAATTCTTAACAAATATTTTTATAAGTTAAATGGCAAAGCATTTTTGATTATGTATGTATGTATGTATGTAGGTAATCCACCATGGGTGCACGGATTCACCGCAGTTTGACCAAAGTATGGATTAATTTGCATTATTTAGATATCTCGATCAAATTCCAATGCAGCGTATACCATACCCGGCACCATGGCTTCGTATGAATTGTTATGCAATGAATGTATTTCGTGTCTATGTAAGTGTGTTCGGGGGAATGAATCAATCAGCTACTTAACCAGTTTAAAATTTATAACATTTTCAATGTTATGAATTTACTCAGGTATTCCGGCATCCGTGTATATACCCGGCCAGTTGGCAATTGATTGAACATTCTAATATAAAACAAAATCATATTCAATGGTATCAATAATAATGAAACGATCTCACCATCAGCATCACAACTCCTCGCTGCTTGTAGCAGTTCAGCGTTTTTGGTTAATTATCGCTGTTTTGTTTGCAACATACTTTGCTTGCTTCTTACACCAAAGAATCGGTACACGGCAAGATCTTGCTGGCAATATTTGATCTTTCACTTGCTAACCCCCACACTTTTAAGCCTGCTATGCGTCTCGATCAAAATCACTTTCCTCAGCGCACCCAGCCCTTAACCCAACCTGTCAACAATAAAACCACAATCGCAATCTCAAGCGCTAGACCTCCCTCTTGCTAACAAAAACTTGACCGCTCCATAATTTCTTCCACGTTATGCTGCTCTCCATCTACGGTTCAGCATAACATATGATTCACTTTTTTATGAATCTTCCTTTTTAATGGTTAGCGAAATAAAAAAGGAGTGCAACACGTTGCTAAACAGAAAATTTTAAACCCCAACTACAGGGAGCGCTTCTGCTCCTAGATTACACCATTTTCTCGATTTCAATTAACCTACGATTCGATTCAATTAACCTCCGATTAGGTAATCGATCTTTTTCATTTGTAAACATTATCCTACTTTGAATTTCTAACTCGCCGAAATGCCAAAAATTAAATATGAATATATCCCAGCGGCTATCAAAATAATATTACATTTGTAACAAGAGGAATCTGCTTTGTATTAAAAATTATACAAAAAATACACAAAATTTGTATAATCTTTCTACATATGGAAAGAATAAAATTTTAGGCGCTTTTATGTAAGGTAAGGAGTAAGGATTAAGGAGTAAGGAATAAGGAGTATATTTTTAAAATCAACACCAATGAAAATCCAAAAATCTCGTAACCGCTTTGATATTTTTAAGAAATGTACTGACAAGAAATATTCAAGAGATTAAAAGAAATCATTTCAAGGTGTTTTTATTAAGATTGTCTAATTTATATTAGAGTTATCAAACAAAATATGCAGAGAAAAATCAAAAGACAAGTTAATTAATTTTTTGAATTTTTTTTTAAATCGCTGTTATTTCTTAAGATTTTTTGCAATTTTTTCACTCTAAATCAATCATAAACACCTTTCTGCACCCAATTCACAAGGTTTGGAATAAATTGAAAATTTCTAAAATAATTTTTTAACTGACCATAAATGCATGAAAAAAAAAATTCGACCAGGAATCGAACTCGAGTTTTCTGATTATCTCCCCGACACCTTACCAATAGGTAAATCGTCAGATGTAAATGAGTCAAGTGTATAATTCAGTTGACTTCATCAAATTAAATTCGCAGCTAGATTCTACTGCAGAAATTGCTCATCTTGCCCCGATTGATGGTGCCTATGGTGCCCCTACAGTAACTGATTTTCAGATTTCGGCACAAAAATTCAAAATGCATTTTTAAACGTTTATGTCTACTTTTTTCATGTTTCATTGAGTTAGGAAATTGACTTTTTTAGTGTCTGAACACGAAACAATGATGTAACACACATATTATAGCTGTTTTCTATGGTTAAATAAGCGTCCTCCATAATGTGGCCATTGTGCTCTTATTTCCCCTAAATGAGAAAAAAAGATCGAAAGATCGAATCGAAAAAAAACTGATCTAATCGATCTTTTCCTGGCCGAAGAATCGATCCAAAAAATCGAAAATCGGAGTTGAAAAGATCGATCCTCCAAGGATCGATCTAAGATCGACCAATCCTAGATATATACATAATGCTCACTTTCATCCGAAATATTTATTTATTTATTAAACGACACAGTAGGCTGTGCTTTTTTGTGTTTGTTCCACAAACTGCTCGACACGGAGGTGGTTTTCGAGCAGTTTTCACTTCTCCTCACACTTTTCTTTTTTCGCTGCCTTTTTCCGATCAAAATATATTTTCACCAATCCGCTCACACACACACTGCTTTGCAATTTTTATTGGCCTAATTAATAATTCGTATCAGGACCGTAGGAAGTACCGACTCATGGGCAGCGGTGTGTAGACTCGCTTCGGAAAGAATCATTCGGCTGATTTTATCCGAGTTTAACTTGTTGTGTGCAGATTGATTTTATCTTCGTTCCAATAATGACGCGATTGCACACAAAACGAAGAAAACAGTTCCGAATTGATGTTTTCCATGCCTCGCAGGAATAAAATCACACCAACGAAACAACAGAACGAAGCTTACCGTACACGAATGCTCACGAGCGATCGTTGCCCGACGGACCGAGTTAACATTCCTCACATCCTTCTCTCGCTCGTTTCCCGTTCCCTTGTATCTATCACTTTTAGCCACGCCCCCATGCGTTGTCCGATTGATGTGTTCGGCTGCCAAACGAAAGCGATTTTTTTTAATTCGCAGAACTGTTCGTTTGCTTCGCTGATGTTTCCCTCCCGATTGCTGTTTACTCCTGCCGAGTTTACCCGAAGCTTACTTCCTGATGCTTTCCGAGTTGAACTTTAGATAGCATCATTGCAGATTGAGTTTAACGAAATAAAATCGTTCTGCAAAGAAGGGCAAAGTGCGAGTATGTAGACTCGCGATTTTAACATCTCTGCTCATGGGGGGGGTTTTGGTCATTAACTTTTACCTATGATTTTTTGCCCAACAACACACGAATAAAAAAAATTAAAACAAATTATGTTTGTAACTATATGATATTTTATTTACTATTACTAATTAATAGTTTTCGTATGAAATCGTAACTTAAGAGAAGAAGAAGGTGAGCAGATTTTTTTTAATGATTTTTAATGAAATAATTTGATTTCATCGATGGTTTAAATTTTTGAATTTGTTCGAAAGTCTGGTAGATCAAAGTTATTTGATTTGAGCATAAAATAAGTTCTTCTTAGGGTAGCCTTCAATTTCTTTAAAAAAAAAATAAATCTATACTCAAATCAAACAAGCCAAATCTGTCAAAATCATTTACAAATTCCAAGACCTTTGATGAAAATAAATAAAATTTTCAAAAAAACAGTAAGAGATAAAACATTTTCGGATCAAATTTGCTGGATGCAAACTTGAACTGAATTTAAGATTCTAGTTTGAAATTTGGTTCCAAAAAAAACTACAATATAAATAATGCTAAACAATACACCGGAAAATAAAAAAATTGTGCAGATTTTTTAGGTGAACTTAAACAGGAAATATATTTTTATAAAGAATCAATTCTATAAAAAAAAATCCTGTAGATAATTTTTTTAAATGAAATTTGGGATATTTTGCATGAATCAAAACTTAGAAAATTAACTATAATTCTACTTTATATTTGTGATTTTCAGCTGAATTGTGTGTACAAACTTATTTTGATTAGAAAATATTAAATCTGGACATTTTTAAGATAAACTTCTCTTGAATTTCTCAATAATTTTATGTTGATTGAAAAACTTATTCACAAGTTAAATCTTTTTCTGAATCTTAAATCTGAATTCTGAACCTGCATTAAAAAATTGAACTTTGAATCTGTTTCCGAATTTCTATACGATTTCTGAAATGTACAAAAAATACGATTTTCGAATTTTATAAGCCCAGTCCCCATCCATAAATCAATTATATAAATTCTGTAGTGCTGGTTTAATCTGAATTCATTATTTCAATTATTTATTTTTAATCTGTTTTGTGGATCTGTTTTAAAATGTGAATTTTAAATGATGAATCTGAATCCAAGTTTTAAATTTTGGATCGCCACCAAGAAGATTTAAATGTTTAAAATTTGTGTAGGAATAATGTTTACAAACTTCGAATTTTTATTTAAAACTAGACTCTTATTTTTTTATATGGTTTTTTTTTTTTGGAAATTTGTCCAATAAACATATTTCTTTTTCTGAATTTATCAGGAAAAGACAAACAAAGTGTAGTCTAGATAGTGTTAGATGCTGAAGTGCTGGAGAGAGCTCGAACTAAGCCTTCCGGATAAATCCAGCAGAAAGTTTTTTCAAGCGAGTATCGGAAATGCAGGGAGAACACCGGAAAGAAACTTAAGATATGTGGTTTTTTATGTTAAAGAATTGAACAAAGATATTGTTACCACCAGAATTTCCATTTAAACAAAAATTGATATTTTAGATACGAATTTGAATTTTTGACAAATGCTAAAAAGCTGAAAAATGATTCGTTGTTCGATTTGGTTCTTTAATGTTATACTACACAAGTAAACGATGAATTTCGAGTGCGTCAGAGACTAAATTTAAAGAATAAACCTTGAAATTGCGAATGGGTGCTGGCACTACACCTTCCGGACAGACTGAGGAGTAATTTCTTTCAAAGTGACCATGAAGAGTATTTCCATTCTATTTTTATTTAGTTGTTAGTTGTATAATATTGTTTAGCTGGAAGTACTGGGTAAAATTATCGATCAAAACATTGCAAAGTTACTATATTAACTTTGACAATAAGACGAAATCAAAACTTAAAGGAAAAATCATTTAAAATTTCTGGCTAATAATGTTTACATAAATGAAGGTAGTGTTATAATGCTTTCGGCTTCCAATTTCCGCCAAAAGATGGAATTCTGACACGAAAATCGAACTTTCTTTTTAGTAAAGCAATTAATTCTAAATTTAAATCTCATTCGTTCCGATTAACATACAAACAGGCATCTATTTTGATGAAATATTCAAAGAGATTTTAAAAAGATTTATACTCATTTTTATTCTTTATTGTACAATAGCGATGTTATTAATTTTGTTTTTAAATTTTCATGAATTTTTTCTTATTGTTATTGTATTTGTCGATAACTGGCATTATGAAAGCTAGAAAAGCTATGCTTGAAATTTTTCATGAAAAAGGCTCTCTGTAAATTATTGTTTTTAATTTTTTTTTTTCTTGATCTAGTAGCTGTTTTTTTCGACTAGATTGATGAGAGTTGTTTTTGGAGTAAAATTTTGAATGATTGAGAGAAGAATTAATTCATTTATATAACTAAGTTGTTTTAATATTATTTATTAATTCCATTGTATCTTTGTTGATGTTTATATCACTGGCGCTATAGATAGAGTTAATTTATTAGGTAGATAAAGAACGTCTCCATTATTAAAAGTTATTATACCTAACCATTCTATCTAAAACAAAGATTATCAGTCTGTTACTAAGAATGATCGAATTTTCATGTTCATTCATCATCGCTTAACTTGTTGCAATTCAAATTAGGGTTTTCATAGATAGCGCTCAAATAAAAAATCGATTAACCGTCAACTTGATATGCCATTGGATTACGCGACTATGTAAAAGAAATATTTTAACAAATTTATGTTTACACTAGGGAATAGTCGTTAATTTTTTTATCACCATTTAACCTAACTTACTCATGCCTGCTTCTATAGAAACTTTATGAGTCAGGAAAATAATATTTATTGTTCACCACAACACTAGTCAAAAGTGTCTCCTAACCAATTTCTTTAACCCCTCTCCCAACCAAAATTATTTTGCTAGGATGCAGAGGTGACCTCGGTCCTAAAGCACAAAATAGATCTTTCATCCTTTTCTCTTTTTTCCAATCTATCCATTGACTACTAGGACGTGGTCGGCGCCGTTATTGACGTTAAAAGAGAGAGCATCAGTTTTGTGCAGTGTGAATGAGCTGCTAATCCCAAGCATCATTCATTTGACCTCTGAATAAAATTGATGGCCTCGGTCAATCACGGAGTAGTAACCATTGGCGATGTAGATTTTGTTCTAGTGAGCCACGCCAGCGATCGTGGAACTCGAAGTGATAGTTATCATTATTTGAGTTTTGAACAAGTCATGCATATATTTTCTTTAACCATGCATTTCGGGTTTTTCGATTCAAGGTGGATGTGAGTAGTTAATCAAGCTAAGCTAAGCTAAGCTAAATCAAGATTCTTCTTTTTTCATACTCCGAAAATTTTTATCAAAATATTGAAAATGCATGTGATTTTCGAAAAACATGATTCAAATTTGATAAAAAATGCAAAACCGAATCTGAACCCGGATCTTAAAGCAGCTTTTTATTCGTAATTTCTTATGATTATTCGAACTGAAAATCAAGAATCCTAAACTTGAGACAGTATCACAAACACGAAAATACATATGTAGAAATGGTTATGGGAATATGGAACCAGAACCTTCAAAATGAGTTTAATTGAAAACTTAAAATTCAGCCCTGAATTTCTATGATAAGGTTGCCAGATTACCCGGTTATAACCGGATTGGCCCGGATATTTAATATAAAATTTGGGAAAAGTCCGGTCCAACCCGGTTATCCGAATTACATTGGAAAAGCCCGGATTTTTCCCGGGTTTGTTCTCATTCTCTTTCCTAAATCAAACTTAAAAATAAAAACAAATTGTTTTGGATTTTTTTATGCGTCCAAAATTTCTGCAACAAGTTTCAAAAAAAATAATCATGAACGGTTTTTTTTTTTATTTTTTGTTTTTAGATTTTTGATGAGCAATTCCAAGGTTTTGACCGAAATTGTATTTTGGTCGACAATTTTAGAATCGAATACCCGGATTTTGGTCGACAATTTTGAAATCGAATACCTGGATTTTAACAGGTTTTTATATAAAACAGACCGGATAAGTGCTGCAAAATATCTGACAATCTTATTCTATAAACAAGTGAGAAAATTTTGAAAAACTGTAGCAAAGTTTTGAACTTGAGATGGGTTTTTGAGGTTTTTGCAATAGTTTTTAGTCCAGATAGTTACTCTGGAATATCTATTATCATAATTTGATTATTGAAAATTTTGAGTTAAAGTAGAATACCTCGCTTGCTTTTTTGGACCCTCATGGGGGAGGTTTAACCCCCAAAACCCCCCCCCCCCCCGTTCCTACGGCCATGACTCTTATTCATATATGGCCCATTAGAAAAAAGATGGTGTTTTTGTTTCTCTCATCATGTAAATAAATTCCGATTCATACATTATCACTTAACTCATTGACTCAGATAATATTCGCGTTAAATTTATTTTCGGTACAATAAAGATGGACCCATAAGTAACACACACAAGTGACAAACTTTTAGAAAAACACCAATTTTTCACAGAGACGCTGGGGTTTTTGATTTTGTTGCACTACGGTTCTTCTGAGATGCAATTTTCAATTTGAGGTCACTAAAATATTCTTCGGCTTAGCATTAAATCCGTTCCACTGTTTCGGATTTGATTTTTGGAATAATTCACGGTTCTCGGATCAGCGACGTTCATTCTCGAAGCACACGAAACAGCAAACCGCACAGAGTGGAGACACGCACGCAACTGTTTGAAATGGCAAAGCATTTTTGATTATATATATTTTTTTAGTATTTATTAACCTTTCATATTCATGTAATTGACTCAATTGATAAGGTTGTCAGATTGCCTTGTTTTGTCCGGAAATTTGACACAAAATTTGGGAACAATCCGACCCGGTCCGGTTTCCCGGATTTTATGAAAAATGCACGCATTTTGCCCGGATCTTATCACTTAATTTGGCAAATTAAACAAAAAAAAAACAAAATGTTTATTTATGCCTCCAAAACGAAAATGTTTATGTGCTTGTTTCATAAAAATATTCATTAAGCTTTTTTAGAGGCCTAAAATACGATTTAAAATCTGTCGATGAGTTTCGATGAACATTTATTTTTTCATTAAGTTATTTCTGGGTTAAGATGAAATTTTCTCGGATATTGCTCGGATTTGTGATCGACTGTGTTCGATGTTTAATAACGTCAGTATCACAAAAATACTGAACAGTGAATATGGACGACCACTTTGGCTGGCCCCTAAAACAAAATTTGATACCGGCAATCGATTGCCAGTTCCCAAAAACCATCCGAGCGCAAATTTTTAGCTAAATCCGATATACACTAACGTCGATATCACAAAAATATTGAAAATTTAATATGGACGACCCCTTTTGCCGGCCCCTGACCCAAAATTCTATACCTGAAATCGATTTCCCATCTCTCGAAACCCCCATGTGCAAATTTTCATCATGATCCGACGAAAAATAACGTGAAAAACGCTAAACCAATATTTGTCTAGTATGGACCGAGATTCTGGAAACATTTTTCATCACTCCTGGTTCTTATGAGCATCCATGCCAAATTTCAGCTCTCTAGCTCTTAAGACCTGAGCCTATAGAGGACAAACAAACAAACAAACAAACAAACAAACAAACAAACAAACAAACAAACAAACAAACAAACAAACAAACAAACAAACAAACAAACAAACAAACAAACAAACAAACAAACAAACAAACAAACAAACAAACAAACAAACAAACAAACAAACAAACAAACAAACAAACAAACAAACAAACAAACAAACAAACAAACAAACAAACAAACAAACAAACAAACAAACAAACAAACAAACAAACAAACAAACAAACAAACAAACAAACAAACAAACAAACAAACAAACAAACAAACAAACAAACAAACAAACAAACAAACAAACAAACAAACAAACAAACAAACAAACAAACAAACAAACAAACAAACAAACAAACAAACAAACAAACAAACAAACAAACAAACAAACAAACAAACAAACAAACAAACAAACAAACAAACAAACAAACAAACAAACAAACAAACAAACAAACAAACAAACAAACAAACAAACAAACAAACAAACAAACAAACAAACAAACAAACAAACAAACAAACAAACAAACAAACAAACAAACAAACAAACAAACAAACAAACAAACAAACAAACAAACAAACAAACAAACAAACAAACAAACAAACAAACAAACAAACAAACAAACAAACAAACAAACAAACAAACAAACAAACAAACAAACAAACAAACAAACAAACAAACAAACAAACAAACAAACAAACAAACAAACAAACAAACAAACAAACAAACAAACAAACAAACAAACAAACAAACAAACAAACAAACAAACAAACAAACAAACAAACAAACAAACAAACAAACAAACAAACAAACAAACAAACAAACAAACAAACAAACAAACAAACAAACAAACAAACAAACAAACAAACAAACAAACAAACAAACAAACAAACAAACAAACAAACAAACAAACAAACAAACAAACAAACAAACAAACAAACAAACAAACAAACAAACAAACAAACAAACAAACAAACAAACAAACAAACAAACAAACAAACAAACAAACAAACAAACAAACAAACAAACAAACAAACAAACAAACAAACAAACAAACAAACAAACAAACAAACAAACAAACAAACAAACAAACAAACAAACAAACAAACAAACAAACAAACAAACAAACAAACAAACAAACAAACAAACAAACAAACAAACAAACAAACAAACAAACAAACAAACAAACAAACAAACAAACAAACAAACAAACAAACAAACAAACAAACAAACAAACAAACAAACAAACAAACAAACAAACAAACAAACAAACAAACAAACAAACAAACAAACAAACAAACAAACAAACAAACAAACAAACAAACAAACAAACAAACAAACAAACAAACAAACAAACAAACAAACAAACAAACAAACAAACAAACAAACAAACAAACAAACAAACAAACAAACAAACAAACAAACAAACAAACAAACAAACAAACAAACAAACAAACAAACAAACAAACAAACAAACAAACAAACAAACAAACAAACAAACAAACAAACAAACAAACAAACAAACAAACCCACAGAAATTGCTTTTTATATATATATATATATATATATATATATATATATATATATATATATATATATATATATATATATATATATATATATATATATATATATATATATATATATATATATATATATATATATATATATATATATATATATATATATATATATATATATATATATATATATATATATATATATATATATATATATATATATATATATATATATATATATATATATATATATATATATATATATATATATATATATATATATATATATATATATATATATATATATATGGCTAGTGAAGTAGACAATGTGCAACTCGAGACCCCATACACCCAACCTTCGGGTAGTGGTCATATCACCTCTTGTCTGCAACTCCGATTCTCTACCTCCCCGTGGTGCTAGCTGGGGTGCGAGCAACCTTAGCGGAGATCGGGTACCCAACCCCGGTGGATGCTTTGGTCGCATGCAGAATGAGTTAGGGGGCTTCGTACGCGTCTGTTCTCCATGTTAGGGGCGGCGTACGGAGTGCAACAGCGTCCTGGTGGTGTTCGGGACCCAAAACAGCAACATCACGACGGTCCTCCTGCGAGATAGTGGGGTTAGCTGCGGGCCTTGCGAGCCTGTGACTACTAAAAAAAACTTAAGCAACGAATAACGAACAACAAATTTCGGATGGATATCGGCAAAGACCCACGCGACGAAAAGGGACTAACGATTGGAAACTTGGAACATGGAACTGCCGATCTCTAAATTTTGTGGGCAGTACCCACATGCTCTCCAACGAATTGAAGAGCCGCAAATTCGACATCGTAGCGCTGCAGGAGGTATGCTGGAAGGGCTCCACGGTACGAACGTACCCAGATGGTCGTGCCATCTACCAGAGCTGCGGCAACACACACGAGCTTGGAACAGCTTTTATAGTGATGGGAAAGATGCAAAAGCGCGTGATCGGGTGGTGGCCGATCAACTCACGAATGTGCCGGTTGAGAATCAAGGGCCGGTTCTTCAACATCAGCATCATCAACGTGCACAGCCCTCACCTCGGAAGTACCGGTGACGACAAAGACGAATTTTACGCGCAGCTGGAGCGTGAATACGACCGTTGCCCAAAACATGATATCAAGATCGTCATCGGGGATTTCAATGCTCAGGTCGGCCAGGAGGAGGAATTCAAACCGACAATTGGAAGGTTCAGTGCGCACCAGCTGACCAACGAAAACGGCCTCAGACTTATCGATTTCGCCGCCTCCAAACGAATGGCCGTACGTAGTACCTTTTTTCAGCACCGCCTCCCACACAAGTACACCTGGAGATCACCGTACCAAACTCAATCACAGATCGACCACGTTTTGATCGACAGCCGGCACTTCTCGGACATCATCGACGTCAGATCTTGTCGGGGCGCCAACATCGAGTCGGACCATTATCTGGTGATGGTGAAGATGCGCCCAAAACTCTCCGTAGTGAACAACACGCGAAACCGGCGCCCGCCTCGGTTAAATATCGCGCGACTGAAGCAACCTGAGGTCGCGGCAGACTACGCGCAATCGGTCGAAGCAGCGCTGCCGGCAGAGGGCGAGCTTGACGAAGCCCCTCTCGAGGACTGTTGGGATACCATCAAAACAGCCATCAACAGTGCCGCGGAGAACGTCATCGGTTATGTGGAGCGATCTCGACGGAACGACTGGTTCGACGAGGAGTGTAGGAGGGTGATGGACGAAGAGAATGCCGCGCGGGCGGCAGTAGTGCAGAGAGGCACCCGTCGAAATGTGGAAAATCACCGACAGCGGAAGAGGCAGCGAGTCCGACTTTTCCAGGAGAAAAAGCGCCGCCTGGAGGAGGAGGAGCTCGAGGAGCTGGAGCAGCTGCATCGTTCCCAAGAAACACGAAAGTTCTATCAGAAACTCAACGCATCCCGCAAAGGCTTCGTGCCGCAAGCCGAAATGTGCCGGGATAAGGACGGGGGTATCCTGACGGACAATCGTGAGGTGATCAAAAGGTGGAAGCAGCACTTCGATGAACACCTGAACGGCGCACATGCAGGAGATCAAGACGGTGGGGGAAGGTACATCGCCGGCGTAGCCAACGACGAAGACGAGCCACTCCCAACGATGAGTGAAGTTAAGGAAGCCATTCGCCAGCTGAATAGAAACAAGTCGGCTGGAAAGGATGGCATCGCAGCGGAACTCATCAAAATGGGCCCGGGCAGGTTGGCCGATTGCCTACACCGGTTGATAATCCGGATCTGGGACATTGAACAGCTACCGGAGGAGTGGAAGGAGGGGGTAATATGCCCCATCTACAAGAAGGGCGACAAATTGGACTGTGAGAACTACCGAGCGATCACTGTCCTCAATGCCGCCTACAAAGTGTTGTCCCGAATCCTACTCCGCCGCCTAACGCCACAAGCAAACAGATTCGTGGGAAGTCATCAGGCCGGCTTCATGGAGGGACGGTCTACGACGGACCAGATATTCATATTACGGCAAATCCTCCAAAAATGCCGTGAACACCAAGTCCCTACGCATCATCTATTCATCGACTTCAAAGCCGCATACGACACGATCGACCGTAACGAGCTATGGAAAATCATGGACGAGAACGGCTTTTCCGGGAAGCTGATCAGACTGATCAAGGCGACGATGGATGGAACGCAGTGCTGTGTGCGGATTTCGGGTGAATTGTCGAGTTCATTCGAATCGCGCAGGGGGCTTCGACAAGGTGATGGTCTATCCTGCATGATGTTCAACGTGGCGCTAGAAGGTGTTATTCGACGAGCGGTGGGCGAAATGCGGGGCACGATTTTCAACAGATCCAGTCAACTTATCTGCTTTGCCGATGACATTGATATAGTCGGCAGATCATCTGTGGCGGTGGAGGAGATCTACCGCAAACTGAAACGCGAAGCAGGAAGGATTGGGTTGATGATTAATACGTCCAAGACGAAGTACATGCTGGCCTGCGGATCCGAGACCGACCGAACCCGCTTGTCCAGTAATAACAAGGTCACGATCGACGGCGACGAGCTGGAGATAGTCGAAGACTTTGTCTATCTCGGCTCACTGGTGACCGCAGACAATGACACCAGCCGTGAGATCCGGAGGCGAATTATCAGCGGAAGTCGTGCCTACTATGGACTCCACAAGCAACTGCGGTCGAGAAGACTTAGCCCTCGCACGAAGTGTAACCTGTATATGACGCTCATTAGACCGGTTGTTCTCTACGGGCACGAGACATGGATATTGCTCGAGGAGGACCTGCGTACACTCGGAGTATTCGAGCGACGAGTGTTAAGAACCATCTTTGGCGGCGTACAGGAGAACGGAGTGTGGAGGCGAAGGATGAACCACGAGCTCGCGCGGCTCTACGGCGAACCCAGTATCCAGAAGGTGGTTAAGGCTGGCCGGATACGCTGGGCAGGACATGTTGCGAGAATGCCGGACGACTGTCCTGCAAAACAGGTGTTCGCTACGAATCCGGTAGGAACAAGACGAGCGGGGGCGCAACGAGCGAGGTGGTTAGACCAAGTGGAGCGTGATCTGGCGAACGTAGGGTGCCCGAGAAATTGGAGAACGGTTGCCATGGACCGAGTGAATTTTAGGAATTATGTTCGTCAAGTTATGTCGTAAGACGGAATACTATGTAAATAAAAAAAAAAAAAAAAAAAAAAAAAAAATATATATATATATATATATATATATATATATATATATATATATATATATATATATATATATATATATATATATATATATATATATATATATATATATATATATATATATATATATATATATATATATATATATATATATATATATATATATATATATATATATATATATATATATATATATATATATATATATATATATATATATATATATATATATATATATATATATATATATATAGATAATAAAGAAGTTATGGAACAACGAAAAAAAGTGGCCCATGATTCCCCACTCTCCCATACAATTATTAATTGAATTTAGTTATTTTAAATGATTCATTAGCTTAAATTATACAAGCATATAAATAAAAAAAAAATATCTTTTGAAAAATATACAGGTTTGATTTAAAATTAGAATCATTTAAAAATGGCGTATTTAAATAAAACTCCAAATTTTAATTTCAATTGAACGAGTTGAAATCTGAAAAAATTGAAAATACGTCCACAGACCATTTAGCAACACTGTTCTTAGTTTGCACGAATGCATTCTGACTTACCTAGAATTAATTTTCGATTGAATGTCCTAAGCATCTTGAAACGGATTCCGCAAACCTGAACATCAGGTGATAAAACATTTGGCCAATATTTATAGCCTAGGTTTTTCATCATTGACGAGCCCCTTCTCCATGTTCTCTTCTTACCTTCATAAACCCCCACTAACACTGGACTAGACTGCCAAATCCATAGAAACCATTCATTGATAGTCGGAAGGCCCCCGAAAAAAGCAAACTTACGCTTACCCGAGCAGACTTTGATGCCTGAATCGATAGCAAACAGTAACCAAAATAAGCTATCAATGTCAAAATGATAGCATAATTCAGTATCGCATTTTTTCCGATGGCAAATTAGGTTTCATTGAATCATCAAAATGTCGGAAGATGATGCCTAACTTATACCTAAATAAGGCATTGAGACCAAAATGAAAGCATTATTTGGTCTTGTTTTATCCAAGATAACAAAACGAGGCACCATTATGGTTTCACTAATTATGATGGAGCTGAACAGTGAGATCAAAATGATAGCATAATTTGGTATTCAATGATTTGTGATGAAACAGTTTTAATTAGGTGTTAAAAATAAATTGAACCTAAATAAAACAGCAAATTTTTTCGCTACCGGTGATTTTTTTGTACATAATTCCATTAACTAGATATTTTTGAACTTTTTTTTTTAAATTTCTAAAAATAAAAAAAAAAGCTCATTTGGAAATATGTTAACCCCGCTAAGCTGTTCGGGTCAATATGACTCGAAGCGTACATTCCAAACATTCTTATTATCAATCCAATATTCTGAAGAATTTTTGAGAGGAAAATTAAGTTCCCTGAAAATGATAATCAAGTTGATAACAAAACTAAAATTTGGGTTTAAATAATCGGTTCAAATACAGAGAAGCAAAGCCAAAGTTGTCAAGTCTATTTTTAAAGTAAGATTTTTATCTACCAAAAGAAACGAAATAGCGATCAAAACATTCATTGGACTCCATTTATACATCGACGGATGGATGTACTCTTGAAGATTCCAAAAATCAAAAATACACTTAAATACAGCAACGCTGTCAGAAGTATTTTAGAATTAAAATTAATTTTTTGGACTTTTTTTCTTTCTGGAACAGCATCTGATTATACATGGGTAATACATATCGACTTTATTTTAAAATGTTAAATAGCTAGAATAAATTACCTACACATTGCATCTAATATCATCAAATTCGAGTAACTTTTACGGCCAGGGGAACACCAACAAACAACAAGTCAAATTTCTCCGAAACGAATATTTTGCGAACAGCTTTGAAAGGTTAAAAAAATTGGAAACATTATTTTATTTTATAAACCATGAAAATTTAAAAATGATTTTTTTTTAACGTAACCATCATGTTATTCATTTTATTCGATTTTTAAACATTACAAGCAGATGGTCGTAAATAATGATTTAAATAAAAGCATTAATGATTGAAAATCTATGAGCGTGTAAGGAAAACAACAAAACAACAACAAGTCAGTTAGTACTCAGTAGCCAGGCTGTTTTTTTAAAAGTTTAAGTTGGGTTTTTATGTGAACAAACCTGGAAGAACAACTTAGATCCCGGAGCTGTTTAAAAGGTACATAAATATCGTTTGTTGTCCGCATCGAGTCATCGGATGCACCTTGGATTTGATATGTATCTTCGCTGTTTAAATTCCAGCTGCCCGCAAAAGAAAATAGGTCTGCCTACGCCACTAAGAAAGCGCAGATATTTTATCAGGATGTACGTCGAAGAAGTCCACCGAATCCTGCGGATTGCAAACGTAGGGAAGATCCAGACGATGCACGATGACGAAGACGGTGAAAAATGCAATTTATTGAACTGCTCCGAACCCGCCGGAATCGCTGAAAGAGATCCCAGCTATTTATATTGGGATGTTGGAAAAGTCCGGATCTAGATGCTGGAAACATCTACGATTCAACTCAATTTCATACGCATCACAGGCATACTCCCGGTCACCAGACCTTGAGGCTAGTCTACTGAAGTAGATTAATGATTTCGTCGTGTACCAACCGTCGATGAATTCGAGAGCGAATTTTGAACCGGTCACAAGCTGCTTTGTGTCTACGATCTGGTGAACTACAGTAGCATCTTCTACACTACCGCAACCACCACTGTTTCGGAAAGTCACCTCTTGTGACTGTGACATTCGGGAGGTGAAAATGAATTGAACTTCCTGCTACATTGCGAGGTAAGTGAAATATCTAAAAATTTCTAATTCTATTTTCTCAGAGACAAATTAGCAAAACTCTTTTTGAAATTTAAATAAGGCCTTTAAATCTGTGTTTTTAGCAGTTCAAATTAGTTGCCATCAGAGTTTCAAAGCATTTTTTTTATTTCTATTCATGGCCCTGAAGCCAAAGATTTTTTGGAAGGATTACTGATGCTTTTTTTAAATCCTGATTTATTTCATTTGTTTATTTTTTATTTTGATATATTCCATTGATCATTTCATGATAACCAAAGAAGTTGAAACACTATTATCGAAGACCGAAGGAGCGGTAGGGTTTGGTGGTTTACTCAGCCTCTTTCAACGTTCAGGTATCAATTCCTAATTTTTATTCCACAAAATATTTGTAAGCTTATGAACATATAAGCTTCAAGTGCATAAATTTAGAAACAAATAGAACAATCAGCTTTCAGATTTAATATTAATAATGTAAGATTTGAATTCACAAACAGTTTTTGAATTACAACTCAACCTTCTGATAAACATTCAAATTCACACTACCAACTTCTATATAAAATCCCTTTAAAGATCTGGGATAAAGGGCTTGCGATATAGCTCAGTTGGCAAGTCAGTTGCTTTCTGAGCCGATGTCCGTGAGTTCGAGCCCAAAAGTAAACATCGATCACCGGATAAGTTTTTCAATGGCTATCCACCAACTGCATCGTTGATATAAGTCGCGAATGACATACAGATAGATGTTAAAACGACTATAATAAAAAAAATTAACAAAAAAAAAAATCAGGGATAAATTCCAAATTGGAAGTAAAATAACAAAAAGAAGATAATTTTTGTTTCGAACTTACAAGTATGTAAACAACTTTTCAAAACATCCCCAAATAATGTTTAAACCATGCAAAATGGTTTGGGATTATTGAGTCAAAATAAGGTCAAATTAATTATAACCAACACCCCATTTTAGGCTCCTTGAACTGACTAAATTTTAAATTGTATGACGTTGGGTGTCAATGTAATGAATTATTACATTTTTTAGCTGACACGTTTGAAGTCCCAAAAACGAATTTCTTCCAATTTTTCGAAAGTTAATTTTAAACGCAGTTGTGTAGCAAACTTACTAAGGAACAACTAATTTTGTATTCTTCATGCCTCTCCTCATACAAATAAAATCTTCATACCTTAGCTATATGTAGACTATTTTAAAGCGCTTATTTTGAAGCAATTTTACCTTTCGCAGTTCGCTAGACTGTCCCATTTGCATTACCATCGTTTTTTTTAAGATCATTTCAAAAACAATTTCCCTTTTTTCCAAACAATTAAAAAATACCGTGTCATGTTTGGCCCATATGGAATATATGTAACTGCAAGTTGTCCCATATGTTTATTAAGACAAAATATTCGCAACTACCGATAATTTGGCAAATACATATAGTATAGCATTTATTTATTATAAATTAGGACGGGATTAAGTTAGTTGTCAAAATGTATGCTTAAATACCTAATTATGTCTCTTTTTCCCTCTTTTTTTGTGGCCGCACAGTGCAACCTCAAATTCGTTTTTCTCGATTGGATGTTTTACAAATAAGACAGTCTGGCGAATGACGAATTGGTGAATTTTCTCACGGTCTCCCACAAGAGTGACCTGCAGGTATTCCACAAAAGTGTAACTTATAACCGGTTTATATAATATAAAACTAAACTTAAAAGAGCAACTGTAGTTAGGTTAATATTCCATTTAGACATTCGAGACGCAATTCAATTGCCGACTTTAAGGTGGCTTTGACTTCGGTACGCAGGAAAAAACATACCTAAAAGTAAAATTATAACTATTTTGTTACCATGCCTTGTAAAAACGATTAATATGTTATTAAAATTCTCTGACTGCTCGTTTTTGCTCAAAAATGTTCAATTGAAATTTTTACTAGCAAAAGTATCTCATGTTTTATTCAACTAAAATAAATTTACCTAAAATATTCAACATTTACAAACATATGTAACAAGAGGCAAAGTTTAAACGCCTTCATGTAGGCAAGGAAATTTTTTTGGGAATCAGTTTTTGTTTTTGAAGAATTACCAATTTCACCTTGTACATGATGGTTTTTGAAGGCGATTTTGATGTGAAGATTGTTATATAAATTCAGGCGATTAATTCAATTGAACCGAGAAATTGGCTAGTAAAATCAAGAACAAGAATCGAAAAAATTCAAATATTGCCTTCTGGAAAAATTGCGCTAAGTTTTGCTATCATGCTCTGTTATCGAAATTTAGGCATATATAGGTATTATTTTACATAAAAGTCTGATCGGGTAAAGGTTTACAAATAGGGCAGTAAATGTAATTTACTAAGTAATGTGAAAGTGCCCACTTAATTTGTCAACTCTTCAATTGTCGTTTCAAATCGAAATACGTATTTGAATTCATTATTGCTGACACGTTGCATAACTTAAGGAGATTCAGTTTTCTCTACCAACTTTTTTTGGCAAAATTAAAACCAATGCTATCACGTCATGAAAGCCAAATTTGCTTTAAATTTGACTGACTAAAGGTTGAAAACAGCAAAGATATGAAGATACAAAACAAAATACGGAGAGCAAAATAATGCCAAATTTTGCTTTAATTGAGACCATAATTTTACCTCGCTTTGCTCTCGTTTTTTGATACTTTTGAGAGTATATTGATGCCAAATTTTGCTTAAAAGAAGAATAACATGATGCCTTATATTGGCATCATTGTGCTCTCCAAGCTCTCGGATACGAGGTGTAGTTAGGGTCTCAGTTTTAGCAAAATTTGGTATCACTTTGCTAACCAAGTATGAAAAATTGTGCTCTCATTTTTGCTGTGTACCACCTTATGTCAAGCAAAATGAGAGCAAGTTGGGCTCTCAGGGCGTGATAGCAAAATTTGCTGTAATTTTGCCATACAAGTCTGCTCGGGTAGAATCTGCTTATCGCTCAAGTCGATGTCACCCATAAATCTTGGGGAAAATTCTGGCTTTTCCTACGTCTAGAAACGGAAAAGACGCCGAATGTGGGACGAGGCTAGCGGAAAATTGCCCCTGTTTCATTGTCACGATAAATTAAACTAAATTGTCTTAACTACCGAACGAAGACGACGACTGTAGTATGAAGTTGGTCCTAGCGATGGGTATTTTCCAGAAGGGGTTCAGGGAGTGGAACTCAGACAAAACTGTGTTTTATCATCCTTCTTAACAGCGGAGCGATTGGACTTAGCAAATGCCATTTGGTACTAAACTGGTAGAACAATTTTAACTTAACATCTGATGTTTTCCCCAGAAAGAGCTTTAGGGTAGGTGGACATTCATTTGTTCATAAATTTGAATTTATTTATTCAATGATTCTTTAAAAACTTGAAGGCGAAAGGTTTTTAATCATCTTGGAATTGGTTTCCCAAAAGTTTACAACTCATAATTCAATTATGGAAAAAAATCTTCTCAAATAACTTTACAGATTCAATTTAAGTTCACCGACTTTACAGTAATTCACACAAAAAAGATGGCGCCACCGTCTGCAACCATGCAGATTAAGGTTGACAATTCTGTTGGGATGTTTCGTTTTTTTTTTCTGCGTCTCTCGTTGAAAGACACAAAACTTGTCTTCGTCAAGTAAATCGTGATCTGTTGCAAATTCCTGTGCTTATCTCGTACGCTGTTTAAGGCGACGATGAAGGCGGTAATTGAAATTCCATTCAAGGAGTTTACTTGCAATGCTAAAGAACTTGAAAACTTCTGTTTTGAATAGTTTTCTTCCATAAGTTAAAGAAAAATGAGTTCAAATCCATTTGATCAAACTTGTTTTTTTTTCAACTTTAAAACAAAATTAATATCATTTTTTCTCATAAAGTCACAAAAACCTTCGCATTTCAACTTTCAGCACATCTTGCACTTTCTTCCAGAGCAATTCGATAAGCATAGGGGAAAAGTTCATATAACGCCCCATGTGGCTAATACGCGCCACCCTTGTTTTGAAGAATCTGTAACATTTTAAGCCTGCAAAATATTACCAATTGGGTTTAAATGCTGTGATTGGTCATGGCAAGTATGAATTTTTCCTTAAAATGCCCCTGTGTCGTAAAAATTTCACAATTTAAGTTTTTCTTCATTTCGATCTAAATTTCAAAACACTTTCAATAAGGTGTCACCAAGCAGAGAAAAACGAATAAGACAATATTTTCTGACACATCGATAGAGGAGAATCTAAACTATGATTTTATGCTAAAAAATCATACTGAACTCGCTATGGTATGCTTTTTATGGGTATGTTCTATCACGGCCCATGCGCTCGTTATAACGCGCCAATCGAAGTAGGCTGAAAATAGCATTTATTTTTCAAAAAGGCCAATTTTTATTGAAAATGAACGAAAAGACTAAAACCATATTTTGAGCGTTAATTCAGCCCAAAAAATGTACTTTTATTTTTTTTTTAAATTTCGATTAGTCCATTTTGATTTTCTTTTCATTCAAAGTGTCTGTAAGTATTGGTGTGTTTTCGGTCTTCGGCTGCTTTCGGGTGTGTTCGGCTGCTAGGCGCGTATTGAATACACAGCGGCGCGTATTTGCAACACAGTTTTGTTCTGTGGCTTTGAATATGGTTTTAAAAAATCAAGTTTTTGAAGCAACTATAGCAATTTGAGTAATAAAAAATCATAGGCATTTGTAGAAAACACTTTTCTTCAACAATTTCACCCATTTTTAACACAATTTGTACGTGGAATGCATAGAAAATCAACGATTCGCATAGGTGGCGCATAATAAGGCATGTTCCCCTATTCCATTCTCTAGCGCGCGCTCTCTTGGGACAGAGATGGATGGAAAACTCAAAACCACGACGACGACGACGCCGCTAGCGTTGACGTGCTTTCAATCAAACCCAAATTGATGGAACGTTTTCGGAAGATTTTGCATCTCGTTCGGCAATCGATGGCCGGTGAGGTCGTGTTTACTTTCGTCTTTATGTTTATTTAACTCGTTAAATTTGAAAAAAAAAACCTGGAAATTTAAAAAAATTGAAGTAGCACATATTTTCCACAGATTTGAAAACGAAAGTTTAAATAGAAGTTTCTTTTTTTCCATTAGGTTTGTTAATGATCACAAAATTAGAAGCACGTCGTTGGAAAAATTTTCCAGCAATTCGAAATATCGATTCCAGAGTGCACATCGATCGCTTTTGATGAAATGCTATCCCATGCTGCTATATTCTGGAAAGTCCCCCCCCCCCCCCCATCTTTCAAGAAAAATTGGCAATTTTTTTATCGTCGAAATTGTACTTAACAGGTAAATTTTTCTTACAGAGAATTTTTCGTCAAATTTGGCAAAGTTCGCAATACCGACGATAGGTGACAATATTATACCAAAAATGATCGTATTTTGGTTCTAAGTGTCATGTAAGTGTAATCAGCGCTTAAGTTGTCCACGTTTCTGCTTCTGCTTCTGTGAATCTATTTTTGTAACAATAAAATTTAAATTAAATGACAAAAATCTTTGGTCATGTTCGTAATCCCATCTGAATTTTCCTCCCTTTTCGTTTAAAAAAAAATTAAATATTTAAAAAAATGATATCGAGAATTTATTTTTGACTCAAAAGTGTCTCGGATAAAAATACATGTGTACCAAATTTGATTCATATATTACGTCGATTTTATATGGTACTCCTACCCTTCTTTTCCGAGGTGGGCGAGGTTTGTTACTTGACAGAAACCATTTCCGGCAAAACCACGTTTTACCAACTTTCACGACAATCGATCTGGCAAATGACACGAAAGCACTTCTGCATATGGCAAAAGGCGCCAGCTTATTTTCAACGTATGATGGCTCTTACGCAACAAGCAGTGCATGGGTGAAATTTGAAAAGATGTGAAAAAAATGAAATTGACCCATTTCAGCGTGATTTCACAAAGCTTGCAAAACATTTTTTTGGGAAAATTGTATAGAAATTTCACGGTTGAGTGCACATTTGAAAAAGTTGCTCTAAGCTCAAATTTAATGCACTACAACTTGAAATCAAAAATATTTTCTTTGAGCGAATCGTTCTTAAAATATGTTTAAGACTTTTCAAATTTGTGTACAAAACGTGCTTTTCTGATCTCCTATCGGGCCAAACAGCATAAAAAATTTCAGAAAAGTTAAACTTTCTACAACAAACAAAATGCTATTTTTGATTTTTTTATTTTTAATTTAATTTTAAGCCACTTCTTTTGTCACTCGGAGTTGGAACATCGCGAGGGGGGGGACAAAAAAATAATGCGAAAAACAATTGAATTGGAATAAATTGCACCAAAGCTTGTATGAAACAAAACTGCATACTATATAATTGCATGAAACCTATAAATCAAGTAATTTTTTAATCGGAAAACTCAATAAAACTTCGGGATTCGTAGACATCTTGAAGGGGGGGTATGACAAAAGTTAAAATGATATTTGTTCCAGCCTAATTCAAAACTATGAAAAACTCAATCGAAAAAGCCTTTGAGTGTGTTTCAAAATATTTTTGATGTTACGTTGGTTTATAAAAAAAAAATGAATAATAGTTTCAAATGACTTCTTTCTATAGAAAGTTGGTTGATGGACAAATTGATCTGAGTCCTTTTTTTCAAAGTCCTATGAAAAATTGCGTTCAGAGAGGACCACAGGACAGGATCACGCAATGTTCTCACGTTTGTATAGAATTATGGGACATTTTATCGAAAAACTATTATTTTTTTCGAAAACTACAGTCACTATCGACCGATTTCTTGTCATTTAAGTTTTTTACAATGAATATTTTATCTCGAACCTTGAAGGGTCTTTTATCGATCATATACATGAATTGCCGACTATCCACGCTACAAACCCGTTGTTGAAGCTGTTCTTTTTTTTATACCACTAATCAAAATACACTTATAAAACTAATTAAAACATGTTTTTCGGATGACATATTTGTCAAAATTTGGACTTGAAGAAAAATGAAATTTAGAAGAAATTGTAAATTTATTGGTGACAAAGTGGTTTTTAATGTTCATTCCGAAAAAATCCCAAAATTTTATTAAAATTTCAAGACTGTTGCGCGACCCCCTCCAGAAGTTTTATCAAGCCCGAGTTTTCCACAGAATTTTGTGCTATTACATTTTTCAATTGGTTCAATTAAGTTATGTCTATTAAACCTTCTCTTTGCGGTATATTAAGTGGATTGTCAAATTGGATTTTATATTAAAATTATTTGCGGTGGGAATTCTTATTTAGGGCAATTTTGATTCATTTTAAAATATTTTTTTTAAATTTAGAACTTTGATATTTTGTACTAAAAAACTTAATAACTTGTTAATCTGCAAAATTTTCCGTATCAAAGTTCATTAAAATCACATTGCAATTTATTATGGGTACTTACTTTTATGAACATAACGCTAAAGCATGGATCATCCAAAATCTGGACACACTTTTTATTATACCATAGCGCTCCTAGTTGTTGGATCTGGAATGTTTTGACAGTACTTTGTTTGGAAAAGTTTCCTTTATCAGTGCTGAAAATTTCATAACGATTCGTTTTGTTCCAATAAAGTTACATGTAATAGAAGCCGCGAGGCGAAAATTAATTTTGGACACCCACGTCAAAAACCCGACGTGGTCTGGTTCAAAAATCGTGAAATCTGATTTTGGGCGTCTTCCTGGCCAAAAATTTTTCAAAACCACTGGTCGGGGTGATGTCCCCGCCAAGTTCAAATTCGTTTTTGCCGATAAGTTGGCAAGGAAGTGTTTGATCTGGCAAGGTATTTGCAGCTGCGGACGAAAAACCCCGGTTTTGGTGAAAAACAAGCCCATGGACTTCGAAATGTACATGAAGGAGTGCCTTAAAAATTTTCTTTTTTTCGTACATAAGATCTCACTAAGGACCAGTAAAGTTTTCGCCAGATTTGGCAAGCTGCCACTTTAGCAAATAGGTACTATTTACATTGATATCGGACCAACGGGTGGATTTTAACGAAAAGGACATCAACCCACCCAACTGCCCTCAATTCCGCCCTATCGAAAAGATGATGAAGAATATTAAGACGACTCGGGATGCAACAGAGATGAAGAGATTGTGGAACAAAATGGCCGCTGAGGGCAAAGAATGGCCGCTGAGGTCAGTGAATAGGGTGTCCAAACTATGATGAGTGGTTCTGGACGAAAAGTTCGAAATTTCATAAAAACAACACCGAAATAACTTTTTTCTTAATTTTCCTTTAAAGTGCAGAAAAAACTCTACATTTTGATTACAAAACAGTTTTATTTTGTTTACATAGCTCCGAGATAGACCCTTTTTAATGCTTTAGCAAATAATAGAAGCAATTAGAATGGAAAACTTAATTTTTTTCGAAGATATTAATTCATGTCACAGAGAAATGCCCGCTTCAGGATTTGCGAAGACTTTTAATAAAAAAAATGATGATCACTTCCAGTACTTTGTTTATTCTCAAATCTAGTAAATGTTGAACGTTTAAAAAAATACAATTTTTGTGACGTCAATGGGCATTCTTTACGTGGTTGCAACACACAGCCTATTGAGCTGATTTTCATTCTGAAAATTGCATTTAATTTCTCACAAAAAACTTTAAGAGATCCCAGATTTTCGAAAATATGTGACTTTTAATCAAATCATAAATTGATAAAAGTAAAATTCTCGTGGCGTTTGCCGTTTAACGAAGATTTGTAACTTAGAGAACGAAATATTAAATTTTAGCTAAGAAATATAATTCAAGAAATGAGAATTCAACTTGTGAATGAAAATGTCAATAATGATACTGCACTGTGAAAATACATGTCAACAAATGATTCAGCCATATAAATAATAATTTCGATCTCATGCATAGATTCTGTTGAATCAGATTGAAGTGATGCTTGAGCGAACCATATTTACCTAATCTTGGAACCATGGTCTCCAATATTCATTCAATCATTTTAATCTATACTGCTTTGGAAGTTCACAATCGAATAACTTTTTTTGCTGCCAAAAGAAAACTTACAAGTTTCAGGTTGCTATGAAAGGCAGTACACAAAACATTCAGACCGGTCTGCATAACAGTCAAATGAAAGAAAAAAATTTTCGATTGAATCGATTGAAAAATTTCGGTTGAAAATAATCAAATGAGTAGATTATTAGTATAAAAATACAAATTACTAAAAACGTTCAAGCTGTAAAAATGAACAAAAAACATATTTTTTTAAATTTTGGAATTTTTCTTTGCTTGTAAAATGGATACCTCTTACAAAAAACAAAAGTTAATATAAATATTAATTGAATTTCAAGTTTTTGGTTAATTTAATTTTTTTAATAGTTTATAATCACAAAAAAAAACTAGAATAAAAAAAATCACATAAAAAAAATTTAATTTTCGTTTGAAATTGAAAATCTTGATTTTCATTTGAAAATCATAAGTTGCACTTTAAAAATCATTAACGTCATCATCATCAAAGACACTGACGAATTTCAAATGAAATTATCGTAAGCAAGCTTACAGTAGTAAGCTTTGGCCTTTCATTTGAAAGATTTTTCTGTTGTGAATGTGAAAATTGGAGACACTGCTTGGGACAAATCAATAAACTTATAATTTTCTACTGAGCATTGAATTCTGATTCTAACAATCAGAGTAGCCATACATCTTTTAATATAATTTATAGCTATGAAGTTATAAAACAATATGTTTACGCAGAAAAATATTATAGATACACTGCCGGCCAAAAGTTTGGGATTACCCCCTTAAAAACATGAAAATTTTAATCGGCCATATCTATGCCATCTTATTACATATTAAGATTTTTTTTTATCTCATTCAAGAGATCGTGAGCAAAATCTCCTTCGTATGCATTTGACAAAATGTTAATATTGAGTTTATAGGACTTAAATTTAGCTTAAAGTTGGGACATATTTCAAAAACCGAACTTAAAATTAAAACCCGATCATCTGAGTGTGGCGTGGACAAAATTTCAAAACTCGAATTGCATTTGAATCTTTTTTTCATTCTTTTTACAATAAATTTGTTACAATTTTCGTGCGAAATATTGGCAATGTACTTAAAATATGTTAAATAGCTACTTAAGTCATCGTCCAAAAGTTTGGGATCACCCCGTAGTATGGTGTAAGGTAAAAAGTTTGGGAGCTGTTTTCTAAAACATGCATTTTTATTTATCTCTCTTTTCAAACATTGTATTGATTTTCTGGTAAGGTGATTTGGAAGCCAATGAATTGAACTTGCTTTATGGCTAAATAGTTAAACTATTTCTGAAAACTAACTTCTCTAGAACTTAAGCTAAGGTTTCATCATTTTCTGATGATTTTCACCAAATAGTCCGACCGTTAATAAAATATGCCAATGTATTTTGAACATCACTTAGTTGTCTCACAAGTTATGGCAGATCGGATGATATTTGAGAACTAATTATTTAATTGTTAAATGTAGACTAGGAAAATATAGCCAAAACAACCAGATGTTGAATTGTTTTAGCGATAAGCAGTTGAGAAATCCTCTACAGCTAATTCAACTGTACATAAACGTTAATTCGTTCGTAGTTATCAATGTTAATTAAGCAAAATTATGGGTTCAACCAATAATCTGAGATATGGAAGAGCCAACTATACGAATTTTGATACCAACCTGTAGCGTTTTTATCCGTGTTTTTTTATTCGTAACATCATTACAAAAGTCTGTTTAAAGTTTAATTGTTTTGTAATACATTTGTTGAGATAACTCTAACTATTCATGCAACTCATTTTTTTTATTTCATATATGTTTTGTTTCGATTATTCTTTTAAAGAAATTAAGCTCCGAGTGAAATTATAATGAAGATTGTTTTAGTGATTCGATTAGTAGAAACTTATCTTCCTTGTGAAATTCGAGTCTTAAAATTAATATTTTTTTACAAATAGTTTTATGTATGTATGTATGTAAATAATCCACCATGGGTGCACGGATTCACCGCAGTTTCGCCAACGTATGCGCTAAATTGCATTCTTTAGATTATAAATTCGGCCAATCTTCGATGCAAATTACCACATACCCGACACCATGGCTTCGTGTGAACTGTCATGTAATGAATGTGTTTCGTGTATGTGTATGTCTTATTTGTAGAACGAGCAAACAGTTTCGCAACCGTATAAAATTCATAACATTCTCAGTGTTATGAATCTACGACAGGTATTCCGCATGCGTGTAGATACCTGCCCAGCTGGCAACTAATTGAACGTTCTTATATAATAAAATCAATAAATGAAATAGTTATACAACAGAATATCCTCACCTTTATACCCAACTTACCTCAAGACACACTAAGCTTACCTTTAACTGTAACCGACCTTAATCAGTATCATAATCATATTTATTTCCATCTGATCTAAAATAAACAATTTTTAAGTATTAAAAAATTGCGATGCAAAATATTCGAAACAAAACATCAAAAATTATAGATTTATTTTAAATTTGGTTGTTAAGATAAAATGCTGATCAACACTACAAAATAACTAAAAACATTTGGCATGAGAGATAAATTTTATATGAAAAATAACAATAATAATTATCACTTGAAAATTGTGATGCTATTGTTCCGCATATTTCGAGAGGCAGCCGTGGAACATCCTTTGCTCTGTTAAAAGAAATCAACTTGTAAAATGCAAAAAACAATGCTTGAAGTTTTAAATAAATTGCTATATGCCAAATCAAAAATCTTAAAATGAGAAAAAAGCATTTATCTATTTAAATTTTTGAACTGAAACTACAAATCATATAAAACATACTTGATGGACGACTAGATAAAATGAAGGAAAATAAACTTCACTTCCGAATCTGAAAAGAAGTTAATTTAGAAATTTTCGGAGCAGTTGTAATTAAAAAAAAATAAAATAAATAAAAACTCCTACTTGGATAAATTGATTGTTTGATTGGAGAGACTCTAAACTTAAAAGTTCATTCATCTCTGAAGTAAATTGATATTTGTATATGCAATGAAATGTACTATCTAATTGCTGATGAACGTTAAAATCACCATAAACATTTGAAAAGGTGAAAATTTAAAAATAACTTGCGTTACAGTGTTTGAAATTCGAACTAAAATTAGGCAAATCAAACAATAATAATAATAATAATAATAATAATAATAAGATTTAAAGCGAGGATTTGGATTGATAGATTGAGCTGTGGATAGATAAAAATAAGTTATTAAGCCGTTTGGTAAAGCAACTGTAGGTCCTTATTGAAGGAGTCCTTGAAACGTATTGAAAAGTCAATGTGATAATTTTATTTTCAAAATATTTGAACTTCATATAAATTTATTATGACGTTCCTATTTATATCTCGTTCGAACAACATATAGTGAACAAAACAACTGACAAAAAACAAACCTAAAGAAAATATGGGATAAAGATTTGGAAGCGCATTCCACTCCTCTCACAGATCTAAACAGAATCGATATTTGAGAACATACAATAATAATGAAATAAAATGGAAATATGATAATTAAAAGATTATATAATGCGACAGTAAATCAGAATGGTCAAAACCTATAAATTTCTCTTATTTTGAACAACAGACTCTCATAATTGATATTATACCTTACATTGAACAATGTTTTTTGTATTTTTGAAACAATTCATGATTCCGTATTTTAGATTTGAAAAAATTTGCTTATTAATAATTCAACTCATTTAATTGTACAAAACAGAAGTATAGTCCACTAGATTACCTTTTTCTAATTCTATTAGTGGATTAGAAGGAAAATAAAATATTTCCAAAAATTTCATAAAATATGTTCAGTGAAAGCTATGTGAACATTCGAATTCTAATTTATGAAAATCTTTTTTTATACATACTGCACTATTTTGTCATTAAGACTTTCATAATTCTTCATCGCTAGCTCAAAATTGATAGAAAAAAAACACAGATTAAATATCTCACTAGGTTAAACGAAAAAGACAACGTCATAGCCAATATCTTTTAGGATAAAAGTATATTTGAAATTAATTTAATAAAAAATGAATGTTTTGTTTTTATTTTATCAAAACAAAGTTCGTTAAATTTTCATAACAAACTTTGATTAAGTTAGCTTTATTACCTTACATTAATACACGTTTTTGCATTAATATTTCAAATTTACGTAAAATTGCAAAAAAAACATTGCCTTATCAATAAAATTTCTTTACTACCTTTCCTTTATCTTTCTGGAGATCTTTGTGCTCGATCGGGGTAACCGTTCATCGGAATGTCCAGAGTGATGCACTCATTCACCGTTAAATCTAAAACAATCGAGTCTACATTGTACAGCCCTGCTTTTTATTGGAGAAAAAAATTATTAGAAAGTAAACAGAAAGATTTTGTGATGGTGATAGATCATACTAGATTACTAGGTACTGAAGATTACTTTCTAATGAATAATTCAAGAATTATTGAACTGTCTAAAAAATGCTCTACTCATCGAAGAATTTATAAAGAAAATCCGCAAGAAGATATTTAAATAAACAAATAAACAATTTTAAAATAAATATTACAATTCCGCCATCCTTTAGTAGAAATTCAATCTTAAATCGATGAACCTACGACTCAATCGAATTAGGAACATGTTTTTTTTGCTATTTCAAACCAATTTTTATCCAAAAAATCGATTTATGGAATAATAATCTAAGTTTAACTTTAGCCTTAAAGTAAACGAGACAATAACAATTTAAACTCAATGCTAAGCCCAAGATTTTGAATTTTAACATTTTAATTTTCTGATTGAATCAAACTTTGTTGCTATATTTCCTCACGAGAACTCTCTGTTCTGAATAGTTTGAAATAAAATAATATTGTAATCTAGCGTAATCATGCTAGATAAGCATCCCTTTGAATGCATTCAAAGAAACTTCGTAATAATTGACGTACGAAAATTCTGAATTAATTCCTGATCGTCCGCTAGATGTCAATAGAAAAAATTTCTATTACTCACCAGATGTCGGTCAAAGCGTTAAATATCATAAATTATATATTCTAAAATTGTTTTTACTCACCAGGTGCCGGTATAAGCGATTGAAAAATGTAACACGCGTCATCTGTACTTATTTTTAATATCGATTTTATATCGACATCAGACATGTAATGTCGAGTCATCATCGAACCAAAACATTGCCATTGGATTGAAACAAAATTAAAATTGATATTACCTGATATAGGAGGAACCACTACCCAAAACTTCATTACACTCTTCTGCACTTACACTTCACACGTTACTTGAACTACATAAACTATTAACAAAGACAAATTTAACTTGTAAAATTCACCTTTAAATTTACCATATTTGGAATCGTGTTCATCTCGAACCAGTGTTCCCAAAAAACTCATTTTTTTACAAATAGTTTTATCAACATAAAATTGGTCTGTGAACGCAAAATTGTTCCACCATGATAAATGGTTAGAAATAAATTGTATCTACGAGCAAATTATAACTTTCTGTCAATATGAATTCTTGATTGAGAATTTGTTTGAAGAAATAAGAAAATATTACATGATTTCTCACCAACCTAAAATCTGTCTATTTTATGAATCGACAGCCAAAAAATCCTTTTGCGGATTTGGCTTGAATATTGGCACGACAGAACGGAACAGAGGTCGAAGCAATCATCACAAAAATAAATAAACTTTTTACCTATAACGAAAATTTAAAAAAAAATTAACGAAAATGTAATTATTGAGCATCTGCGCACAATTGAAAAATTTACTCATTTCCCTCTCAAACGAGAAAAAAAATCTGCCAATGAATTGCAGGGATTTAGAAAAAAACCTATCAATCGCCCTTTTCAAATTTATATAGACAAAAAATTGAAACAGCTTATAAAAAATTCGTAGGAAAGTATTTTTTCTTCAAATCGATAGATTTCGCCAGAGCTTCCGCAGAGTTTGCCGTAACACAATCATCAATTTAAATGGCTTTTAATACATTCAGTTTTTTTTGTTATTCGAAGAAAAGAGATAGAAATTTTCCAATTTTCTGATTTCTGATTTGCTGATCAGGATAAAAATCAGAATTCGAAAAAGGAAAAGATAAGAATGAGGATCTATTGTTTGAATCAGAATCAGAATCGAGATTTGCCAAAGAGCCAGGATCAAGATTATGATGAAAAATGAAATTCAAGTTTAGCTTCCACACCTGAAATCATGATAAAGCCCAAGATCAAATTAAGGTTTCAGAAGAAGATCAAGCTCTGGATCTGAATCAGTTAAAAAAAATCAGATTGAAATCATTTTCTAGATCAGAATTAGAATCGAAATCCAATTTTAGAATCCAGGATAAAGATTCTGAATAACGATCAAAATAAAGATCATCTGAATGGAATCAAGATAAAGGTCAAGTTTTGAACCAGAATAGAAATCAGGTCTCTGAATGCGGAACACAATGAAGTTTTGAATCAGGATTACCCTGTTTCCGGGTAAGGATACTGATCAGGAGTGAAAAGTTGAGTTACAGAAAATTTTCTTGAATCATTCCTCTTTCATTCGAATGGAAAATAACACAACAAGATTTATTAATATTTTTTTAATGCAATCAGTATTCGTTTTGCAAAATATCGACATCCTTACTCTTTTCTGAGTTAGCAAAGGTCTTAAACAAACTTCCATTTTTTCAACAGAATTAAAAAAAAGATTTTGAAAAAAAAACAATAGAGGCTTTAAACATTTTACAATTATTGCTTGAAAATGTTCATATAAAGCTATTGTTTTTCTAAACGTCCCTTAAATCCAGCATAAAAAGCCGGGAATTTATAATTCCTAGAATTTTTTTTAAATCAACACTCCCTAAGCAATCGGATGCACCCTCGCGCAACGTTCGCCAAACGCATTTCGATCCTTCACTGCGGCACGGGATTGATAGTTCCAATTCCAATGAATCCCGAAGATTGGATTTTCCAACAGTTCTTTCCCCACCAACAGCTGAATGGTGGAGCCTCCCAAATGTTGGATGGAATCTTGAGTCGATCCGGGAGGGCGGGGATGTGGCTTTGAGGTTAGGTTAGCGACGATTGACGGAAGAAAATGGTAATCGAATCAAATTCAAAAAGGAAATTCCTTTTCTTCTCCGAAGCTCTGAAGACAAAAATTGAAGTCCTTGGCGAGCGGTTGATAGGGAAATCAATTCCTTGGATTTGAATTCTTCTGTGAGAAGGAGGGAAGTTGGCCGCCCGGAATCGAATTAAGGTCACGTCGTAGTTGGTCCCACAGCTTTTCTCCATACATATTGATGCTGCCTGGCAGGAGAAAGCAGAACGATTGTTCTGTTTCCTTCGGGCAAAAATTGTTTTCCCATTTTCGATTGAAAACCACTTAATATTAAAACCGTAATAAACTGCTTTTCGCTAACGACTTTTCCATCTATTGCTTTCTTTCTTTCCGTTGCAGTCAAGCCGTACTTTGTCAACGAACCGACGGACATCACCATTCTGGTGGGCCAACGGGTCCAATTCCAGTGCGCCGTGGGTGGAGATCCTCATCCGCAGATTCTCTGGAAGAAGGAAAACGGTCACATTCCCGTGGGCCGAGCGGAAATTCTCGAGGAAGACCGCAGCCTGGTGATTAAGAACGTGGCCCCGGACGATCAGGGCACCTACATCTGCGAGGCGCACAACTCAGTCGGACAGATCAGTGCCAAGGCTCAGCTGGTGGTTAATTGTAAGTATTATCGAGCACCTGTCCAGAAAGATGATTCACTTTGTGTATAAAATTGAAGCATTGAAGAGATGATGTTTGTGATGATTTCAGCAAATGTCTTTCACTAATAAGCGGAAAGTTCGATTAAAAAAAACTTGTCTGGGAATAATGAACTTGATGAGTTATTTCCAATTCTTCCATACGCAAAGAAGAGTCCCTATGGCATCTGCAGAGAATATTTCATGATGCATGTTTATATAATTGTGTTTTAATGATTATGTAGTTAACCAGACCTATGAATCAACAATCAGTTAGTCCTCGAATGAAGGCTGAAGTTGTTTATTTGAATAGGAAATGAAACAATTTTAAGCCGGGGTTTAAGCTTAACTTTCAGACATTTATTGAACGCAAGCTTAAACAATCTTTGGAACTGAGTCCAAAAAAGCTCGTGAAAATTATGTTTTTAAGATATTGGGCACTTTAACGATTATACTCAGAAATTTTTCTACAAATCCAATAACCAGTTGAATCGAAATCGAAACCAGAGCATCATTTATTGTTGGCGGTTAAAGCAGCAAAATGAGTTTCCGAAAGTTTAATTTTTGGGTTCTTGGCGAAATTGGATATCATTACACTAGTTTGCAAAAATTTCAAAAATCGTGAACTTTATTGACTGACCCAAATTATTAATGTAAATCGAGCACTGAATTTGAAAATGAAATTAAAAAAACCGCAGTAGAACAATTTTTTGATTAAGCTTTATGCTTATGCTTATGCTTATGCTTATGCTTATGATACGTACACAGCCAGATCTTGTCAGCATCCCGGTGAATAGTAAAAATACATTTACTATTCATCTTATCAAGGCCGGGCCCACTGTGCAGTATTGGACGCAGAGACGACTGGAACCAGGGGAGGAAGAAACGTGGACAACAGTACCATACGTTCCCATGTTCACTTAATATTTATTCGTTGGGAGCATAGATGCTAAGATATTTCTATGCTCCTTGGTGTTGGGCCTTGCGCTTCTTCCTTCAGAGGATGGAAATGAGGTTTTTCTACATAGAGTCCAAAAATTAACAATACAAAAATTAAAAAAAATTCTTTAACCATTATACACAGTTTAGTTCTGGATCCTTGTACCTTCATCTCAGGTCATCGACCATGGTTATAGCGCCATTGCTCGCTTTTGTAAAGATTTTTAAGAGCAGAAAAATTATTAATACAGCACCGAAATCTTTAGAATTTTTCAATTCTAAAAGATTTCAGCACCAAAAATAATACATACACATATGAACACCAAGATTACCTGTTTCCTGCGATTTGAATAGCGAACTAATGAAAACATAAACAAAATTCACTGCACCTGCACAATTTCAATCAAGCCTATGCCTCGGAACTTTTAGAAAAATGTTTTGCATCAAAGCGTTTAAAAAAACCTATTTAAAAACTTTTAGATGCGTGTCTTTCAGTAACTTATTGATTTACTAACAATCCCAGCTCAGCTGTCTATAAGGTGACTAAATAAATGCAGTCCGCACAAGTGGATGACAATAATGAATAAATAATTCAATTTTATGAGAAAATATTATTAAATCCTCATGATAAATCATGTTGAGAGAAAAAAAACAAAATGCATCAAGTATTTGGATGATCAAAGCAACCGAACCCTTAAACGAATTTTCTAGCTGCTGAAAACAAGTATAGAAAAAAAAACTTCCGAAATCTTTCGGATGTGGAAACTTTTCTTGTTAACCATATTTCATTACTGAACAAAGGCTAAAGCCATAGTAGAGTAAAAGTATCCAAAGTATTGGAAAATAAAATCGGAAAGCTCTCACCGGGATTTCCTGCCCTTGCCGTCTTTGTCGACTGCCGTTCTCCGTATTGAAGCATCCATTGTTCTTGCATGTCCAACTTTTTCTGCCACAAATCACTTGAACATTTTGAATTTCAATCCACACCTCAGTTCTGATTGACACGATAAAACGAACATTATATTTCTCACAAATTCCACTTTCCATTAGGAAAATAATTAGAAAAAATTAAAACTGCAGAGCGATGAGCAGACAGAAAAACGCGTCCGCACTCGAACAAGGCCTACTCCGAGACTCGAAAAGTTTTTTGATTAAGCTTTAAATATAAAACTTTGTATTAACGAAAAAAGTACTTGTACTTATAGTGAAATATATCGGACTGCAGAACACAAATTTTAAATCTTTTTTTGGTATATTAAAGGTGAATAAATCTACTTTCGATCTTCTTGAATTCATTTTTGCGTATGCTCAACAGTATTGTTGATATTAGTGAAGTGATGATAATGAAAATAATAAAAAAAAGCATTTTATTTTTCGTATAAAATTTTAATTTATCGACTGTTTTCGACGTCATGATAATATTTTTGTATAATTTGATTTGAGTATTTTTGATAATATTTTTGTACTAATCTTAGTATCAGTGGAAATAAACATGATAAATATCACTCGTTCTGAGCTAATATTAATCAAAACAACAATTTTCTAACAATATTTTTGCTTCATTAATTCAAGGTTTCATTCAGGATCAAATCTTTCTGTTTATACCTTATTAGCAAAGAATAAGCCTATTCTTTTAAACCACAAAATATTCAGAAAATAAAGTATGATTTTTGTGTGGGACGCCAATGGATGAATGAATGCATAAGCAGATTCTCTCTGGGTAGGCATAAGAATCTCCCTCATGGAGATACGATAGTTTGCGCCCGAGCCGCAGCACCGGCTCAGTGATGGATTAGCTACCGGTGGGTGATCTCGTGTGGCGATCGAAGTTGCACATTTGGCGACCGACAGGATTGTTTTACAATTTTTTTTCTGTGGTATTAATTATGTTTTTTAATGGAAGCAATCACGATTCACTATTCAATTGCTGTATGTAACCGAACCTTCAACAGAGATCACCCACCACAGCAATAAAATGAGAGCAGTGATCAAGTATAAACAGGAGGAACCAGTTGGAGGAAATGCTGAATTATTATTTTTTTTTTGTTATGACAAAAATCATAGACCGTTTAGAGAAATGTGAGTATGGTAAATTTGAAAAGTTGTGAAAACAATTAAAATGCGTGTTGGGAGGACCGCAAAGATGACAGAACAGCCCGCTAGGATTGCTGTATTTAGGTAGTGTGTTGGGAGGACCACTAGAAAAGCCTAAATCAATTGCGTGTCGGGAGGACAGCTAAAAGCAAAAGTGTGTTGAGAGGACCACTTAAATTGAATGAGAATAAGTAATGCGAGTTGGGAGGACCGCAATAATAGTTAAAAAAGCGAGTTGGGAGGACCGCTATAACAAGAAGATTGCGAGTTGGGAGGACCGCAGAAATAATTTAAGAATTGTGTGTTGGGAGGACCGCAATTCCAGTTGATGAAATGCGATTTGGAAGGACCCCAAAGACAGTTTAAACATTGCGAGTTGAGAGGACCGCTATGACAGCTCCTGAAAGCTTATCAGGGGACCGCAATATAATCTTGAGCGTTGCGAGTTGGAAGAATTGCATAAATAGTTATAAAATGGCACGACTCCAATGACGAATTTGAAAAGAGCTTAAACATGTAATGCATATCGAGAGAACAGTTACGTTAAGAGCTGGTAAAGTATAAAACGGATAGAAGCTTGTGAAACAAAAATAAAAAAAAGAAAACTTTGAATCGTACAGTTGTATGAAACAAACAAAATTATAAACAAGAAGCAGTTAAAATATGATGACTTAAAGGCATAATATATAATATTCCGATGTGGCGAGAACAAATAGCTGAACTTGATAAAATCAAGGGTTCTTTAAAAGAAAAAGCTTTGGATAATAAATAATGTAGCTAACTATAGATAAAGAATTAACATAAAGTGTAATATCGAGACAATCAAGGTTTACAATTTGAGAATATTCTGTTTTGGAAATTCCCTAGGATTAAAATCTGCTAAAAATTGTATCTCCAGCAAAATCTTCTGCGAAATCTATTGACATTTATTAACATAACCATTTCCTGAATCGAAAAGATTTGAATTTTAAAAAAGTGAAGAGTGAGTAACAAGCAGATGTGCCTAACGAAATGGATTAAAGTTTAAAAAAAAAAAACTGAAGCACTATGGATTATAATTTGTGATGTAAATATGATTTGCAAATTGGAACATAAATCTAACTTGTGTAGCAAACAACAGAAGGCAAAGATATAAGCTTAACCGGAAAAAATATCACAACAGCGATCTTTACATATGAGGGTGAAAATGTGATTGGTACAAAGCTATATGATCGGGAAGTTTAGAATAAAAACAATTTGAAAAAAACGAACTTCGAACTTTGAAAAGTTTTGGTTTTAGATTCAAAGACGCATTAGAAAAAATTACTGGCAAGCCTGATTTGCCACTCAGAGTTCAGAGGGAAGAATTACCTGAGAGTAAACAAAAAGTTTTTAAGGACGGCTCTTGAAAGTGTTTGTGTGTGTGTGAGATTCATTGAATGCTTTCTTGAGCAGTTTGACGCTTGCGGTTGAGAATTTAGCAATCGGAATGTTCTTAAAAAATTCCGTTGTTTAGCTACTACACAAACCTGGTAACTCTTGTTATGTAATGGTAAATTTCATATTTAGTTATTCAAAAATTTATGAGCTTGGAACCACATTGCAGAAAAAATTTGAAGCCTAAAAGTTCAGTATTTATTTTAAGTCCAAATGATACGACGATACCTATTGCAGTGAAGAAAACGACAAACTAAATATCGGTCGGTACGAAAATATTTTAGAATCATCACTCATGGTCACTTAAAAGAATGTGGCTCAATCAATTATTCAGCCCTACGTTGAATTGAGCAGGTGTATTTATAAAAAAAAAGTCCAGTCATTGACATTAGACATTGTAGAGATTTAACTATCAAAAAAACGGAAAGAGAGTTAGATATCAGCAGCAACATGAGAGAAGGGTATAAAAGACAAAGTAAACAAAACCGGTTTTCAGTGGATTCAAATAGCCCAATATAAGCTCTACTTAACACAAAAACCCTTTTTAGTTTTTCAGTTTTCGTAAGGTTTATAATGCAGTTTGAGTAAAGGATCTTAAAAAATTAAGGCCATAAAATGACATTATCCTCACACAGATTGTTTTATACACCCTTTACTCCACAACGAAGCATACGGTCTAGATGCAAAACATTAAAAGGGGAAGAATGCGGAAAGCTATTCACTCACTCCAATAGCTAGAACCATAAGCCTTTGTCAAAAACTAGGGGAAATTTTATCTCCATCTCACTCATTCATACAGTACAAAGCGAAGGGTGTATAAAACATTTAGACGAATTTCATACTCCAGCTAGGGTCTATAAACAATTGCGAGCTAGTTTTACATGATAAAACCGTCGAATCGATAAAAACATACTTAGAATGATCCTACGCACCGTTTCGACCATAAAGACTTGGGAGATTCCTCGTGAATTTTAATTAGCGATTTGAAAAAGATTGCAAAATTTTCAAACGCGTTTTTCTCGAAACGTCATATATGAACATAGACCCTTTTCACGTGTTGGTGCTGATATGTACAAATTATGTTTTGGCGCGGAAGGAAAGCTCCTCACTATTACAGAGGTAATTTCATGAGAATCGATATGCAATTCAAGTGTAGTTGTGCGCTTGATAAACACGAAACAAAGCAAAGTAAAGAGGGAATAATGAGTAGAAAATAACTTTCTCTACGAACAAAGTTGGATCGAACTGTGAGAGCATGATGGACAAATATACATGGGCGTGGGCGCGTTCACTAGCAGTGCACGTGGCTGTAAGGAAAATAACGCGCTGAATGAATAAGACATATTTCATCGAAACTGTAAATGTAGTAATTTGTTGCCAAGCGGGTTGCCCAGGGAAAATATCCTAGATTCTAACTACTTAACTTACAATGCAATCAGCAAACTATTCAATTTCCCCCAGTTTACGGTACGTTTAGAGCTCTTCATTTTGAATGCACATCGTTAACTGAAGGATATTTGGTTTTCGAGAAACAGAGAAAACAAAATAAAGATTTATTTTAAGTACCTATATTTGATTATTTGTTCGGATTAAGTTTTGCGCTTGCAAAATGGTGGAATGATAAATGTGAAAAAAGAGATCATGCTAAGAGATAAAATCAAAACAATTTACGGATACATTGATATTTTTCAAACTGAACAGATTTTTTGTGTAACTTTTTTTTCTTCTGAGAAGAAGGGACATGTGTGGGACGCCAATGGATGAATGAATGCATAAGCAGATTCTCTCTGGGTAGGCATAAGAATCTCCCTCATGGAGATACGATAGTTTGCGCCCGAGCCGCAGCACCGGCTCAGTGATGGATTAGCTACCGGTGGGTGATCTCGTGTGGCGATCGAAGTTGCACAATTTTAACCACCAATCCCGCTCCCTACCTACGGCCATGCCTTGATCGCCTACTGATCGCAGTTTTAAATCGAACGCGATCCATCTCATAATAAGTATTTCAAAATACTTTTCTGTTATTTAGCATCTATCATGTTAGTTTGATCACTTTTTTGACATTCAACAAAACTTAAAGACTTAGCTCATAACATTTTAAGTCTGTTGGGCTTGTGATATAGCTCAGTTGGCAAGTCTGTTGTCTCCTGAGCCGATGTCCGCGAGTTCGAGCCCAAGAGTAAACATCGAACACAGTTGTACCGGATAAGTTATTCAATAACGATCCGCTAACTGTAACGTTGATAAAGTCGCGAATGCCATAAAGATGGTAAAACGACTATAATCGAAACAAAAAAAAAAATTTTAAGTCTGTTCAAATCACTTTTGGACATTTGATTTGTTGATTTGTTGATCTACGATCAAGTTTACTAAAAAAACATCCGTGATTCGACTTCAAAATTCTATAACTTTTATCTGTGACGCTTATTGATTTTTTTTATATCATGTTCTATATGCTTAAAAAAATTCGGATATATTCACTGTTGAATTGAAAAACAATCAACAGCAAGTATAAAGGGTGATACGGTCAAAATTTGGTCAATATCAACTTGACGAATTTCTTTCAATTTTGCATTTAAAAAACCTGACACCCCTCATTTTGTAGGTGTTTGTGTGTAGAATGTTGCTCCTATTTTGATTTTGGAATTCACTCTTCAGTTGTCAAAATGCCGTCCAAGGAAGATGAGCAGCGTATAAAAATTTTGTTCGCGCATCGCGAAAATCCGAGCTACTCGCACGCAAAGCTGGCAAAATCGCAAAAAGTTGCCAAATCAACCGTTACAAATGTAATTATAGTGTTTGGGGAACGTTTGTCGACAGCCCGAAAGTCTGGATCGGGGGGAAATCTAAAACCTGAAGCCGCTGAGACAACAAAGAGAGTTGCCGGTAGTTTCAAGCGAAACCCTAACCTCTCTCTCCCAGATGCCGCAAATAAGCTGGGTGTATCGTCTACAACCGTGCATCGAGCCAAAAATCGAGCCGAAATATCGACTTAGAAGAAGGAAGTGACTCCAAATCGTGATGATAAACAAAATACGAGAGCCAAAGCGCGATCCCGGAGGCTGTACACGACGATGCTGACGAAGTGGCGTGGTATTGGACGACGAAACCTACGTCAAAGCCGACTACAAGCAGCTTCCGGGACAGGAGTTTTAGACGGCAAAAGGAAGGGGAAAGGTAGCAGATATTTCCAAGCACATGAAACTGTCAAAGTACGCGAATAAATATCTGGTTTGGCAAGCCATCTGTACCTGTGGCTTGAAAAGCAGCATTTTCATAGCTTCCGGGACTGTCAACCAACAAATTTACGTGAAAGAGTGTTTGAATAAACGTCTGCTGCCTTTCCTGAAGAAACACGGTTGTTCCGTACTGTTTTGGCCGGATTTGGCATCTTGCGATTACGGTAAAAAGGCCATGGAGTGGTACGCCGCCAACAACGTGCAGGTGGTTCCCAAGGACAAGAACCCTCCCAACACGCCAGAGCTCCGTCCAATTGAGAAATACTGGGCAATTGTCAAGCGGAACCCAAAGAAGAACAAAAAAACTGCTTAGGACGAGCAGCAGTTCAAGGCAAAATGGCTTTCTGCGGTGAAGAAGATGGCTGTACAAAATCTGATTGCAGGGGTTAAGCGTAAGGCCCGGCAATTCAGATTTGGAAAAGCGGAAGCCTAACTGAATATTTTTCCTAAATTTTATACTAATTAAACTTGAAAAAGAAATTTAATTTGATTATTTAAATATACGATTTCACCGATTTACACGCGTTTTCCATTTACCAAATTTTTACCGTATCAACCTTCATGATAGATTTTTTGTCTAGGGCCAGGGCACCCTGATTTAAGGATGAAGTCTCCTTGAGTAATGGATCATTTCCTTTAATTTTAAAAATATTTCGTTTTTTCATCTCACAAAAATGCTTCTAGATCATCTACAGGTATATGGATCGTTCTAGTTTTTAAAGCATAGAAAATTGATATTCCACGCTGTTGGAAATAGCAAAAGACGGAAAGTTGCTAAATTTAAAAAAAAGATATGATGAAAAAAAAACTTGATGTTGATATCACACAAAAGAGGAAGGAAAGAGGAAGAATCAATAAATGCATCATCGTAGGTTATTCTAGTTGGGAAATAAGAAATTTCTTGAAGGAAAGAGACACAGCAATCCGATAACGTCAAATGTTTGCGCTAATATTAGCCAAACTGTAGAAGATAGGAGTAATATCATCTGTTGTTTAGGATTTTTTTTTTAAATGTTTGATCTTAATTTTCTTCTTAATTCATAATTCATAATTCTTTTTTTTTCCAATGTATTGAACATTTGAATTCATTTTTATTTTAAATCCCCTAACCAAACACCTCCCCCCCCCTGATGTTTCAACTCCAAATGACAAAAGATAGCTTTCAAATTTGTTCCTGCCGTAAAAAAAATGGCACCTGCTTCAATTGAAAAATTGTTACTCATTTCATACATTAAGCAATGTTTCATTTTAAACATGTGCCTTATCTGAGATGTATAGCAAAATTATTTTAAGCATTTCAAGCCACTGCTTTAAATACTGTTCATGATACGATGTTTGTAGGGTGATAAATCGGAATACTGCACGGCTCCCTTTCAAATAAACGCATTTCAAATTCAATTTTTTTTTTGTAGAAGTAAGACAATAACATTCCAGGGGAAAGCCAAAAATGCAGAAATCCACAGACAAAGATTTGCAGTGTTCCATACTATCAGGCAAAAACACATATTTTTTAAATTTATCTAAGAAATAGAATCGAAGTAGAAAATTGGCAAAAAATCTGAGGACTTCAGATCTGACAACTTAATGTAAATTGAGAGAATATTTTCAGATAATAGTATCACATCAAATAAACCTCTTAAACCCCCAAAAATGCTCATAACTTCAGCTAATCCTGATCAATTTTATGCAAAAGATTGAATTTGTAATGTTAATAAACCGTTTTGAACATTTAAAACTCTACAATCAATAACTAAGCTCGTTGGATACTTTTTCTGGTCTTAGTTCAATCAGTGGTGAGAAGCTTAATAGATTTTTCAAATGAAATAATAATCACTCTGTTTGTGGCATGCCAACTCTTTTCTATAAATTTGTATCACTTTGATATCTTCTACAAAATTGTAGCCAGGGAAATTTCCTATCAAATCATGTTATTGACATATGATGTTGGATTTACGCTAAAGGTAAGACGAGCGTTTTCACAGTGATTAGTACGATTTTGTCTTTAAAAACCCGATTTAATACACTTAACAGTGGATTGTAGCCTTTCTTACAGTCTAAAAATTATATTCGGATACACATGACACAAAATAATAAAATGATCGATTTATAAATTCTGAGTAATGATTAAAGTATTTCGAACGTAGTAAATCCTAAATGAATTTAAGAAATTAGGATTCTAAATTTTTTAAAGGATGAAGGTATTTTGAAATAATTATAATTTTCACATAAATAATAACATAATTGTAAACTATTTGAAAAATTTTGAATGATTGAATTCTGGGATATCTTGTATGATCCCGTTTCTATGACATTATGATCTTATATTTATAAAATAGAAGAGGTCTAAAAATGAAGGGTATAATTTTTAAAAAAGATTCCTAACCATGTGTTTCAAATAATTCAACCTCTCAAGAAAAGGAAGCGAATAAATGGAAAAAAATTTAAATAAATTTTCAACTGCTAAACTAAAATACGATGCTTCAATGTAGATTACAATAATCTATCGATTTAACAATAGATATTAAACATTTTGACAACTTTGAAATGTCAATATTTTCAATTTTGTCAATTATGTCTATTTTATCATTTTTGTCAATTTTGTCAATTCTATTAGTTTTGTCAATTTTGTCAATTTTATAAATTTTGTAAATTTTGTAAATTTTGTAAACTTAGTAACTTTTGTAAATTTTGTGAATTTTGTAAATTTTGAAAATTTTGTAAATTTTGTCCATTTTGTCCACTTGGGTAGTTTTGTCAACATTTAGAACATTTAGAACGGCAAGTGAAATTGAATGATGCAAAAACTTATACTCGACAATATTTAAAATATTTATTTTTGATTTTTGACTTTAACTTGTCAATATACATGCTACTGCTAGATCAGTTGATCCTAGTATCACAATATTTTATTTCCAATAAGATTCTATTTTCCCTAACCAGCATGAGAGCAGCAGTGGTATAAATTATTTTAGCATACCTTTCAGGGGCATTCTTACTGGTATACAAGAAAGAATGCCCCCGATAGGTATGCTAATAACTTTGATTTCTATGTTGATTCATTTTTGTAAAGGACGAAAGCTGTTTCGAGAAAATCGCGTTGAAAGTAATTAGGTTTAAAATGTAAGTCTTCAAACGGTACTTTTTCACCCAGCTGACAATTTGATTGTTATCATTAGGCCGCACGCCCTTTTGAAAACTTTATACCACTGCTGCTCTCATTCTGGGTAGGAAATATAGAATCTTATTGGAAGAAAATAATGGGATTCTGGGTATGCCAACGAATGATTCGCAACGTAAGGTCGATTTTTGAAAAGGGCACATTTTTTGCCATATTTGCGAAATTTGTCAGGTTTGTAAATTTTATCAAGTTTGTGAATGTTGTCATTTTTTTTCAATTTTTTCAACTATGCAAGTTTGGTCCAATTTGTAATTTTTGATGATTTTAACAATCATGTCATTTTTGTAATTATAGACTATTTTGAAATGTTTGTAAATTATGTCAGTTTGGTAAATTTGTTTAATTTTTTTCTATATTGATTCTGTCAATTTTGCATATTTTGAAAATTTTTTCAGTTTTATGATTTATATTCATTTTATCTATCCAGTTTTGTCAATTTTGTAAGTGTTATATTTTATGTCAATCAATTCAAATTTGGTCAATTTTGGTCAATTTTTGTCAATTTTTCCCATATTTGCGAAATATGTCAGGCTTGTTAAAACTTGATTAAAGTTTGTGAATGTTGTCTATTTTGTAATTTTTATCAATTTTATCAATTATGTAAATTTGATACACTTTGTTATTTAAGAAAATTTAAACAATTGTCATTTTTGTAGTAATTGACTATTTTGACATTTTTGTCCATTATGTCGGTTTTGTAAATTTGTTGTGAAAATCGTCTAGCGCTGGATTGCATCTGAATTTGTGGATTTTAATCTGAATTCTGAAACTCACTATTGGACCCGATTTTTTTTAGTTAAGTTTAAAATCAGAAATACTTTAAAGTCCAGGGAATTCAACATTTTGAAATTAACACGTCTGTACAAAAAATCACTTTAAACTTTAAAACAGTTGATAAAATTAAATTGGGTGAAACTTTTTGTTGATGCATTTTCTTTTGAACGCGAAATTACGCCTATTTAAAATGGGATTTTTTTATCCGGGTAGGGCCAATAGATAGCGTCGATTTTTGAAATAGGATTTGATTAGATGTTCCGAAGTTTCAAAAGCGTTTTTTTTTTCGAGCTAACTGATAGTTTCGCCCTTTTTCAAACTTACTACAAAATTATCTAACAGATTCACGCTTGCTTCGGCGTATCGAAGCCAGCCATCGCTGCAGAAAAATGCGGTGTTGAACCCTACACCCATCGGTTTGATATGACAAATTCGGGGTTGTACCCCTTTATGAAACTCCATATTATTATAATATGGTTTTGGGCCTTCGGCTTCAAATTTTTGAGACCGGTTCGGTTAACACTGAGCTGGTAAAAAATCAAAATTGTTAAGATATAAGAATTCTTACTCCCTTTTCTACTGCTCGTTTTATCGTCATGAAGACATCATGAGTGGGAGTGGAGTGCGCCCATCGTGTAGCGAATAGCGTGTAGCGAACGCGCCCATCGTGTATATGACGTCATATACACGATAATCTTCATTTTAGTGATTGCTGGTTGTGGCTAGCAAGCCAAATTGACACGTTTTTTGGAGTGATGATTTGATGATAATTACTATGAAAAATTTTTTTTCAAACTATTTTGTTTTTTTTTCTTTCTTTTATACATTGAAGAGGGAAAAAAGTCAAATTTTTTAAGACAAAAATCATTTTTATTGTACTTCCCAGTTTCGCAAAAACGTAGTGACAAAGTTTATAAAAAAATCACACCAATACATACAAATACACTGACATCGTCTGAACCCGTCGAGCTGATTCGATAGGTACCTATAAAGGTATATCTGAGACCCATAATTAATGATTTCCCAAATCGACCGATAACTATACCTTTCTGAAAGAAAGGCAAAAACCGTTAAAAAGGTTAAAAAATCTTCAAAAAAATAAAATGTTCTAGACCCCCCGGTGGATCATTTCAAATTTGGGCTCAAATGAAAGGGGGAAGTCCCGTCTTTCGAATGGTGCAAAAATTAGCGATGCTAATTTTCGATAAATAAAATCGTTCCATCAGAGACACCGTGAATAGACGCTTCAAGTTGTGTCAATTAAATTTAAAAAAATATCATAATAAATTTAAGAGTACATACAGAATAACCTCTTTTGTTATGGACATCCCAATCATCTTACAATCTTCAGTAGAAAAAAAATATCTAGGTAATTTAATTTGAAAAATTCGGGAACACTCTCGAATTTTTAAATAACATTTATCAAACATTAATTTGCAGACTAGTGTGGTTCGTTTCTCGAAACCATTAAGTTTTTTATAAACCAGTTCAAACTTAAAATACACACAACCAGCCTCATTGTTTGAAGGGTGTTCGGTCAAAATGTGGTCAAACTAAATTGCGTGTAAATCGATTATTTTTAAATTGAAAAAATCAAAGTATCTTTTTTTTAAGTTCAATCTGCAGAAAAGGCGGAAAAAAATTCTTAGTTAATATTCCAGTCGACCTAGTCCAAATTGGTGAAACTTTCGATTGACGCCTGCCATCAGATTTTGTACAGTCACCTTATCCACTTTTTTGCCGCAGAACACCTATTTGCTTTGAACTGCTTCTCGCTGCTTACAGTTTTTTTTTTTTAGTTTTCTTACGGTTGTGCTTATCTCCAATATTTTTTGATTGGGAGAAGTTCTGGTCCCAGCAAACATAAAATCGTCTTAAAATGATAACTCAAGTCATTAAAAACGTTGTTTCGAATCGTAATTCCAACTAACGCAACTAAAAGGTTGTAAAAATCGTTACTCGAAGTCTCGAAGGTTTGAATCAGATATTATAAAAAATCCGCCATATTTGCAGATTTTGAAGACGGTTTAGTTCCTTTCCTTTCTCCCGCGTGGGTCAAGTGAGAGAACAGCTTTGTTGTTCTCTCAGCGAACAGCAGTGCAACCAGATTGCTAAAAATCAGATGGTGTATTTGCAAGAATCGCCCAATAACAGAGGCAGTAAATATTGTCGCAGGCAACAGTTCGCATGCATTAAGAGAAAAAACTTGTGCTCTCTTGCATTCTTTCAGCATGTATTACTATGGTGTCGAATATCGCCCAAATCGTTAACTCTTATCGTTTTAGCCAGAAGTTGAAAATATGTACGAATATTGCCTCCACCTTGTTGAGTAAATGCTGTTTTTTCGAGTTTCATACCATTATTCTATAATGTATATGAGACGTATAACAAAGATGTTTAGAAATATACCTACAAAAATGCTGGGGTGTGTTAAGAGGGTTCTTATCCATGGTCACAACCTGAATCTTGTTAGCGGCATACCACTCCATGACATTTTTCATAATGGCAGGATGCCAAATCCGGCCAAAACAGCTCAGACAAGTCATGTTTTTAAGGAAAGGCAGCAAACGCTTTGAAGACACTTTTTCACATAAATTTCCTGTATATCGGTCCCGGTTGCAACGAAAATGTCGTTTTACAAGCCTCATGTATACATAGCTGCCCAAACGAGATATTTCTTGGCATATTTGGATGGTTAAATATGCTTAAAACTGTCTGCCACCTGTATAAAACTTCGGTCCCGGAGGCTGTCTGAAATTTGCCTTGGCGTGGGTTCCGTCGATTATTATTTACCACGCGATCAAACTATGTCAGCAATGTCGTAGACAGCTTCCGAGAACTTTTTTTTGCCGTAAGGCCTTGCTTTTCATTGCGATTCTGATAAGTCGATATTTCGGATCGTTTTTAACCTTCATGCACGGTTGTAGACGATATTCCCAACTTAAACTTAATGGCGACATCTCGAACGCCGAGATTGAAGTTACGCTTGAAATTGCTAGCCACTCTTTTGTTCGTCACTGCGGCTCCGGGATTTCGATTTCCTCTTGATCTCTTCTTCCTAGTAATTGAAAAACGTTCCCGCACACTTTAAATACTTTTGTGACAGTTGATTTTTCCACCTGCAACGATTTTGCTATTTCTGCGTGCGTGTAGTTTGGATTTTCAATGTACAAAGTTCTGATTCATAGCTCTTCTCTCTTGGACGCCATCTTGAAAACTAAAGACCTAATTTCAAAAGCCAAAATGAGGGATGTTCAGGTTTTTTGATATTAATGATTAAAGGACACGGCGAATTTAAGTTGACTGCTTTTTTATCCGAATACCCTTTAACTCTTTTAATATTTAACGTCGATATATAGTAGTTGCAATTTTCATGAGTTATTTTGCGATTCAAAGTATAAAAATCCAAAAATTAATAATAATAGATATCTTCACCATTTTGCATAAACGGAATTCCTAACAATTTTTTTTAAAATATCATTATCACTCACGTTTTGTTCAAATTTTGGGGAAGCCACTACAAATACGACGATTCGACTCGTTATCAAAAGTGTTTAAGTCCTGCAAAGTCAACGGCATCGAACAGTGAAGAAAACAAAGTCAGTGTCCAAGAGTCAAAAGTTCGAATAGGGACAAAGAAAAAAAAACTTGGAGGAAGGTTGATTCAGCAAGTCCAAATTCGTCTCCAGCACAGCACGAAAGTTTTGTAATCCTTTGTTTGAATTTGTAAGTTTTTTGTTCTGCCCTCGCCAATCGGCAGGTATCAACGAAAGTTCGCCGATCGTCCGTGTTGGCTTTGTCTGCTTTCGTACAGCCTCCGGACATTATTCCGGCCGGATAAACGATGTCATTCACCGGTGCATTGAAGATTGCGCTTTCTACACGCTTCCGGTGAATTACTCACTTAGAGCATTAATTAGATTAAACACCGTTTTTCGATTCTGACAAGAAACAGTCGAGATCTTTATAATACGGGTATAAAAACTTTATTGAATAATTATTATTTTTTTCGCCAACATTTTTAATGATGATTGGGTTTAAGAGTGTACTGGAAAACTTTTCAGACAACATAGAAGCTCACAGGCGTGTTCCTTCAGCTTCATGAAAAAAGGAGCAACATCAGCACACAAAAAACTGGAACACAAAACTAAGAGATCACAGCCGGTAGTTGTTAAATTGCTTGTTACCGGTGTCTTTGGCACACAAAAAAAGATGTGAGTCAAAAAAAACAAGACTCCAAACAACCAGACTGGACTAACCGTTTTAAACTTACAAATGAAATAACGAAACAGCGAAAAAAAGTTCGTCCAAACTGCATAATCGGTAATCGAACACAAGGGTCTTTTCCCCCTTCCTTTTTGACTTAATCGCCAACTTTCAAGTATTATTGGCAAACAATAAGGTCCCAAATCGGTTGGGGAAAATGGACTCCCCAAAATAAGGAGCAGAAGCAAAAGAGAAGCAAAGAGCGGGGAAAATGGAGCATGAAAAAACAAACGGGAGCAACAAAATTGTTGTTCATACAAAACATTATCTTCAGGATTCGGTCGTTTGAGCAGTCGTTTATTGGAGATTGTTTTTTTTTTTTTTGCTTCAAGTTTCTCTATCACATTTACGAGCTTTGCAGTGATTTCGGAACTCATCTCCATTGTCCATGTTTCTTTGCGCCCCATTAGGGGGATCTTGGGGAGGCATGCAGCTTGAGGATTTTGTCCCGTGAACTTTTGGCCGTTCATCGACTTTGACAACATAGTTTTTGTCGAGCCGGCAGCTGTAGGTTGGTTGCCTGTTTACGATGAATTTGCTTACCGTTTTAAATTGTTTTGACGTTTGATCGATTTTTAAACAAAACTCTTAAGTAAATTTTATTTGGTGTTTAAAAGCTTAATGAATATAAAAAAGGAACGATATATGAACAAAGCCACAGGAATACGGATAGATTTATTTAAAGCCAATTTCCTCAAAACGCCAACTCTTAATTTAATTTTAATGATTATCAAATTTTGAATAAAAATCATGGTACATGGGTAAGGTTGCCAGATTGGCCGGTTTTATCCGGGTTTGTCCAGATATTTTATCACTTTATACGGCAAATTGAACTAAAAAAACTACGTTTTTTTTTGTTTATGCCTCTGAAACGAAATTTTTTGAGTTATTTTACCAAAATAACCATGAAAAGTATTTTCTTTTATTTTGAGCCCTAAAATTTAATTTAAAATCTGTCGATGAGTTTTGTCGAAAAAAATTTTTTTTTAATGTTGAGTTATTCCTGTGTTGCTCGGATTTTTGGTCGTCCATTTCGAAACCAAATGCCCGGATTAATCGAGGTTTTTATATAAAAATGCAAGGATTTGTTTGGCCCGGATATATGTTGAAAAAATTCTGGCAACCTTATCCTTGGACCATTGTGCACATTTATTTGATTAAACATTCCATTTCAGTTTAAAAACTTAAAATTGAAACTCGCAATTAGCACTGGTATAAAAATTCAGAATTGAAAAAAATCATGATTTTGATTAACAATTCAGATTGAGGAAAAAAAAAACAAATTGTAAGCACTATCACAAGAAACTTATAAAAAAAATCATAAAAAGTCTGAAGTAGAATTTAGAATAAGATCGTTATCTTGTGGTTTTGGCGTTTGATTTTAAACTTAATAGGTTTTGAATCAAAAAATGTAACCTTGTCTGAATTGAGAAGTTTTAACAGAACATTAAAATAATTTTAACTATTACCTGGAAAAAGAATAGCCTCCTATTTCAATTGAAAGTTTATTTTACAAATTAAAACAAATCGAAATCGTGATTTTCACAAAGCAATTTCTGATCAGTATTTAGATAATCAGGTTTATAGTTAGCTTAATTGTTTTCGTGAATCGACAAAATATAAAACACTCTTTTCCTTTTTAAATGCCTTTTAGATCCCATTGTAATATGAAAAGACTTTTTTGCCTCTATTATAGAAATTTTTTTTAAAGAATTCATCTTAATACCTTAACACATTTTTTCATCAAAATTCAGGGATTAACTTCTGAAATCAATTTATTCTACAAAATGGATTTTTTTTAAGTGGGATGATTCTCAGCTTTCAGTCTCAAGTACTTTAGTAAAAACAACTTTACTTTAACATATTCAACGTTTTGATCCTTATTGGGTCTTCATCAGGGACTCAAATTTATTACAAAATTAAGTTTGTGTTGGATTTTTTGTGTAACTTTTAATTTTTGTTCTCATAGAGTGTAGGTTTGTGTTTTTTGTTTTGGTTTCTTTTCTCTTATTTTTTCGAGACACTGAATAATGTTGTTGTATGAAATGTGCATCATGTCTGTGTCATTTAAAATATTAATAGACGAATTTGTAGATTTTATGTGACAACTTTCATGAAAAGTGTTTTGTTTAAAAAAAGTGTAACAAAAAATCAACAATGGCCCAGAAAAAGAATTTTAAACTGTAAGTCACACATAAAGTTTTTAGTTACACAAACAATTCACACCATTTAACAATAGTTTGAAACAGAAAACGGACTACTGTTTTGGTAAGAATCAATAAGATTCAGTAGACGTAAACGTAATTTTGATATTTTTTTAAGTCCCTGATGAAGATCCAATTAGGATCGAAACGTTGGATACTTTAAAATAAAGTCATTTTACAAAAAACATATGACTGAAGGTTGAGAATCATCCCACTAAAAGTGAACAAAATAGTCGCTAAAAAAATTTATGAATGAGTTCCGAAAAAAATATACAGAAGACTTTTTTCTCCCCCCCCCCCCCCATGAGGGTCTTAAAATGCCAAGCAGAATGTTCTTTTTAAACTAAAAATTTCAAATCAAATTTTGATGAACGACCAGAAAAACAACGAGAAAACAATCTTGACTCAGAACCTTAAACTTTTATCCCAGGTCAATAATTCTACTACAGTTTTTTAAAAAACTAACTCTAACTCGTTGAAAGGAAACCAATAAGATTCGACTAAGCTTGCCAAATCACTCAGATTTTGACCAAATTTTAGCACTGTATTGGCAAAATTAAACAAAAAATTAAATTGAAACATTTAAATTATTTACAGTTGCGTTCAAAAAAGAATGAAATCGCGAGAGGCTACGTACCCACTTCCAACTTTGACAAGCTGTCATTTCTTTCTCGGTTGATATTTTTTCATGAAAAGTTCACACAAGCTAGTTAAATCATTCAACTAACACTCTACGAAACTTGAAGTCTTTACAATGACGGGAAACAAATATAGAGCTCTTTCCGTAAAAAAGGGAAATTTGGAGTTGCTTCACTAAACTTGCTGTATCTTCGACAATTTTCATTGAAAAATCTTGAAATTTGGTCCAAAGATGTAAAAATGTTTGATCTAATAACAGGCCAAGTTTCGTCAACATCGACAAGCGTGATCAAAAATGGTGCCGAGTAGAAAATCAGGTTCATTAACGCCCAGCTGACGATTTCATTCTTTTTTGGACGGATGTTTGTATGGAAAAGATTGTAATCCATGTATTCTTGGTTTTTTCTTTCACAAAATCAAAATTTATCACAAAGAATGTTGTTAATTGATAAAAACTTCATTCGTGCTTTGTTTCGGAAGAGAAAATGTTTCAACAGAGTTCAAAATAAGTAAAACAGAGATTAAGAAATGACTTGCTAATTATTCCGATAAACAAATTTGATACACAATTAAATCGAGTATTCTATTCGCTCTTGTGTTTCGATACCAGCTCTGATGGAACAATTTCTATTTATAAACAAAGCAGGAATAAAGTTTTTATCAATTTACAACATTCTTTGTAATAAAATTTGGTTTTGTGAAAGAAAAAACCAAGAATACATGAATTACGATGTTTTCCTTACAAACATCCGTCCAAAAAAGAATGAAATCGTCTGCTGGGCGATAATGAACCTGATTTTCTACACGGCACCATTTTTGATCACGTTCATCGATATTGACGAAACTTGGCCTGGTATTAGATCAAACATTTCTACATCTTTGGACCAAATTTCAAGATTTTTCAATGAAAATTGTCGAAGATACAGAAAATTAAGTTAAGCAACTCCAAATTTCCCTTTTTTATGGAAATAGTTGTATCTTTGTTTTCCGTCATTGTAAAGACTTTAAATTTCGTAGAGTGTTAGTTGAATAATTAAATTAGCTTGTGTGAACTTTTCATGAAAAAATATCAACCGATAGAGAAATGACAGCTTGTCAAAGTTGAAAGTGGGAGCGCAGCTACACGCGATTTCATTCTTTTTTGAACGCAACTGTATTTTGCGCCTAAATTTTAAGAATAAGTTTTATCAAAATAATTGTGCATATTTTTTTTAAAGCTTAAAATATGATTCAAAATTGACTGATGTATTTTGATAAACAAAAGTCATATGATTTTCTTCATGATTTTAGTTCATTAATTTTGATATTGGCGGATGTTTGGGAAAATATCCCGGATTTGCACGACACGTATACTTGGGGAAAAATAGCTGAAAGTCTTAGGCTAGAATAATTCCGGATAATGTGATTTTAAATTAGCTTATGATCTTTAAAACTCGATGTCAGTGATGAGAATTCGGATTCTGTATCCAGTTTATTGGTACTGAACTTCAGTTTAGATTTTAATCTTTTTTGTTCGAAACTCATCCTTTCGGAATATGAAATAAAAATATTAAAAATTATTATTCATTTTTAAGTTTTGAAATTTTGACATTTAATTCTGATGCAGAATTGGATCTAAAGAAAGTTTCATGGTGATCCAGAACTGAAAAATCTGAAACAGTCTTATAATTTGCAATTTTCCTTCAGATTCACAAGTTGAATTTCAAATAAATACCTGAAAACAAAATCGTTTTCAAATTCAGAATTCAAATTTCGAACTCAGTTTTAAAATGTCAATGTGAGAATTTTATTGAAGATTTAAATTAAGGGCAATCGCAGTTTCTTAATTTTGAATCTGGATTCCAAATTAATATTGTATATTCTATCACAGTAAGTTTGGAACACAAACCAGAAGAAATCGCAGATATAAAAAAAAATGATTTAAGAGAAAACTCGCTTTTTTTTAAATTCAACTGAAAACATTTTTGCTGGTTTTTTGTTTAACATTATTTATATTGCAGATTCTTTCTAAACAAAGCTTCAAACATTTTTTTTTAAATTTTTATCGGGTTTTCAAGAATCAGATTTATTGATTTGAACCGCAAACCTAATCGCTTACATTTATTCTTAAATATTTAGAAATTTTTAACTAATTTTTCAAATGGTCATGCTTGTGTGATTAAAAAGAACTAGCTTACAACTTTCTTAGTCTTAGCAAAAAACGTTTTTCTTTAAAATGAAATCTTCAAATCCATGATTTATTTTTTTAACTTTTTGAAAAAAAATTGTCTTCTTCTAGGATTTGTTTTCGAAAATTCGAAATTAAAATAAATACCTTACTATTAATGTGAAATGACTCAAACCTGAATAATTATACAAAAACCTTCATTTTTTCTATTCTTCATGTATGCATTGTTCAAGAACAAATGTTATAGAAAAAATATTGTCATCATAACCCCCCATTATGAGCCGGTTCTTCCTACGGCCCTGTAGTCAGACAATATTTTGCTACAATCATGCTTCATATTATTCATGGTCAAAGAAAAAGTCAAAATAAAGGCTTCAGCAAGAAAAACTGTACATCAGTTATCAATTGCTAAAAAAAATTCACAATGTGTCCAGGAAGCTAATGTTTAAATTTGTATGATGTATATGTGAATATTTTTTTTATTTTTTTTTTCCAAGAAAATGGTTACAGAATAAAGATAAAAAAAAGGTGTAAACACGTTCTTTTGAATCGATCAATCATCAAAACTGTTTCAGGTACTGGCGAAAAATTTTTAACAGTCAATTAGAAGTTTGACGTATATTTATTCATTTTGGCATCAATAGATTCTTTAAATACGAATAAGGCCGGAACAAATATCAATTTCTTCTTTTGTCACCCCCTCCCCCTTCGAAATTTCCAAAAAACCTGAAGGGGGAAATAAATAAAGTTTAAAGTAATTTATGTAAATTTCGATTTGAAAAAATTCCAATATCTTCAAGATGACAAGACAAAAAAACAAATCTAAGAAGATGGAAGATATTACAGCTTTTGTTTACTTGATTTGATTAAATTATTCGATAAAAAAATACTTGATTTATAGGTTTTGTGCAACAATATAGTATGCAATTTCGTTGCATACAAGTTTCCGTGAAATGTATTCCACTTGATTAGTTTTTCGCATAATTTTTTATTGTCCCCCCCTTCGCGGTGTTCCAACTCCGAGTGACAAAAGAAGGATTGGAAATTTGTTCCGGCCTAATAGAGTTTCGACAACTTTTCAAAGGTAGATGTTTATTTTACTTTTTGTCAAACTGCGTTTTCTCTGATTCTTCCAAATCCTTAATTTATTTTGCACTATATTTCGAGTATTTAAACGCAATATATTTTTCGCGATGCGCTGCTCTTCTTTCTTGGACGGCATTTTGACAACTGAAGAGTGAATTTTAAAATCAAAATATGAGCAATATTTTACACACACACCTTCAAAATGAGGGGTGTTCAGGTATTTTAAATGCAAAATCGAAAGGAAAGTCAAGGCTCATACCAGAATTTTCAAATTTGAATTAGAAAAAAAAACTAAGTGTAGATCGATTGAATGTCCCGAAAATTTCTCTCTGGTAAGCAAAATGTGTTGCCTAGCTGTGATTTTTAAAACCTTACCAAACCTAACCTCAAACATCACCTTTTTGCTAGTTTCAGAGCTCGTAAGTTGTAAAGTCGGTACCGAGGCAATGAAACAAGTGATTTCGGATGGACGACAAAACTTATGAAAAACCCTTTTTCAAACTAATTCCAGTGGTTGAATCCTATATCATTTCTGCTCGTGGCAAGGTCCCTTGCAGAAAAAGTTTGTATCTTCTGGTTGTTTAGTGAATGATAATGATTAGCCAAGCTTCTACTCCTGTGAAAAAAACAATGTTCAAAACAAAAACTGTGGTTTTCGCTGTTTTTAAAACCTTAGAAGAGTACTCTTCCATGTACTTTTCGCATCTTACGATCCAAATTAACCAATTATACTTGAAAATCAATCTCATGATGGTTTAACTTCGTTTTTTTCGTTTTTGGCCAGCAGACATTCCAGTAAATACTTTAATCAGTGACACAAAAATATTCAAGTATTGTTGGTTTCAAAACAGCTGAATCCATCAAATTGCCCTCAGTTTCGTTTGTTTAAAAAAAAGAAATATTGGGCCACAAAGTAGAAAAAATTGAAGTAAATGGTTACAGTCACCCAAAAGAACAAATTTTACGAGGAAGAGGGGGAAAAATTGAACAGTATCATAACTGAAATAAGTGTGGGCCGGCCGATGGGAGATACCAAGAATAAATCAAAAATATTTCTTACAAAATCAACAGATTTTTTTTTAATTTTTTCATAAATTATCATAAAATTACCTTTATTTTCTTCAAAGAAAGAATTTTGATCAAAACAAATTATTTTTTTGATACAAGCATTCCTAATTGTCTCATTTCTAAATGAGCTTTCGAATCAGATAGTGTTATCTTCTGATGATGGCGTTTCATGTCACTTCTGAACTCAGAGGAAATCAACAACAATCCTCAATTTACGGAGATGAATTGGAAAACTATATACAGCAGAAATAAATGTTCTAAATCTTACCGAAGAGAAAACATAAATTTCGCTAAAAACTTAACGCACAGTTTTGCAAAATTTGTTTTCTGTGCGCCAGTTGGATGCAAATCACAGACTGACTCTCTGGTGTTCGAGTGAGAAGCAACACGCCATCAACTACAAATTTACTGGAATTGCAGTTCTTTCAACTGAGAGGTTTTTGTAGAACAAAAAGAACTGATTAAGTATGTAATTTTTAAAACTCACTTCTATGTAGTGTTGCCGACGTTCAAAGTATGTTCTTTTTACGGTACCCATCTGTACAATTTTCTTAGCGTGTAGTGAGTAGGATGAATTTTCTCGATAATTACCTGTTCTCTAAATAGTGTTAATAATCAGTTTGGACACAGCAATGATATTCCTGAGATTTAAATAAGGATTGAGAGCTAAATAATAACCTATTCTTCCCGGAAAACGATTTTTTCTCTTGTCCATTATTTTCTTGAGGACATTAATCATGGTATTATTTAGCAGAAAAATACAGTTAACATCCATAATATCCTCCGTAAATGGGATAAGTACACTGTTGAGGATTTCAGTAAAGTAATTTTCATTCATTTCATGCGAAACAATGACTATTTGAATGTTACCTTTTCGCAAAAATCCAATCCATACAGAACTACAATTTTTTTAATCGGCTAGAATAAAAAATCTCAAAAACCTTGAATAATCCAATTGTGTTAATGCCAAAAAAATATTTGACACAGTTTCGACAACTGATACTTCAATCAATCCTTTTATCAACAGGGTTTTATTTTTTAATCATTAAGTTTCATGTTTTCTAAACAAACATGAAGGGAAGTTATACGAGTTTTCTCCCGAAAAATGCGTATTTTTTGCTTAACGCAGCTAATGTGGATAGAATTGAGTTGTGTTGTTGTGATTTTCAATTTCTGGTGAGAATAAACCTCAAAAATGTGTGTGCGGTTGAAAGAATTTCTACCACTGTATATCCATTAATAATGTTTGTTAGGATCGCAGGACTTAAACACTTTTATTTACGAATTCAATTTTTTCCTTTAAATCATTATAAACAGTTGGAAATAATGGACATAAATATAAAAGGATTTCAAACAAAAATTGTAGCATTTTTGTGACTTTAATAAACGAAAGTTAAAGTATTGTATTCATTAGCAAAATCCCTTCCATTTAACCAAGTTTTGCAAAGTGAAGTCTTTAAACGTGCATAACATGTAGTAGGGTAAATGATCTTGAGCGGAACTAATTGGCTCAATTCGACGCAACTCGGAACAGTTGACCAAGCGGTATGGATAGGGGTCATACTCGAACGAAATTTTTTTGTGTTCAGCGGATAGATCTAGGTTTCTGCTTTCTAATGATGATTTGTAGAATATTTTAGAGTAAACCCTGATCACTCTAGAGCTGTTTTACTGAAGAAAGAATTCTGATCTTGAGCGGAACCATTTTGTACTGTCAACATCTCTTATAGCTTTCATTCCAAATCTTTGTATAACTGTGAAAACTTCAATAAAATTTCATCTTTAAAGATTTTAAAGTTCAAAAATTGATGTTTTTGAGTAAATAACAAAAGCTTAGCCTTCCAAAGTTGTTCTCAAAATACCGTCAAACGGGGCAACATGCAAAAGCAGGGTTAGATGCAACATTTGTATACCACAACACTCATTCAATTTTAATTTCAATATACTGTAATAAAGTTATCATTGAATGATAATAAATTGATGATGACATAGTTTTGAACATCGTGAAGGAGTTTTTTATAGTTTTTGATTGTCATAAAAAATTTAAAAAATCGAGCAACAAATGTACAAATTTTTACATTTTTCGATGTGGTAAAAAACTTTACCCAGCATAACGGATCGGTTTAATGAAATCACCTACAAACTTTATATTGCTTTCAGTATCCTATACCAACACTGTTGGTGTATGAATATTTTTTGGACAATCACTAAATTTTTTTATACGAATATTTTTACAATTCAGTTAGCTGTCTGGGGCAAAATGCAACAAAATGCAAATCAGAACTTAATCTCAGAAATCGCGTTTCCATATGCTGGGATGTGATTGTTTTGCATTATGCTTTTGTTAACATTTAAATTTCATCCATCCTAAAAATTATTTTCCTGATTTAAGCTAAAAGAATATTTTTTAGAATTTTTTACCCTTGCATACATCAGCAGATTAACACTTTTTTTTAAAAAAAAATTATGACAGAAAAAATGGAAAATTTAATTTGAACAAAACCAAAAATTACTGCAACTGACGCATTATGGGTTATGACATCACAAATGTATCAAAAACTATAAATTATGAAACGTTTTCATTCGATTTTTCATTAATTACAGAGTTTGTTGCAACTTACCCCATTTTCTTGGTAGCTTGAAAATCGCATGTTTTTGTTAATATAAAAATAGCTGGTAAAACCAATATTTTTTCTGACTACGTCAGTTTGGTGTCCCATCAATCAAATAAATTTTTAGTTTTATTCGAACTTAATTTTATATTTTTTCTGTCCCTAAAGCTGATATAATAAGAAAAATAAAAGGGTGTTGCTTACATTCAGGGGTAAAACCTGCGTGTGAGACATAAGGCATAAGGCAGCGCACCTAGCGGTTTTTTTCGGAAGCTAGTAGTTCCGCTCAAGATCAAAGATGGTTCCGCTCAAGATCATATTTTACTTTTAAAAACTAAGCGATTAATTGATATTTTGATGGAAAACTTGTTACAAAAACCCGAATAATGCATTTTTAAGAATTTTTCTACCTTTTTAATCATTGAGAATCAGTTTATAGCGGCCAAGGGTTACATAAATTGACGTTCAAAGTCAGCATAGATTGGTGAAAATAGCAGCAGAAAAGCGTATGTTTTTAAAGCTTTTAATAACATTATTTCATTTCAAAAATTTTAGCAAAAATTACAAAGATTGTATGAAAAGATCTTGAAAAAGTGTTTTTTATACATCTCGATAAGATTCATAAATAACCATTGCCTAGATCTTAGGAAAAGTAAATGGTTCCGCTCAAGATCAGATTTCGACTAGTTCCGCTCAAGATCATTTACCCTAATAGTTGTGAAAAATCTGTAACGGTAAAGTTGTGTCCATACTTAATTATCGTTTAAAACATCTAAATTTACCATCTTTAAAATATAAAATTTAATGTTTGCATGCTGAAAGTGTCTTCAAGAGGGCTTTCATACGTAAAAATTTTTTTGCATGACAAAACTTATGGATCCAAGATTTGCCGTCCAATCTAAGAAAAGATATTAAGACTCTATCGATCATCCTAAAATGATTGTATTTAAGATGAATGCAGATTTCAAGCCTCCATCAATGTCAATTCAATTTAAAAAAAACATTTTTATATATTTTTAAAGATTTTTTTTGGGAACCATTAAGCTGTGTTATCAAGCTAATAAAACAAATCCATACGAACGTTTTGTAGTATCTGATAAACTGAACTATTGATTGTCAATCTTTGTTTGATAAGTATGCTCTTTTTTGAATATTCATATCAACTTATTTCAATGATAATATTAAAAATCAACATACTCTCAGTCACTACAAATTTAAACCAAAAGATATTCAAATCGGATCTGATCGTAGCTTTCGAGCCCCACTTATGCGGTACCTTTCTATTGGTATTAAGTGATCAATAAGTAGCGTCTGAAGAACAGGAACAGACCTTACTTTTCTGCAGAGACCGAACGAAATTTGCTTCCATTTTTTTTTCGTCCGAGGTGCCACATTTGAAGAAAGAAAAAATCAAAGAAAGAAAGGGCCTTCACACAAAAAGACACTTCCCACTGGAAGCGATTTCCATGATTTATGTGATGAATACACTTCAGGAAGGCGAAAAATTACGGCTGTTAGGGATTTTTATGCGCCTTGCCGGGTTCTGGAAATATGTATGTAGCAAGGTTGGTATCTGCATGGAAGCTACCGGGTTCTTTTCCCGCGCAAAACCATCAGCTCTCTCCGGGGCAAGTTCCAAGTTGCAGGTTTTATCACACTTCCCGTTCCACCTTCCACAAAAAGCGAAAAAAAAACATAAAAAGATCCTAAAACGGGAAGGCATTTCTCAACGATTTTTCGATGGCTTCGGAAGGTTCACTTTTTATGTCCCAGCAGCGCAGCCCACAGTCGGAGTGTATGTTTCACTCAGTTTTCGTTGCATAGCTTCGGGGGCTTTTCCCTTATTCTGTCGGCTGCTGCCATGAAGTGATACATAACGAGGACGAAGACCGGTTTGGTTTGTTGGAACCTTTTATTTTCAGCATTTTTTTGTCGGGATACGCGCTTCGTGAAATGAAAAAGGTAATAAAGATGCGATGAATTATTTCAATTTTCATGCTCCAGTCGCATGAATTTCGCTTGTTTTTTTTTTTTTGCCATTTAGAACGGCGGATTTGGACTCGCTTCCCGCTTTGTTAAAATGTAGATTTCCAGCAAACCTTTTTTCCTCTTTCGGGTCCTATTCCACATGCGTTGGCGGAAACGAGACACACGATTCCCATTCGCTACTGGTGTCTCGCTTGGCTGGTGGCATCCCTTTGCGGTCATTACGGATTATGGTTTCTGGCGATGGATTTATGATGAAGGATTTTTAACCAGAAATAATGGGAATCTGACGAGAATTTCCATAATTCACCATTAACTAGAAACGGTTTGTTTTCTGATACACACATATTCGTATGGCAATTTATCGTTCCGAAGGGTATCGTCAAAAAGATGTTAAAAAGGATCAGTTTTGCTCTTAAACCAATAATGGAACTTAGTTCCAAATATGTTTCTCTTTTCGATGATATGTATAGAGCAGCTACATTTTTTTAATAAAATTCGAATCAACTACAGATTTAGATTTAAAAATAAATGAAACTGAAACAGTTTTAGAAAAGGAAAGTCAACGTACACTTGAGATATATTTTCCCTTCTCGCCCCAAGCTTTGGCTTGGAAAATCTGATTGGAAAATTTTGGTAGGTTAAATTTCTTAATTTTTAACTAACTTAGCTGGCCTGGTGGGCTTTGCAACACTTTCTAAAATGCAATAAAAAATTTAATTATTATTTCAATTTCAATTTGAAAATTATAATTTTAATTTTAAAATTATTCAGTTTCATTTTTCAGCATCTTTCAAATGCAAACGGCAACTATTAGTTCAAAATGCAATACAAAGTTAATTTATTAAAATGTTCTTAAATTTTTTTTTAAAAAACTTGACTCTCAGCCTTCGAATTATACAAACTTGTATCTTTTGTTCGGAAAGACCGCCTGTCCCCTTCCAGAAAGGAGGAGGGATCTTGAAGGTACGTTTACATTAGCGGAACTAGATAGAATTCTCTGGTTGCAAAAATTGCATAAAAAATGGTGGCCATTTTCGAAAAGCGATCCGAAATTGTTGCTCTTTTTTATTTTTAAATTGTTGTTACCTGAATTTCATCATCGGTTTAAAGAAGTGGTAGCTTAGCTGTTGATGTTTTTAATCCATTTACGATATTGGTTTTTAGCCGGAATTCATCTAGGATTCCCATCATTATTTAAATAAGTGAGAACGTCATCAAAAAATTATATAAACGAGTACGCCAGCGAAACAATTTAATTTCTAAGACCAAACTCAGCAAAAAAGGCGAGTACGCCAGCTAAAGTTCTGCTTTAAAAAGCTGAGTATGCCAACTCAAGAATAAGTTTAAAAAAAGCGAGTATGTCAGATAACGTTTAGTTTTAAAAAGGCGAGTAAGCCAGCTGAATAAAAAAGCGAGTACGCCAGCTAACGTTTTTGCTTTAAAAGGCGAGTAAGCCAGCATTAGTAAAAAAAGACGAGTGCGCCAGCTAAGTAAAGAGCGAATATGCCAGCTAAAGTATTGCTCAAAAAAGGCGAGTACGACAGCTGAAGATTAAGTTTAAAAAAAAACGAGTACGCCAGCTTAAAAAAAAAGATGCTTACATTTTTGATTCAGAAAGACGAGTACGCCAGCTTAAAAAAAGACGAGTACGCCAGCTGAAGCTTTAGTATCAAAAAGGCGAGTACGCCAGCTTAGTAAAGAACGAGTACGCCAGCTAAAGTATTGCATTAAAAAGGCGAGTACGCCAGCTTAAGCTTTAGTTTCAAAATGGCGAGTACACCAGCTTGATTTAAAAAATGGCGAGTACGCCAGCTTGATAAAAAAAGGCGAATTCGACAGCTAACGTTTTATTTTCAAAATGGTGAGTACGCCAGCTAAATTAAAATTAAAAGGAAAGTACGCCAGCTAAGTGAAGAAATGCGAGAATCATCACCTAAATAAAAATAAGCAAGTACGCCAGCTTAATGAAAAAAGCGAGTATGCCAGCTAAAGTTTTACTTTCCAAAAGGCGAGTATGCCAGCTAAATAAAAACTGGCAAGTAGAACGCAAGCTAAATAAAAAGGCGAGTACGCCAGCTAACGTTTTTGTTTAAAAAAGGCGAGTACGCCAGCTTTATTTAAAAAAGGCGAAAACGCCAGCTAAAAAAAGGCGAGTACGCCAGCTTAATCAAAAGGGCGAGAACGCTAGCTTAATAAAATAAGCGAGTTAAAAAAAGGCTAGTAAGACGCCAGATAAATAAAAAAATACGAGTACGCCAGCTTAATAACAAATGCGAATAAAAAAGGCGAGTAGAATGCCAACTAAATTAAAAAAAGGCGAATACGCCAGTCAACGTTTTTGATTCACAAAGGCTAGTACGCCAGCTTAATAAAAATCCCGATTTAATACACTTAACAGTGGATTGTACCCTTTCTTACAATCTGCTGATGATATGTGGATACATATTAAACAAAATCATAAACATATAATAATTTTCTTAATTCTGAATCATCAAATTCTGCTAAAACAGTTTCTCAATTGCGTGATCCAAAATTTTTAAAAAATATAATAATTAAAAACTGTTTATGAAATGGTAACTAGTATCTGAAAATTTCCATATTTTTCGTAGAAATTACTTCATTTGCAACTTATTCATGATTTTTAAATGACTGGAACCTGGATTATCCTCTTTGTTTCCGTCTCTATAAATGTTTTAATTCCAATATAATTTCAAAGCATTTTGTTAAGTTATAGCATATGATAATTTATGAATAAGAATTAAGAATACAATTGAAAAAAAGATGGCCAACCATGTGTTTCAAATAATTTAACGCCGGAATAAACTACGATTTGGTAAAGTAGGATCCAATGATCAGTTTAAAAAAAAAAGTTTTAAAATTTTAATAAATTTGATTATTTTGTTAATAATTCCAATTTCGTCGTTTTGGAATTTTTATCAATATTGTTAAGCTTTCAATTTTGTAATTCTCGCCAAAACAGAAATTGAAATTAAAAAATTTAAAATTTTATTCAAAAATTGACAAAAAAGGCAAAACTGACAAAAATTTGAAAAATTTACAGAATTAACAAAAAAAATACAAAATAAACATAAATGATTAAAAATAACCAAATTAACAAAATTAAAATCATTGACAAAATTGAAAAAATTGACAAAATTGACAAAAATTACAAAAATGTCGACACTGACAGAACCGACGAAAATTACAAAATTGACAAAATTGACAAGAATGCAAATAAAGGAAAAAATGATAAATGCAAAAAATTTAATAAAATGACCGAATTGACAAAAAATGTATAAAAAATAACAAAAGTGATAGACTTGACCATATTTTTCAAATAACCTATTTTAATAAACCCAAAAAAATTGACAAAATTGATATTGCTGACAAAATAAACAAAATAGACAAAAAAACAAAAGTGAATGTTTTCGTTATTGTTATTTTTAATAAAAATTTTAAAAAAAAATTCAAGCCATTTTCCTCATTTTTGTAATTTTTGTCATTTTTGTCATTTTTGTCATTTTTGTCATTTTTGTCATTTATGTCATTTTTTTCATTTTTGTCATTTTTGTTATTTTTGTCATTTTTGTCATTTTTGTCATTTTTGTCATTTTTGTCATTTTTGTCATTTTTGTCATTTTTGTCATTTTTGTCATTTTTGTCATTTTTGTCATTTTTGTCATTTTTGTCATTTTTGTCATTTTTGTCATTTTTGTCATTTTTGTCATTTTTGTCATTTTTGTCATTTTTGTCATTTTTGTCATTTTTGTCATTTTTGTCATTTTTGTCATTTTTGTCATTTTTGTCATTTTTGTCATTTTTGTCATTTTTGTCATTTTTGTCATTTTTGTCATTTTTGTCATTTTTGTCATTTTTGTCATTTTTGTCATTTTTGTCATTTTTGTCATTTTTGTCATTTTTGTCATTTTTGTCATTTTTGTCATTTTTGTCATTTTTGTCATTTTTGTCATTTTTGTCATTTTTGTCATTTTTGTCATTTTTGTCATTTTTGTCATTTTTGTCATTTTTGTCATTTTTGTCATTTTTGTCATTTTTGTCATTTTTGTCATTTTTGTCATTTTTGTCATTTTTGTCATTTTTGTCATTTTTGTCATTTTTGTCATTTTTGTCATTTTTGTCATTTTTGTCATTTTTGTCATTTTTGTCATTTTTGTCATTTTTGTCATTTTTGTCATTTTTGTCATTTTTGTCATTTTTGTCATTTTTGTCATTTTTGTCATTTTTGTCATTTTTGTCATTTTTGTCATTTTTGTCATTTTTGTCATTTTTGTCATTTTTGTCATTTTTGTCATTTTTGTCATTTTTGTCATTTTTGTCATTTTTGTCATTTTTGTCATTTTTGTCATTTTTGTCATTTTTGTCATTTTTGTAATTTTTGTTATTTTTGTCATTTTTGTCATTTTTGTCATTTTTGTCATTTTTTGTCATTTTTGTCATTTTTTTCATTTTTGTCATTTTTGTCATTTTTGTCATTTTTGTCATTTTTGTCATTTTTGTCATTTTTGTCATTTTTGTCATTTTTGTCATTTTTGTCATTTTTGTCATTTTTGTCATTTTTGTCATTTTTGTCATTTTTGTCATTTTTGTCATTTTTGTCATTTTTGTCATTTTTGTCATTTTTGTCATTTTTGTCATTTTTGTCATTTTTGTCATTTTTGTCATTTTTGTCATTTTTGTCATTTTTGTCATTTTTGTCATTTTTGTCATTTTTGTCATTTTTGTCATTTTTGTCATTTTTGTCATTTTTGTCATTTTTGTCATTTTTGTCATTTTTGTCATTTTTGTCATTTTTGTCATTTTTGTCATTTTTGTCATTTTTGTCATTTTTGTCATTTTTGTCATTTTTGTCATTTTTGTCATTTTTGTCATTTTTGTCATTTTTGTCATTTTTGTCATTTTTGTCATTTTTGTCATTTTTGTCATTTTTGTCATTTTTGTCATTTTTGTCATTTTTGTCATTTTTGTCATTTTTGTCATTTTTGTCATTTTTGTCATTTTTGTCATTTTTGTCATTTTTGTCATTTTTGTCATTTTTGTCATTTTTGTCATTTTTGTCATTTTTGTCATTTTTGTCATTTTTGTCATTTTTGTCATTTTTGTCATTTTTGTCATTTTTGTCATTTTTGTCATTTTTGTCATTTTTGTCATTTTTGTCATTTTTGTCATTTTTGTCATTTTTGTCATTTTTGTCATTTTTGTCATTTTTGTCATTTTTGTCATTTTTGTCATTTTTGTCATTTTTGTCATTTTTGTCATTTTTGTCATTTTTGTCATTTTTGTCATTTTTGTCATTTTTGTCATTTTTGTCATTTTTGTCATTTTTGTCATTTTTGTCATTTTTGTCATTTTTGTCATTTTTGTCATTTTTGTCATTTTTGTCATTTTTGTCATTTTTGTCATTTTTGTCATTTTTGTCATTTTTGTCATTTTTGTCATTTTTGTCATTTTTGTCATTTTTGTCATTTTTGTCATTTTTGTCATTTTTGTCATTTTTGTCATTTTTGTCATTTTTGTCATTTTTGTCATTTTTGTCATTTTTGTCATTTTTGTCATTTTTGTCATTTTTGTCATTTTTGTCATTTTTGTCATTTTTGTCATTTTTGTCATTTTTGTCATTTTTGTCATTTTTGTCATTTTTGTCATTTTTGTCATTTTTGTCATTTTTGTCATTTTTGTCATTTTTGTCATTTTTGTCATTTTTGTCATTTTTGTCATTTTTGTCATTTTTGTCATTTTTGTCATTTTTGTCATTTTTGTCATTTTTGTCATTTTTGTCATTTTTGTCATTTTTGTCATTTTTGTCATTTTTGTCATTTTTGTCATTTTTGTCATTTTTGTCATTTTTGTCATTTTTGTCATTTTTGTCATTTTTGTCATTTTTGTCATTTTTGTCATTTTTGTCATTTTTGTCATTTTTGTCATTTTTGTCATTTTTGTCATTTTTGTCATTTTTGTCATTTTTGTCATTTTTGTCATTTTTGTCATTTTTGTCATTTTTGTCATTTTTGTCATTTTTGTCATTTTTGTCATTTTTGTCATTTTTGTCATTTTTGTCATTTTTGTCATTTTTGTCATTTTTGTCATTTTTGTCATTTTTGTCATTTTTGTCATTTTTGTCATTTTTGTCATTTTTGTCATTTTTGTCATTTTTGTCATTTTTGTCATTTTTGTCATTTTTGTCATTTTTGTCATTTTTGTCATTTTTGTCATTTTTGTCATTTTTGTCATTTTTGTCATTTTTGTCATTTTTGTCATTTTTGTCATTTTTGTCATTTTTGTCATTTTTGTCATTTTTGTCATTTTTGTCATTTTTGTCATTTTTGTCATTTTTGTCATTTTTGTCATTTTTGTCATTTTTGTCATTTTTGTCATTTTTGTCATTTTTGTCATTTTTGTCATTTTTGTCATTTTTGTCATTTTTGTCATTTTTGTCATTTTTGTCATTTTTGTCATTTTTGTCATTTTTGTCATTTTTGTCATTTTTGTCATTTTTGTCATTTTTGTCATTTTTGTCATTTTTGTCATTTTTGTCATTTTTGTCATTTTTGTCATTTTTGTCATTTTTGTCATTTTTGTCATTTTTGTCATTTTTGTCATTTTTGTCATTTTTGTCATTTTTGTCATTTTTGTCATTTTTGTCATTTTTGTCATTTTTGTCATTTTTGTCATTTTTGTCATTTTTGTCATTTTTGCCATTTTTGTAGTTTTTGTCATTTTTGTCATTTTTGTCATTTTTGTCATTTTTGTCATTTTTGTCATTTTTGTCATTTTTGTCATTTTTGTCATTTTTGTCATTTTTGTCATTTTTGTCATTTTTGTCATTTTTGTCATTTTTGTAGTTTTTGTCAATTTTGTCAATTTTGTCATTTTTGTCATTTTTGTCATTTTTGTCATTTTTGTCATTTTTGTCATTTTTGTCATTTTTGCCATTTTTGTCATTTTTGCCATTTTTGTCATTTTTGTCATTTTTGTCATTTTTGTCAGTTTTGTCATTTTTGTCATTTTTGTCATTTTTGTCATTTTTGTCATTTTTGTCATTTTTGTCATTTTTGTCATTTTTGTCATTTTTGTAATTTTTGTCATTTTTGTCATTTTTGTCATTTTTGTAATTTTTGTCATTTTTGTCATTTTTGTCATTTTTGTCATTTTTGTCATTTTTGTCATTTTTGTCATTTTTGTCATTTTTTGTCATTTTTGTCATTTTTGTCATTTTTGTCATTTTTGTCATTTTTGTCATTTTTGTCATTTTTGTCATTTTTGTCATTTTTGTCATTTTTGTCATTTTTGTCATTTTTGTCATTTTTGTCATTTTTGTCATTTTTGTCATTTTTGTCATTTTTGTCATTTTTGTCATTTTTGTCATTTTTGTCATTTTTGTCATTTTTGTCATTTTTGTCATTTTTGTCATTTTTGTCATTTTTGTCATTTTTGTCATTTTTGTCATTTTTGTCATTTTTGTCATTTTTGTCATTTTTGTCATTTTTGTCATTTTTGTCATTTTTGTCATTTTTGTCATTTTTGTCATTTTTGTCATTTTTGTCATTTTTGTCATTTTTGTCATTTTTGTCATTTTTGTCATTTTTGTCATTTTTGTCATTTTTGTCATTTTTGTCATTTTTGTCATTTTTGTCATTTTTGTCATTTTTGTCATTTTTGTCATTTTTGTCATTTTTGTCATTTTTGTCATTTTTGTCATTTTTGTCATTTTTGTCATTTTTGTCATTTTTGTCATTTTTGTCATTTTTGTCATTTTTGTCATTTTTGTCATTTTTGTCATTTTTGTCATTTTTGTCATTTTTGTCATTTTTGTCATTTTTGTCATTTTTGTCATTTTTGTCATTTTTGTCATTTTTGTCATTTTTGTCATTTTTGTCATTTTTGTCATTTTTGTCATTTTTGTCATTTTTGTCATTTTTGTCATTTTTGTCATTTTTGTCATTTTTGTCATTTTTGTCATTTTTGTCATTTTTGTCATTTTTGTCATTTTTGTCATTTTTGTCATTTTTGTCATTTTTGTCATTTTTGTCATTTTTGTCATTTTTGTCATTTTTGTCATTTTTGTCATTTTTGTCATTTTTGTCATTTTTGCCATTTTTGTAGTTTTTGTCATTTTTGTCATTTTTGTCATTTTTGTCATTTTTGTCATTTTTGTCATTTTTGTCATTTTTGTCATTTTTGTCATTTTTGTCATTTTTGTCATTTTTGTCATTTTTGTCATTTTTGTCATTTTTGTCATTTTTGTAGTTTTTGTCAATTTTGTCAATTTTGTCATTTTTGTCATTTTTGTCATTTTTGTCATTTTTGTCATTTTTGTCATTTTTGTCATTTTTGCCATTTTTGTCATTTTTGCCATTTTTGTCATTTTTGTCATTTTTGTCATTTTTGTCAGTTTTGTCATTTTTGTCATTTTTGTCATTTTTGTCATTTTTGTCATTTTTGTCATTTTTGTCATTTTTGTAATTTTTGTCATTTTTGTCATTTTTGTCATTTTTGTAATTTTTGTCATTTTTGTCATTTTTGTCATTTTTGTCATTTTTGTCATTTTTGTCATTTTTTGTCATTTTTGTCATTTTTGTCATTTTTGTCATTTTTGTCATTTTTGTCATTTTTGTCATTTTTGTCATTTTTGTCATTTTTGTCATTTTTGTCATTTTTGTCATTTTTGTCATTTTTGTCATTTTTGTCATTTTTGTCATTTTTGTCATTTTTGTCATTTTTGTCATTTTTGTCATTTTGTCATTTTTGTCATTTTTGTCATTTTTGTCATTTTTGTCATTTTTGTCATTTTTGTCATTTTTGTCATTTTTGTCATTTTTGTCATTTTTGTCATTTTTGTCATTTTTGTCATTTTTGTCATTTTTGTCATTTTTGTCATTTTTGTCATTTTTGTCATTTTTGTCATTTTTGTCATTTTTGTCATTTTTGTCATTTTTGTCATTTTTGTCATTTTTGTCATTTTTGTCATTTTTGTCATTTTTGTCATTTTTGTCATTTTTGTCATTTTTGTCATTTTTGTCATTTTTGTCATTTTTGTCATTTTTGTCATTTTTGTCATTTTTGTCATTTTTGTCATTTTTGTCATTTTTGTCATTTTTGTCATTTTTGTCATTTTTGTCATTTTTGTCATTTTTGTCATTTTTGTCATTTTTGTCATTTTTGTCATTTTTGTCATTTTTGTCATTTTTGTCATTTTTGTCATTTTTGTCATTTTTGTCATTTTTGTCATTTTTGTCATTTTTGTCATTTTTGTCATTTTTGTCATTTTTGTCATTTTTGTCATTTTTGTCATTTTTGTCATTTTTGTCATTTTTGTCATTTTTGTCATTTTTGTCATTTTTGTCATTTTTGTCATTTTTGTCATTTTTGTCATTTTTGTCATTTTTGTCATTTTTGTCATTTTTGTCATTTTTGTCATTTTTGTCATTTTTGTCATTTTTGTCATTTTTGTCATTTTTGTCATTTTTGTCATTTTTGTCATTTTTGTCATTTTTGTCATTTTTGTCATTTTTGTCATTTTTGTCATTTTTGTCATTTTTGTCATTTTTGTCATTTTTGTCATTTTTGTCATTTTTGTCATTTTTGTCATTTTTGTCATTTTGTCATTTTTGTCATTTTTGTCATTTTTGTCATTTTTGTCATTTTTGTCATTTTTGTCATTTTTGTCATTTTTGTCATTTTTGTCATTTTTGTCATTTTTGTCATTTTTGTCATTTTTGTCATTTTTGTCATTTTTGTCATTTTTGTCATTTTTGTCATTTTTGTCATTTTTGTCATTTTTGTCATTTTTGTCATTTTTGTCATTTTTGTCATTTTTGTCATTTTTGTCATTTTTGTCATTTTTGTCATTTTTGTCATTTTTGTCATTTTTGTCATTTTTGTCATTTTTGTCATTTTTGTCATTTTTGTCATTTTTGTCATTTTTGTCATTTTTGTCATTTTTGTCATTTTTGTCATTTTTGTCATTTTTGTCATTTTTGTCATTTTTGTCATTTTTGTCATTTTTGTCATTTTTGTCATTTTTGTCATTTTTGTCATTTTTGTCATTTTTGTCATTTTTGTCATTTTTGTCATTTTTGTCATTTTTGTCATTTTTGTCATTTTTGTCATTTTTGTCATTTTTGTCATTTTTGTCATTTTTGTCATTTTTGTCATTTTTGTCATTTTTGTCATTTTTGTCATTTTTGTCATTTTTGTCATTTTTGTCATTTTTGTCATTTTTGTCATTTTTGTCATTTTTGTCATTTTTGTCATTTTTGTCATTTTTGTCATTTTTGTCATTTTTGTCATTTTTGTCATTTTTGTCATTTTTGTCATTTTTGTCATTTTTGTCATTTTTGTCATTTTTGTCATTTTTGTCATTTTTGTCATTTTTGTCATTTTTGTCATTTTTGTCATTTTTGTCATTTTTGTCATTTTTGTCATTTTTGTCATTTTTGTCATTTTTGTCATTTTTGTCATTTTTGTCATTTTTGTCATTTTTGTCATTTTTGTCATTTTTGTCATTTTTGTCATTTTTGTCATTTTTGTCATTTTTGTCATTTTTGTCATTTTTGTCATTTTTGTCATTTTTGTCATTTTTGTCATTTTTGTCATTTTTGTCATTTTTGTCATTTTTGTCATTTTTGTCATTTTTGTCATTTTTGTCATTTTTGTCATTTTTGTCATTTTTGTCATTTTTGTCATTTTTGTCATTTTTGTCATTTTTGTCATTTTTGTCATTTTTGTCATTTTTGTCATTTTTGTCATTTTTGTCATTTTTGTCATTTTTGTCATTTTTGTCATTTTTGTCATTTTTGTCATTTTTGTCATTTTTGTCATTTTTGTCATTTTTGTCATTTTTGTCATTTTTGTCATTTTTGTCATTTTTGTCATTTTTGTCATTTTTGTCATTTTTGTCATTTTTGTCATTTTTGTCATTTTTGTCATTTTTGTCATTTTTGTCATTTTTGTCATTTTTGTCATTTTTGTCATTTTTGTCATTTTTGTCATTTTTGTCATTTTTGTCATTTTTGTCATTTTTGTCATTTTTGTCATTTTTGTCATTTTTGTCATTTTTGTCATTTTTGTCATTTTTGTCATTTTTGTCATTTTTGTCATTTTTGTCATTTTTGTCATTTTTGTCATTTTTGTCATTTTTGTCATTTTTGTCATTTTTGTCATTTTTGTCATTTTTGTCATTTTTGTCATTTTTGTCATTTTTGTCATTTTTGTCATTTTTGTCATTTTTGTCATTTTTGTCATTTTTGTCATTTTTGTCATTTTTGTCATTTTTGTCATTTTTGTCATTTTTGTCATTTTTGTCATTTTTGTCATTTTTGTCATTTTTGTCATTTTTGTCATTTTTGTCATTTTTGTCATTTTTGTCATTTTTGTCATTTTTGTCATTTTTGTCATTTTTGTCATTTTTGTCATTTTTGTCATTTTTGTCATTTTTGTCATTTTTGTCATTTTTGTCATTTTTGTCATTTTTGTCATTTTTGTCATTTTTGTCATTTTTGTCATTTTTGTCATTTTTGTCATTTTTGTCATTTTTGTCATTTTTGTCATTTTTGTCATTTTTGTCATTTTTGTCATTTTTGTCATTTTTGTCATTTTTGTCATTTTTGTCATTTTTGTCATTTTTGTCATTTTTGTCATTTTTGTCATTTTTGTCATTTTTGTCATTTTTGTCATTTTTGTCATTTTTGTCATTTTTGTCATTTTTGTCATTTTTGTCATTTTTGTCATTTTTGTCATTTTTGTCATTTTTGTCATTTTTGTCATTTTTGTCATTTTTGTCATTTTTGTCATTTTTGTCATTTTTGTCATTTTTGTCATTTTTGTCATTTTTGTCATTTTTGTCATTTTTGTCATTTTTGTCATTTTTGTCATTTTTGTCATTTTTGTCATTTTTGTCATTTTTGTCATTTTTGTCATTTTTGTCATTTTTGTCATTTTTGTCATTTTTGTCATTTTTGTCATTTTTGTCATTTTTGTCATTTTTGTCATTTTTGTCATTTTTGTCATTTTTGTCATTTTTGTCATTTTTGTCATTTTTGTCATTTTTGTCATTTTTGTCATTTTTGTCATTTTTGTCATTTTTGTCATTTTTGTCATTTTTGTCATTTTTGTCATTTTTGTCATTTTTGTCATTTTTGTCATTTTTGTCATTTTTGTCATTTTTGTCATTTTTGTCATTTTTGTCATTTTTGTCATTTTTGTCATTTTTGTCATTTTTGTCATTTTTGTCATTTTTGTCATTTTTGTCATTTTTGTCATTTTTGTCATTTTTGTCATTTTTGTCATTTTTGTCATTTTTGTCATTTTTGTCATTTTTGTCATTTTTGTCATTTTTGTCATTTTTGTCATTTTTGTCATTTTTGTCATTTTTGTCATTTTTGTCATTTTTGTCATTTTTGTCATTTTTGTCATTTTTGTCATTTTTGTCATTTTTGTCATTTTTGTCATTTTTGTCATTTTTGTCATTTTTGTCATTTTTGTCATTTTTGTCATTTTTGTCATTTTTGTCATTTTTGTCATTTTTGTCATTTTTGTCATTTTTGTCATTTTTGTCATTTTTGTCATTTTTGTCATTTTTGTCATTTTTGTCATTTTTGTCATTTTTGTCATTTTTGTCATTTTTGTCATTTTTGTCATTTTTGTCATTTTTGTCATTTTTGTCATTTTTGTCATTTTTGTCATTTTTGTCATTTTTGTCATTTTTGTCATTTTTGTCATTTTTGTCATTTTTGTCATTTTTGTCATTTTTGTCATTTTTGTCATTTTTGTCATTTTTGTCATTTTTGTCATTTTTGTCATTTTTGTCATTTAAGCCATTTTTGTAGTTTTTGTCATTTTTGTCATTTTTGTCATTTTTGTCATTTTTGTCATTTTTGTCATTTTTGTCATTTTTGTCATTTTTGTCATTTTTGTCATTTTTGTCATTTTTGTCATTTTTGTCATTTTTGTCATTTTTGTCATTTTTGTCATTTTTGTAGTTTTTGTCAATTTTGTCAATGTTGTCATTTTTGTCATTTTTGTCATTTTTGTCATTTTTGTCATTTTTGCCATTTTTGCCATTTTTGTCATTTTTGTCATTTTTGTCATTTTTGTCATTTTTGTCATTTTTGTCATTTTTGTCATTTTTGTCATTTTTGTCATTTTTGTCATTTTTGTCATTTTTGTCATTTTTGTCATTTTTGTCATTTTTGTCATTTTTGTCATTTTTGTCATTTTTGTCATTTTTGTCATTTTTGTCATTTTTGTCATTTTTGTCATTTTTGTCATTTTTGTCATTTTTGTCATTTTTGTCATTTTTGTCATTTTTGTCATTTTTGTCATTTTTGTCATTTTTGTCATTTTTGTCATTTTTGTCATTTTTGTCATTTTTGTCATTTTTGTCATTTTTGTCATTTTTGTCATTTTTGTCATTTTTGTCATTTTTGTCATTTTTGTCATTTTTGTCATTTTTGTCATTTTTGTCATTTTTGTCATTTTTGTCATTTTTGTCATTTTTGTCATTTTTGTCATTTTTGTCATTTTTGTCATTTTTGTCATTTTTGTCATTTTTGTCATTTTTGTCATTTTTGTCATTTTTGTCATTTTTGTCATTTTTGTCATTTTTGTCATTTTTGTCATTTTTGTCATTTTTGTCATTTTTGTCATTTTTGTCATTTTTGTCATTTTTGTCATTTTTGTCATTTTTGTCATTTTTGTCATTTTTGTCATTTTTGTCATTTTTGTCATTTTTGTCATTTTGTCATTTTTGTCATTTTTGTCATTTTTGTCATTTTTGTCATTTTTGTCATTTTGTCATTTTTGTCATTTTTGTCATTTTTGTCATTTTTGTCATTTTTGTCATTTTTGTCATTTTTGTCATTTTTGTCATTTTTGTCATTTTTGTCATTTTTGTCATTTTTGTCATTTTTGTCATTTTTGTCATTTTTGTCATTTTTGTCATTTTTGTCATTTTTGTCATTTTTGTCATTTTTGTCATTTTTGTCATTTTTGTCATTTTTGTCATTTTTGTCATTTTGTCATTTTTGTCATTTTTGTCATTTTTGTCATTTTTGTCATTTTTGTCATTTTTGTCATTTTTGTCATTTTTGTCATTTTTGTCATTTTTGTCATTTTTGTCATTTTTGTCATTTTTGTCATTTTTGTCATTTTTGTCATTTTTGTCATTTTTGTCATTTTTGTCATTTTGTCATTTTTGTCATTTTTGTCATTTTTGTCATTTTTGTCATTTTTGTCATTTTTGTCATTTTTGTCATTTTTGTCATTTTTGTCATTTTTGTCATTTTTGTCATTTTTGTCATTTTTGTCATTTTTGTCATTTTTGTCATTTTTGTCATTTTTGTCATTTTTGTCATTTTTGTCATTTTTGTCATTTTTGTCATTTTTGTCATTTTTGTCATTTTTGTCATTTTTGTCATTTTTGTCATTTTTGTCATTTTTGTCATTTTTGTCATTTTTGTCATTTTTGTCATTTTTGTCATTTTTGTCATTTTTGTCATTTTTGTCATTTTTGTCATTTTTGTCATTTTTGTCATTTTTGTCATTTTTGTCATTTTTGTCATTTTTGTCATTTTTGTCATTTTTGTCATTTTTGTCATTTTTGTCATTTTTGTCATTTTTGTCATTTTTGTCATTTTTGTCATTTTTGTCATTTTTGTCATTTTTGTCATTTTTGTCATTTTTGTCATTTTTGTCATTTTTGTCATTTTTGTCATTTTTGTCATTTTTGTCATTTTTGTCATTTTTGTCATTTTTGTCATTTTTGTCATTTTTGTCATTTTTGTCATTTTTGTCATTTTTGTCATTTTTGTCATTTTTGTCATTTTTGTCATTTTTGTCATTTTTGTCATTTTTGTCATTTTTGTCATTTTTGTCATTTTTGTCATTTTTGTCATTTTTGTCATTTTTGTCATTTTTGTCATTTTTGTCATTTTTGTCATTTTTGTCATTTTTGTCATTTTTGTCATTTTTGTCATTTTTGTCATTTTTGTCATTTTTGTCATTTTTGTCATTTTTGTCATTTTTGTCATTTTTGTCATTTTTGTCATTTTTGTCATTTTTGTCATTTTTGTCATTTTTGTCATTTTTGTCATTTTTGTCATTTTTGTCATTTTTGTCATTTTTGTCATTTTTGTCATTTTTGTCATTTTTGTCATTTTTGTCATTTTTGTCATTTTTGTCATTTTTGTCATTTTTGTCATTTTTGTCATTTTTGTCATTTTTGTCATTTTTGTCATTTTTGTCATTTTTGTCATTTTTGTCATTTTTGTCATTTTTGTCATTTTTGTCATTTTTGTCATTTTTGTCATTTTTGTCATTTTTGTCATTTTTGTCATTTTTGTCATTTTTGTCATTTTTGTCATTTTTGTCATTTTTGTCATTTTTGTCATTTTTGTCATTTTTGTCATTTTTGTCATTTTTGTCATTTTTGTCATTTTTGTCATTTTTGTCATTTTTGTCATTTTTGTCATTTTTGTCATTTTTGTCATTTTTGTCATTTTTGTCATTTTTGTCATTTTTGTCATTTTTGTCATTTTTGTCATTTTTGTCATTTTTGTCATTTTTGTCATTTTTGTCATTTTTGTCATTTTTGTCATTTTTGTCATTTTTGTCATTTTTGTCATTTTTGTCATTTTTGTCATTTTTGTCATTTTTGTCATTTTTGTCATTTTTGTCATTTTTGTCATTTTTGTCATTTATGTCATTTTTGTCATTTTTTGTCATTTTTTGTCATTTTTTGTCATTTTTGTCATTTTTGTCATTTTTGTCATTTTTGTCATTTTTGTCATTTTTGTCATTTTTGTCATTTTTGTCATTTTTGTCATTTTTGTCATTTTTGTCATTTTTGTCATTTTTGTCATTTTTGTCATTTTTGTCATTTTTGTCATTTTTGTCATTTTTTGTCATTTTTGTCATTTTTGTCATTTTTGTCATTTTTGTCATTTTTGTCATTTTTGTCATTTTTGTCATTTTTGTCATTTTTGTCATTTTTGTCATTTTTGTCATTTTTGTCATTTTTGTCATTTTTGTCATTTTTGTCATTTTTGTCATTTTTGTCATTTTTGTCATTTTTGTCATTTTTGTCATTTTTGTCATTTTTGTCATTTTTGTCATTTTTGTCATTTTTGTCATTTTTGTCATTTTTGTCATTTTTGTCATTTTTGTCATTTTTGTCATTTTTGTCATTTTTGTCATTTTTGTCATTTTTGTCATTTTTTTCATTTTTGTCATTTTTGTCATTTTTGTCATTTTTGTCATTTTTGTCATTTTTGTCATTTTTGTCATTTTTGTCATTTTTGTCATTTTTGTCATTTTTGTCATTTTTGTCATTTTTGTCATTTTTGTCATTTTTGTCATTTTTGTCATTTTTGTCATTTTTGTCATTTTTGTCATTTTTGTCATTTTTGTCATTTTTGTCATTTTTGTCATTTTTGTCATTTTTGTCATTTTTGTCATTTTTGTCATTTTTGTCATTTTTGTCATTTTTGTCATTTTTGTCATTTTTGTCATTTTTGTCATTTTTGTCATTTTTGTCATTTTTGTCATTTTTGTCATTTTTGTCATTTTTGTCATTTTTGTCATTTTTGTCATTTTTGTCATTTTTGTCATTTTTGTCATTTTTGTCATTTTTGTCATTTTTGTCATTTTTGTCATTTTTGTCATTTTTGTCATTTTTGTAATTTTTGTAATTTTTGTCATTTTTGTCATTTTTGTCATTTTTGTCATTTTTGTCATTTTTGTCATTTTTGTCATTTTTGTCATTTTTGTCATTTTTGTCATTTTTGTCATTTTTGTCATTTTTGTCATTTTTGTCATTTTTGTCATTTTTGTCATTTTTGTCATTTTTGTCATTTTTGTCATTTTTGTCATTTTTGTCATTTTTGTCATTTTTGTCATTTTTGTCATTTTTGTCATTTTTGTCATTTTTGTCATTTTTGTCATTTTTGTCATTTTTGTCATATTTGTCATCTTTGTTAATTTGACAATTTTTTCAATCAATTTTCAAATAGTCGTTGATTGACCGATTTTGTTTTTTTAATTTATTTTGTCATTTTTTTCCCAATGTTTCAAATTTCGCAAATTTGTTAATTTTATCGTTTTTGTCATTTTTTTTATTTATAATTTTTTTTATCTTATATCAAATAATTATGTCAAATTTGTTTTTTTTATCATTTTTTACATTTATGTAATTTTGTTCATTATGTGAAGTTTTTGGATTTGAAAGGTTTGGTCAATTTTGTTAATTTCTTTAGATTTGTAATTTTCGAGAATTCGTTTTGTTTATTCGATTTTTCAAATTTCAAAATTTTGTAAATTTTGTGTTTTTTTTTCAAATATATGCACTCCTGAAATGTCTTGCATGCACCTTCTCAAATAACCAATTGCATGAATCGGTTTGTATTGGAATTAAATTTTACATTTTTTCTGCCGAAAATGTTTATATGGAGGATATGCTGTATATGTTTATAGGATAATATGCTGCATACATTCAGGGGTAAAAAAATTCTACTAGCTGAAATAATAAAAATTTATGTTTGGATGGAAAAAATTTTGGAATTAACAAACGCGTGATGTAAAACAAACATATTCCAGCATATGGAAACGAGGTTTAAAGGGCAATATAGGGTTGAAAAATGCTATTCAAATTTTATTTACACCTTAAAGATGAATTGCATATTTAAAAACTTTGCCGGCTTGTTAAAGAAAAATATCTATACAAACAATGAAAATACCCCTCAATTTACTGTCTATGATTTCTTGGCCCTATAAACTGCAAAACTTATGCTAACATGAACCCAATTCAATTATCATCATATCACGTAATCCCAGTAAAGTAGCTTCAATCATAAAATGTTTCCCCACAGTCAGCAAATCTTCCGTAATAAAATAACAATCAAAGCTCGAAAAATCGACGAACAAAAAAAAAACAATATCCCAAATTGAGTGCATCATAAAATTATATGTTTATAGAATCAATATCTAAATTGCTGTTCGTTGGTCGGAAGCAGCAAAAAAATCCACAACCCCTTCGGTTTTGAACTTTATACGGATGCAATCCGTGGCCTGGACATGCATCCGGTTCGGGGGAGGACGCATAAATTTTTTACAACCCCCAGCCTCGTTCCACTTCGCGTTGATCGAATGGGAGCTGGACCCAGCGATTTTTCCGGAGCAGAACGAAGTCATCATCCCAAGGCAAGCATCCATCTGTTACACCTTTTCCACGCGGAGGGCAACCCGGGAAAACTTTAATGTGCCAAATGATGCGATATCATATGCAATCGTACTTCCAAGGGAAAATCATTGCCTCGATGTTCTGTCCCCGTTATCGAGACGTAGGTTCGCGCGTGTTCTTTCGAAAATTCCGTTCACGTAACACAGACTAGGGGGAGTGGTAACGATTTCCATCTTCCGTTCAGCCGGGGTAGATTTTCCGAAGCCATCCGGGCAACTTTTCCTCGACAGGTGATTGCCAAGAGGAGAGTAGGGGGATGATAAGCGATTTGCCAACAGTTCTCCAGCAGTTCCGTGTATGTTTGCCGATAAAAAGTGTGGAACTTCATCGCGTTAAAGTTTTTATGTGACTTCACTTGCTAAAGTGGATGAAAGTTTCTAAAAGTTTTTCACTGTATGAAGAAGTGAGCTATCCGAATGAGAGATGGCTGCTGGAATTGAAATGTTCTGAACTAAAGCCTCGGAGCTTAACCGAAGATTGATTATATCCCTCCCAACTATTTTTAACAAAAAATACTTAAAATCGTACTGAAACGGTAAATATTAGAAATACTTAAAACTCTTCAACAAAATAATTTTCGTTATTGAACATGAGAACAATATTTGCATCCAAAAAAAATTGTGACACATCACTAGTCAGAAGAATGAAGGAACTTACTTGGAGCAGTAAAGTATACATATTACACGATACATGACTGCAGAGAAGCGCTTCGAACCACATAAATCGTACAAAAAATACTCCCCACACCGTCTTGTCAAAAGGGGAGAGAGAAAACCAACTACAAAATTGCTCATTGACACGTAGCAAATGTGCTTCGAAAAGTTCGTCGAAAGTTTTGCGCGCTAGTTTCGGTAGGGATTTCCTGGATAGGGATGTCAAGAACATGGGATCACTTGAATTTTAGGCTCCAAAAAAGATACATTTGGAATAATTCCTTGTTTAGTCAATGGGCTGCTATATATGTACCTAACATTTTTAACGATTAAATTGATTGAAAAACGTATGAAATGCGCATTTCATTTAGTTACTACGTCCGTTAAATAAGCTAAATACTGTGCCTAGTGATGAAGGCCTCAGATAATGGTACATTAATAAGAATATCAGGAAACTGATGATTTATGTAACCTAACATTGTCAGAATTTTTCCAGCACGTAGACGGACCGTGTAAATCCAGGCTATTTAATCTAATAACCTGCAAAATCCAGGAATTTGATTCTGAAATTTCGACTAAATATCTGGGCAACATTCGGGAAAATTTGATGAAAACCCAGGAATTACTTAACATAAACCAAGAAATAAAACTTGAGAAAAAAAATTGTTTCCATCGGTAGTTTCTAAATCGAATTTGAGGCTTTCAAAAAACTTTTCATAATTATTTTTATAAAAATTACTCAAAGAATTTTTATTTTGGACGCATAATTGAAAAATTTTACAACACAATTTGCATTTTCTTCGTTCGTTTTGGCAAAAAAGTTAATAAATTCGGGCAAAATCCGGGTTTTTTTTTCAATGTAACCCAGGCAACCGGGACGGACCGGACTTTTTTCAAATTTTGTATTAAATATCCGGGCGAACCCGGATAAAACCGGGCAAACTGGCAACCTCAATGTAAGCCCATTCCATGGCCGTAGGAACGGGGGGGGTTTTGGGGGTTAAACCCCCCCCATGAGAGTCCAGAAAAGCAAGCGTGGTATTCTACTTTACACTCAAAATTTTAAATTCTTAATCAAATTTTGATTATTGATTAAGGTTTTTCATAAATAACAATCTTATCTCAAAGACAATGCCAAAACCTCGAAAACTAATCCCCGGTTCAGAATTCTGCTTGAATTTTTCAAAATTTTCTTGCTTGCTGATAGAAATTTGTTTCTGAAAATTAAATATTGAATAAGATTATACTCATTCCAGAGGTTCTAGTTCCCTATTATTAAAATGTTAATTGCATTTCAGTTTTTATGTTTCGGATTCTGTATCCAGTTTATGGTATTTAATTTGTGGTTCGAATCATCATTAAAAATTGAAATCAAAAGCTGTTTTGTAATTGATCAAATTTGGTTTTACATTTCATTCATGATTTTCGAAACTCATATGCGTTTTCAATATTTAAATGATGATTTTTTCAAATTTCTAAAATCAAATAAAATAAGAAACCAACTTAAGTTTTGTTTGATTTTTAAGCAAAGTTCTCAACTCAATTCTTCAAAGTCCCAATTTTAAAAAAGTTACAAATTATCTCTTTTGCAATATCCAAACTTTATAGATCTTCAAACTGGCGATCCAGAATTGAATTCTTGAAACAGATTAATTTTTTTTTATTATTTTATTCACATTTTATTTTAAATTTGCAAGTTGTATGGAAGTTTTATTGAAAATAATAATTTTTTTTTGGAATCCAAAACATCAGGATTAAAATTATATGTTCATGGTTAAGAGTCTAAAAACAATTCCAATTCTTGGATTGTAATGGAAACGCTGATTTAGAATCAAAATTTAGGAATAGTTATTTTATTTCAGAAATCGCATTGAAATTCGAAAACAACTCTAAAATTCAAATTCTGAGTTCAGGTGCAGAATGAAAATTTAGAAATAGTATTCAAAATGTACGTTCATATTCAGTTCGTTAATGAGTTTTAAATTCAAAGTAAAATTATAAAAATGAGTTTTTCGTTGAGGAATTTATCTTGTAAGAGATCGAATAGGTACTTATAATTTTGATTGTTAGTCTTATTTCAAAATGTCAAATTCTTCATGAAGTCATTTTGAAAACATAATTTAGTTAAAAATTAAAAATTTAATATTAAATTCGAGTTTGTTTTGTCATTTTTGTTTACAAAAATGTGATTTTTTTTCTTTAAATCTTCCACAGGATTTTAATTGTGAAATTAATTTTCGATGAAAAATATTTTCTGTTATCTTACTGAAAACGAATTGCAAGGAATTCCATATTTTTGTGCATTGTTTAACATTGCAGTTGCAGTTTTTTCAAAAGCCAAATTTCAAACCAATAACTAAAACTTGGAATGAGTTTACAAGAATCAGATTTGAACCACGATAGTATCTTGAAAAATAAACCTTTTCTATGCTAAAATCAAATGAGAAACTCGGTTCACAAGTGTTATTTTATCCAATTCAAAGATTTCATTTTTTACTAAAAGGTTCCTTAAATGAATACCTTAGCTTGTGATTTCAAAGATTTAAGGATGTATTTTCAAAAGTTTCTGCTTTATACGAGATCTCTTTATTTAAAGGACTTACAATTGAATAATCTCATAGTATAAAACTTTTTTTTTTTATTATTATTCATGCATTGATTAAGCAAAAATATAATAATAAAAAAAATTGGTCTCCAAAACCCCCCCCATGAGTCGGTTCTTCCTACGGCCCTGGCCCATTCCCCTTAGTAATAGTTTCCAATATTTATCAACGCTATCTAATCAAACTTTTTCCTAAACTTTAGGCCACTTTTGTTTTCTCATAAAGTTTTTTCCTACACTTAGGAGTGAACTGAATAGGGGAGAGGCAGGTAATATGCGCATATTAAGGAAAACACTCATTTTCTCCCATATTCCGATAGATAGGAGCCTGAAAACTATACGCACATGAGCGGACATCTGTTTTCTATACGTAAGAGCATTTTTTCTGTTAAAATCTCTTACAGTTTTTGTGAAAATAATTTTATAATAAAAGAAGTCAAAATAGCCGATTTCCGAAACCGGCGGGCTAAATGCGCATATTTATGTTTTAAGCTATATTTCATTTACACTCGCAATATTTTGAAATTATTTAATTGAAAATGGTAGAAACGGATGTTAGGCATACGTCAAGGTTGAAATTTTGGTGAAATTTTTTACATCACTAGTTCTTTTGCATGAAACATAGTTAAGTATACCATATGGCCATATTTCATGGTAATATTTTATTCATATTGTATTTTTATCGGATCAGTATGAAGTTCTTCTTTTTTCGCTGTAAGATCGTGATTTGAGCGTAGATTTAATGTTTAAATGATAGGAAGTAAAAAATTTATAAGAATAATCTATTTTTCTTGATATAGGCATTTAACCTGCCTTGATATAGGCATTCAGAACCTGTCTCGTATTCCAATATCTTATCATCTACAACTTTGCCAAAAGCTTCAATTTGTTGAATTTCCGATTTCCAGATGAATAAGAAAGAAAAACCATTAAAATTTTTGTTCACAGAATCTGTACGCACGATATTTAAAATTCAATATATTATATCAAAACTGACAAAAACCTTGTTTGAATTTTTAAATTTTTTCGACTTTATATAACAATTAAATTTTTTCATGCCATGTGTTAAAAGCGTTCTACCCTCAAACTGCGCTGATTAGATATGATGAATCTCTAGCCATATCGTCAATCGGCTGTATGCGCATATTACCTAACATGCGCATTTAGGAACACTTCCCCCTACCCCAAAGCCCTACCACCGTTCTTAGGGATTCAAAATGCGAGCTTGGAACCAAGAAGAACCAACAGCAAAAGCCACAAGTTTGTCTGGTAATTCCAGGCTATATCAACTCCAGCCGAAAGCCAGCCTTCAAATGATAGCTATCAGCTAGATCAGCTAACATTCTCAGCTGTAAAACTAACTGGAAACACATAGAATAATCTTTGAACCGCCATAACTTTTATGTTTTAAGTCCAATCGAGCTGCAGTCTTCAGGTGACATGTTAGTCTGAATTATAACTTTATTAAAATTAACATTATTAAGCAATCTATTGATAAAGAACAAAAAAATTCATGAAAAACCAGTTTTTTATGCTTATTCAGAACACATTGTCTTAGAATCCCTCTCACACTGGAATTCAGTGCAACCCCTTCCTGCTGTCAAATTCAGCTCAAATTTGGCATATGGCCTTCTGATGATTTTTTTAACCGTCCAAGCCCTTTTTCACAAGTGTTTTAATTTTCAAGTAGGTATTTATTTAAACGAATTTGATAAATTAAATAAAAAATATCCTAAATAGTGATTTTTATAAAGGGTTAAACCATAAATAGCACTTCACGTAATGAAACAAACAACATGATTTTTTCAGCAAAGTGATGAAAAACTGGTTTTTCATGTTTCTCCCGAAAAAATGTCTCAAAATCCCATACAAACTTCAGGCTCGTTGAGCGACTCCTTCCCGTGATCCGATCTGGCCCAAATTTGGCATTAGATCTTGTACTAGGACTAAGATCAATTTCAGCCTGCAGCACATAACATTTCACAGGTTTTGAATTTCCCATACGAATTTGAGGCAGTCTAATACGCATCTTTTGATGGCATTGGAATCAAAAACTTTGAACGCAAGGTACACATTTTGATCAGTTAAATACAAAAAAAAAATTTTCTTGAAAATAGCTTGCTTATTTTAAATTTTGATACGAATTTGGTTCATTTGAATTTTTTTAGAATATTAGAATTTAATCCAAACAAAATTTAAAAAAATAATACAAAAATTTTGTAAAAATTTGGACTAACAATTTATTTAAAATCATTTTTATGAAGTGGACTTTTTTCAAAGATCGCTTTTGCGGAACCTCTAAACATCCTTATCTATTATTTGAAGGGTTAGCCCCCAGATTCACATACATTATGCAATTTTGGGACACCCTAATGAGCAACTGGGAAACAGAATTCTCTTGTATAGCCAGCCTCTGTTTCTTATTTTGTCATGCACAGCTAGCTAGTGTGTAGAGCAAAAGCGTTAGAATTCATGGAAGCTTTACATCAAACAAATTTCTCTCTAGAACTTCATCCCGCCGAATATAGCATTTAAAATTTGGAATCATAGATATACGGCGATTAAAATCTTATAGTCTTCAAAAGTGGAGGTAACCCTTTCGTCGTCCAAAACAAAACATTTTCCGGAATATTTTTTTATCTTCCAGGCAGTGGCATTGGGATTTAGGAGTCGAAATCTGATCCGCGGTGTGTTCAAGGGCACTTGTCTTTTTCCCTAACTTAATCCCAACTTTTTTCAATTTCTTATCAATGTTCTGATGAAATCATTGAATGTGAATCCTTTTTGATGAAAGCACGAGAAAGAGAACGGAGTCCTTTTGCGACCATAATTTTTGCTGGTCTGTCACTACTTTGCTTGCAAGTAGTTGTAAGAGCCAGCAGATCGTGGCCTAGAGGATAGCATACTTGTCTTCTAAACCAACGTTCATGAGATCGAATCCCGATCGTGACATAACCTGGCAAACATAGTATGATGAAGGTTGGCGGTTTTAGCATTAGTGAAATGCTAGCCGGGTATACCTTGGAATTGTACGCCTCAATGATGCAGCACATGCATGTGGATGGAGCTTTTCAAGGGAACTTAGATTGCACTTGGAGATCCTACCTAGATATGTGTCTGCTCGTAGTGCTACCAGTAAACAACTGCAACTTCAACCAATAGTGCAGGTGTGTCAAGTAGCATAGCAAAGTAAAAATAATAACGCGGGGTAAACCACAATAGATCAACTTAATGGTCGCAGTGGACTCTCTCCCCAACAGGAAAAAAAAAAAAAGTAGTTGAAAGGGATTTTAGGATATGGTAAACAGTGGAAGTCGCCAAATTTTCAATTTCAAAATGTTATACTGTATACTTTTTGCAGAAATTTTTAAGCAGTTCTTTAAACTGTACAACCTGCTAGCAAAACGCTTTTTGTTTCGACGGCATTTTTAGCCAATTTGGACAAACATAAACAAAACAAAAAATACTGGCGAAATGAGGAGAAGAAAAGCTAATACATACACACTACACACTCTCATTTTTCCCTGAGCTCGTTTATTTTTGAGTTTTGCGGCCTCGAAGAAATTCTTGCCACCCGTTATTAAAATTCTTTTTTTATTTAAAACTTTTTTTTTAGAAAAATTGAGTATTTACCGCATTGCTCGAAATAAGCATTTGACACTTGTATTTCTCTGATCCTAGGCGCCTAAATTTAGATAATAAACTGTGTATCCAAATTTTTAATCTTAACTATGAATCTTTATTTTGATACTGATTTCTTTTTAAAATTTGGCATAAAATAACTGCAGATGAGTTCTTGCATTGTGGTTTAAGAGCTTTATTAGAAAATCCCAATAGGAATTCTGTTTGAATAGAAACTCTTCTTTTGTATCTATCTTTGCTCCATAGTATGATTTTTCTGAATTTTTGGTCTGAATTCTCATCTAATTTGTAAGTTTTTTTTTCACAGCATTTAGGCTCTTGTAATCTACTCTGAATTGGATTTTCACTTTGCATTTATTTGCCTTTATTAAATGCCCATTATTTGCGATTTTTTGAGTACCTTTACGATGAAACGATAAATGATAACGGATTAGACAACGCTTCGAAAGATATGTTTAAATACTTCAATCATTTGATTTAACAATTCAAATTTTCTTTTTGAAAATTTCACATTTAAAAATTAAGACATTGGTCAACTACGCAGGACTCAATAACATCTCTTTTATTTCAGAATAATAACGAATTGACACAAAATTTGTAATCAGAAAAGGGCAGTGTTCGGCATCGCTAACTGAAAAACTAGCGCCGCTAATTAGATCGCTAACACATTCAAAGTTAGCGATCGTTAATTAAATTCGCTAAATGTTCCGAAAAAGTTATCGCTTAAGCTTAAAGCGCTAATCGCTAATCGCTAACTGTTGACCAACATAAGGGCCGGAACAAATATCAAATTCTTCTTTTGTCACGCCATTTACTCCTCCGATTTTCCAACCCCAAAGGGGGAATGAATAAAGTTAAGTTTTTTATTTAAAATTAGATAAATTGATCGAATTCTCAAACAATTATATGAGCAAAACAAAAACTGTCAAAGATGGGTATTTCAACAAATCTCTGTGTTCTACTATTTAAAAAAATGAATTTTCGAATAATTACAAGAGCAATAGAACAAAATGTTGAAGATGGGAGCTATATCTCTTTTTTTATTTAAATTTTGGTTAAAAATTTACTCGATTTATCAGTTTTGTGCAAAGTAGATAGTATGCAATTTCGTTGTAAACAATCTTGTTGATACTCACGGTTCTTTTCGGATCCTCTCACAAAAATTCGTCCTCCTGGACACTCGGAAGATTCCATTTCGGAACGACTTCGTTCCTCCATGGGGAAAAACGAAAACCACATTGGTTTGTTTTGGCTTCTTTTTCTCTTTTGGTCGGTCAATTCGCATACTGAGAACAATAGCGTTTTGACAACCAATGAGCATCGATGATGATGACAACAATACAAATGTTGTCATCATACACGATAAACTTAGCCAACACAACATGTGGTTCAGAGTAACCTAGCAGTGTTGGCAGTTAATTCTGAGAGGATATCTCAGAACCCAATAGAAATTAAGAACTGATTCTGAGTTTGGGAATCAGTTAGTTTTAAGCGACAAGATGATAATCGCTATAGGATTAAGTTATTGTATAAGGACTTGACGAAGGAAATAAACAATGTTTAACTCAATCCCAACACAAACCTGCGTTATTCTCTCATACTTTAACAAATCTTTTGTGCAATTCATTCTATTTTGTTGTTTTTGCATTATTTTAAACTATCATCATTGAAAATCTTTAAACTGTTCTCCCCTTTTCAAACTTGCAGGAGCATTGTCAAACGTAAACATTTAAACAATTTTTATTTGAACTTAAAACGAAGGCTACAATGGTGATTTTATATTATTTGTAATAAACTGATCTGTAAAATCTCTAAAAAAAACTGTAAAGTAAATATCTCAACCATTTGAAAACAAATGCTGATAAAGTTTGTTTAATATAGTTTTATATTGTTGAACACTTTTTACTGTTATCTTCTTCTGTAAATGATGCGAAAAAAAGTGCTAAAAGAGAGAAAAAATACACAAAACACATCTTTTCTATCACTCGAATACGCATTCCTCTAATTAATCCAATTAAGCAATCAGAACGATGTCCAATGTCACCTTGACTTGATTATAGACAAAAAGTCTATTCTGTCACTTATAATTCTAGAGATTGATAAAAATATATGGGAGTTAGCGGTCTTGGATTAACGGAACTAAAAAATAGCGGAACTTTTTAATTCGCTAGATCAAAAAAAATTCAACGGGCAAATTAAACCGCTAACGAAAAGTTAGCGGACTAACTAGCGAATAGCGGATTAGCGCTTTTGTGCCGAACACTGGAAAAGGGCTTAGTTACAAAATACAGGTATAGAATTTATAAGCGGAATTTAAATACAATTTTGCACACAGTTGGTTTTATGAGATGAATTTTTTTTTGGCAAATCTTCATGATGAGCACAAAATGTACATTACAAATCAATATTCAAACTAAAAATTGAATTAAAAAAAATTTATAAAAACCAAATGGTTTGAAATATATTAAACAAATGTTTACGCGTTTAAAACAATCAGTTTTAAGAAAAAAAAGCTTGCACTTATCTTATTTTAATTTAAATTATTAATCAATTCAAATTAATTGTTTATGAAGTGCATTAGAACGATTTCAAATTTTGAATAGTTTCATTCAGCCAAGAGGTTCTACAAACTTTCTCTTTGAATATAAGTCATTCGAATGAAAAGTATTCAAACTGTTAAAAATATTTTAAATATGTTGTTTTAAGTTCTGAAACGTTTTTATTTTTTTTTTATTAAAATTTTGTTTTTATTTATCAGAAGAATTTATGATTCTTCAGAATTCAAAGCACATTTTTTCATAACCGAATAAACTTCCAGTAAACCATAATATTAACACTTAATTCCACCACAATGCAAAATTTGGAATAGTTTTAAAAATTTATATAGGCTGATAATTAATTCTTGTGTGTATTTTCTCTTAGTTAAAATGAGAGTAAATTAAGATTAGTTTCCATAAAATTTTATCAGTCAAAATTAAATATGCCATTGTCTTGAATAATACCATTTAACAAGTTTGCAATACCTGAATTGAAAATTCTTGAAGTTCTGACAGGAACAAGGCTCTCATTTTTTTTAAACAACCAAACACTTTGTGTTAGACGCCAGTAACTGTTTAATAAACTTCATTGCTAGTTACATCATATTTTATCGAAAACATCAATTTTTTTAAAGAAATTTAATCAGCTTGCCACTGTGCATAAACAGAAATATTTTCAGATCATCCGCATACAGAAAAATGCCACATCCAACAAGAATCGTGTACATATCAAGCGTAAACATTGATGGGCCCAAAGTACTGCCTTGTGGTACCTCCAAAAATGAAATGAAGTCAGTTCATTCAGAGGAGCCAGCCTCAACTATCCGAGTTTATTTTTAGTTAGAAAACATCATTTTTTGAATTATATTATACTCACGAAACTGTCAAATTGACTGTTTCCGGTCAGCTTAATACCAAAATAATTTTTACCTACTATTGATTTAACAATACCACTAGTGCACTAGGAGTGAAGTTATGTAGAAATTGCTAACAGGCTTCGGATTGGATTGTTCAATGGAAAACAGAAAACAATATATTTCATTCATTTTCAGTGAAATGAAATAAACCCAGAAGAGACGGAATGTTTTCAGTGAAAATGTCTTTTCTCCATATTCGAGTAAAATGGACGTTTTGAGCAATTAATGCTGACCTAATATAAAATTTATGTTCATGACAGTTGGACATGTGTTTAAATTAATAGGAAGTGTTGAGTGTGGGTAAAAATTTTTTAAGATCCTAATTATGATAACCCGATCAGAAGAGAAAAACAAAATTATATCAAGATGAGATATTTTGATATTCAATTTTCCCTATCAAAATGAGCTATGATTTAGTACTCGTAGTTTAGTCTTACACGCATTACTTGTGTTCAATGTTTTATTACATCCTGACTTGTACTTAAACTTTAATGCATTGTTTCCAACTTGTACAATTCTTGAAAAGTTCAGGTACCAGCCAGGAGATTCGAACCTCGAACTTTTAGGTAGAGAAGCGCGCACGCTACCACAAAACCATGTTTGGTGCATTGGAATGAGACCTTCAAACTTTCAATAAAAGTTTGTTCTTTGAAATTATCGACGTTTTTCGGTGAGTTTTAATAATAATAAAACAGATTTTCCAGTTGTCCATACGATTAGAGCTCAGTGGACACTAAAATTATATTTTACTTTTAAACAATAAACTTAAAATCCAAATTTTTAATTGTAACTAACAATTGACTGGCCATCGTCTAAACTATTTTGATTTTGGACAATTTGTTTTGTTTTGCGTTTACAATTGTTTGTCAGTGTCTGTGTCAATTTTGCGATTATGTGGTCGTAAACGGTCTTAAAATTTATCAAGTCTCTCTGCCTATTAACGACATTATCGTCACCTCTCAATTTGATGTAAAATGCTTCACCAGTGCCCATGCCATCAGTGAACCAGCAATTATCGTCTTACCACGCTAACCACTCGACCACCGAGACATACGTGAAAATCATATTTTTGACATTGTCTAATGAATTTCACGAAAACCAAGGAAAAGATTCCGGAGAACGAAAACATAAATGTTGTATACAAAATAAAATGTGGAGGATGTTGTAAATCATATGTGGGAGAAACGAGCCAGTTTTTAGAAAACGTTTAAGGCACACAAGACAAATGTATCCTTAGAACAAATAAGTACATGTTTAGCACAGCACTTTCTAGAAACTGGGCACATTTTTTACTTTGAAAAAACCAAAATATTGGAAAGAGCTACTGGATACAATGCTAAAATAACTGCCGAAACATTTTACATCAAATTGAGAGGTGATGATAATGTCGTTAATAGGCAGAGAGACTCTTTAAATTTTATGACCGCTTGTGGTTTGTGTAACAATTTTGATATGCGCTCCTGATCAGGAAGACATCCCTAACGGATAACTTTCAGAAAACACAAGTCCAACGGCAGCTGCCACCACTTCGTTGAGGCAAAGGGGGGAGAAACAACTGCAGAAAACTTAAGCCAGCTGGCTGGAGCAGGCAGAGAGAATTTATTACTTACTTGTAATTCATGACAAAACCATCGCATCGGAGAACAACCAATGAGGAAAACGGATCCACGTTGGAACAAAACCGATGCAGCAGGCAACCACCTCTTAGCCGGATTGCCTTCCAAGAGAAACCTTTGTCAGTGGCAGGCGAAGAAGGTATCAGAATTTTGCGGCGGGGGAAAGAGGTTGGAAATGAATCTCCAAAATCCGAAAGGTACCGTCTTACGAGGACCAAAATCATCCCGGCGACTCACAACTCAAAGCAATGCACGGTTTCTGGGTTTGCTCCGAAGAAATTGTGAGTGGCACCACCATGTGTATGTAGAGGAAAAAGACTTTTCCCGAGGAAAGTTGTTCCGCCATTTCAACTTTCCACGGGGCGTGTGACATATGTCTAATGGGATTCTGTTACTGTGCTACCGAAACTTTTGGGCTTGAGCTTGGGCTAGAGCTGGAACTGGGGAAAGCAGGGCGGTTTCTGTACTTTTCTAGTTCCTTACTCGTTTACCGATTGAGAGTAAAGGAGCATTGTGTTGATGATGATGATCATGATGATGCTGATGGGGATGCTGGCTTAGGTTTTGTAACGGTTACCACCGTTTTTTCGAAAGGAAGGAAGGGTAAACCTTTGGGGACATAGAAGTTGGGGGAAAGATACACAATGGTCGCCAACCATCCCCAGCTTTGGCGAGGGACACGATTCTTCCTTATGACGGTTATTAAATATATATTTACTTGAATGTAATGCCATATTTTTCCTTTTGCTTCTGCTTGTGTATGTAGGGGGTTAATGGAGGTTCAGCCAGCTGGATTTCTGAAGCTGGAGCGAAAAAGGATTGGCTCCTGGTTGCTTTGGAGAGTAGCGCGTCATGTGTGGAAAATGTTCCTGTTGAGATTTCCTACTTTTTCTCCGATGATCGAGGGACAATTGAATGCAGAGGAAATTACTTTTTAAAAGGAGCTGTGATTGAACCGGTAGCTTTGCGAAGGCTGCCTTCAACAATATCGGAGTATGATAGTGATTTGATGGCTTTAAAGTGAAAATCTGTTAAGCAAAACTGGGTACAATATCTTAATTCAGAGTTACATCGCAGATCAGTAAAAAAAGCAAGATGTTTGTCTCAAAAATCATACAGAAATGAAAAAAAAAATTGAAATGTTAAAATAACGAAATTATTTTTTCTGGTGTGACTAAAAATAATCAAAAGTTCAGAGTAACAAAAAAAAAGCTTTGTGTCTCTAATGATATTCGTTAAAAACCCATATGGAGCGAACATTTTCCTCATGTTGTTGTTAAAATATAAGATAGTTCTTTTGACACCCATTCGAATAAATGTTTTTCTACGTATCTCACTTTGGATTGTTATTTCAACTATTTTGTCCTGACTTCAGAAAATGTTTTAAAATAAACGTTAGTCCAGGCCAGCTCTGAGGACCGATCGAAGCTCATCTGAATAAAAAATTTTAGCCTGGAGTCTTGGAACCTGAGTTTATTTTTCAGTTGAAATGATTGTTTGGCTGCCTGTTTCTTAAGGACTCAGAAACCACTAGACCGATCAACGTAAAACTTGCTATATGATCGTTTTCAGGACCAGTGATAATAGTTTCAGAATCCTGCAATTTTATAGAGGGGAGGCTCCCATATAAAAATGACATAATATATGACGCATGCTTTATTACAAAATGAAATGATTTATTGTGGTGGTGGATGGGTTTTGATATATCTATTTGGACGAACAATTATATTTAACAGCCCTTTCGTTTTAAAAAAGAGGTGAATTTTTAATACTTTCTTTGAAAAAATATGACAGAACTCAAACAATTTCCAAACGACTTTGATAGAACTTGGCAAATTATAACATTTATGATGACATGAGATTATTTGAAGAATTTTAAAACGTTTACCGTTATTGTAAAGCAGTGTCCGGCACAAAAACGCTAATCCGCTAATCGCTAATAAGTCCGCTAACTTTCGGTTAGCGAATTTAGTTTCTCGCTAAATTTTTTTTCAGCTAGCGGATAAGAAAGTTTCGCTAATGTTTAGTTCCGCTAACTGAAGTACGCTACCTCTTTGAAGTGTTAATTTGGACATAGACTTATAGATCATAAATTCGGCAACATTCAGATTTAAAATTTTGAATCAGATCAGGTATTTAAATTTTCGTAAAAGATTGATTTCAGAAGCTATTCGAACTCGATTTTGACTGGAATCATAGGAATAAGCGTCTTTTTTAATTGTCTTCACTTGAATTTATGTCCGAAGCATAAGCCTTCCTTTGAATATAAAAGAGATGAAAAAGTTTTGAAAAATTAAACTTACAGAACAAATTAAGTTAATAAATCAATCAATTTTTTGAGTATTAATGTCAAAAAAGATGAAAAACTATTTCGGACAAAACAAAACATCTCCCTAAAGAGAATCTTTGCATTAACTGATGTAAAAAAATGATGAACGGGTGAATATTTTGTAAAATTTGATCCAAAAGTTTACCTTTTATTTTCCACCAAATACGCTAACTAAAACTAAAAGTGAACTGACGCAACTGATATGGACAGAAATATTATAAATTAAGTTTGAAACCTGCCCCTATTGATATCCTTAAACAAACTTTTCTAGTCAATATTATAATCAAAGATGGCTGCAAAATTTGTGTTTTTCTTATCTTTTTCAAAACTTTCTACTACCGATTAGCGATTAGCGCTTTATTGTAGATCGATAACTTTTACGCAACATTTAGCGGTTTCAATTAGCGATCGCTAACTTTTACCGAGTTAGCGATCTAATTAGCGGCGCTAACTTTTCAGTTAGCGATGCCGAACACTGTTGTAAAGAGGTTATGGGTTTTGTGCCAGTTTATTAATTCATTGAAGAAAATTTTCCGCTGAACGGGATTGTTGAAACCCGTAACTTCTTATCTTTCAAGGCGAATATGTTATCAGGTATTGAACAGGGCTATATTTTCTGGCAATGAATAATAATCAATTCAACTAAAAACTGTCTGTTTGTACCTAACAAGGTATTGCTAGCTTAGAAGTCATGCAATACTCAGATGGACTAAGGTTGCCAGAATTTTTACAGCACGTATCCGGGCCGGACAAACCGGGCAATTTTCTATAAAAACCTGGCAAAATCCGAGCATTTGATTTCAAAAGTGACCACCATAAATTCGGGAAATATCTTGGCAATTTTTTTCAAAACTCAGAAATTACATAACGAAAATCGGTATTGAAAAATTGAAAAAAAATTGTTTTGTATCAAAACTCAATGACAGATTTTGAATCGTATTTTAGGCTTGCAAAAAACCATTAATGATTATTTATATAGAACTTGCTCAAAAAATTTTGTTTTGAAGCGTTCATAGTTTTGTTTTTGATTGATTTGTTAAATAAAGCGAGTTATTCCGAGAATTTGAATCCGGGCAACCGGGCCAGGTCGGACTGTTTCCAAATTTCCTTTCAAATATTCGGGCAAATCCGGATAAAACCGGGCAATCTGGCGATCTTAAGATAGGTGATACCAATGATGTTACTTGAATTGATTGTTTTTAAATGCTAAAATCCGATTTAATACACTGAACAGTGGATTGTCAAACCATTTTCTTACTTATGATTAACACAAAAACTTAAATATTAATAATTTTACTGATTAAATAAATCAAAATTTTCAAAACAAATCAGAATGGATGTTGCTATTTTCATTAAGTCGTTCATTTATCAAAATGATGTTCCTTATTCTGAACTAGAAATTGGCTTGAAAATTAAATCTCAGCAGTAAAGTTTTCAAATTTGAAATCAACATTTCCGAAACATTAGACAAAAAGAATGAAAATCAAAATTTCGAATAAAGCTTCAGGCGCAAGAACTAATGCTCAGAAATAGAATACCTAAAATATAACACCAGATTTCAGAAAATCTGAATTTTCAAATAAATGTTCAAATTAACTATGATAAAAATTGTTAGAAAAATGATTTTTTTTATTTACAAATAGTTTTATTAAGGCATTTCACTCATAAAGTTTTGTTTTGCCGAATTAAAAAATGATGATGATTGTTATTTAGAAAAATGATGATGATTGTTATTTACTATTCATTTTATTTTAAAATTTATTTCTTAATTTTCAGTGGAAGGATTGATTAAAAAATTTCGTTGCACTACCTCAAATTTTTAAAGAAAATTAATCACAATTTGAAATGTGAATTCTCGATTAGGAAAAAAAACATTTTAAACTCAGGAGAATTTTTTCAATTGTTGATAATTTAATTTTATTTGGAAAAAGGAGAAAATATCTAACTTTATTTCAAGAATACCAGTAATCAAAGTCAAAGGTTATCCACTTTTCTATATTTCAATTCTTCCCGTTATTAAAATAAAAGTAAAAAAAAAGTTCTGGAGTACAAAATAATAACTTTGTATATTAATAACAAAAAATGTTCAATTAAACTGATTAATTACAGATTGGGAAATGATCAATAGGAAATTGATTAAATAACTATGAAAATAATAAATTCCAAGTTTTATTGTAAATATTGATAGCAAAAGGCTAATGCAAATTAAGTTAACATTGGGCATTTAAGTTCAACTTTTAAGATGCTACTTCAAATTATTTTTGAACTTTCCTAAAAATAAATTCCAAATCGTGATAGATTGAAAAACTGATTGAATGTAATGAAAATTAAAGAAATAAAATTTTTAATTTGTAAGTTTATAAATTTTCAATCGAAGGTTTTAAAGTTTAAAATTTCAAGCTCTGAATATGTTGTCGGTTTCAATCAGCATATTGGGTCCTGAAAAGGTGGAATCTTTAATTTTATTTATTACAAATTAAGTTTCAAAGGCCTTCAAAAAATAAAGTTTTTGGAAAACAAAAATTTAGTTTAAAAAAAATAAAAACAAACTTATAAAATTTTTTTATAAAGTTCAAATAGTTTGACTTTACATTCGGTAAATGTATTTGAAACTTCAAACAAAATATGAAGAACAAAATGATAAGTTTTTTGACATTTTAGATTTTTTATTTCAATAAACTCGTTTAAGCATTTTAAAACTTATTAAAGGATTTTAATTGATAACTCAAAGGATCAGCATTTAGGTACCTATGATTGAATAATTGATTTGGTAGATTTAAGCGCGCTGAATTCGTTTTGTTTGTCAAATTTTGTCTATCACCATGCGTTTAGTGATATGGAGTTTATTAGCTTTAAAATGTATCAGTTTAAGGTGAAATCAATCTTTAATAAACGATGAAATTACAACGGTAAAGAAATGTCTGATTCTGAATTTGTTTATTTTTTATTTAGTTCAATTAAGAAGTAATATTTTAAAGATGATGATGCATAAACTGAAAAAGTTCAATCCTACAGTTTTGAAAATTTTGGAAAGTATTTCTGACATTACTAAACAAAGTATAGAAAAAAAAAATTCATTTCACATAATTTGGTTAAGAAACACCAAAAAAAGTGACTGACATTGAATTCTTGAGGAATATCAGCACGATGTTTTGTAAAATTTTTTGTAATAAAGTTCAGGATACAATGTTTCAAATTTTATTTTGCTAATTCTGATGACCATCATGGCTTCCAATTTGTAAATGTATTAAATTAGTATTCCATGAATCAATTTTGATATTGTAATGATTGGTTTCAAACAATAAATTTGGTTCGTTACACAAATCCATTCTAACGACGAGGTAGTGTTTTTTAATGTCAAATTGAGAGTTTAAGTCTAGGGTAAATAAAAATTAATATCCGATGGAGGCGAGAAAAATTTAGTAATTTTCCTTTACAACGTTTAAAACTTTACTTGAAAAAAATCTCCTGTTCGCAAAGCCTTGTACAAAATCATAAACAAATGAATGCTTTCTTAATTCTGAACCATCAAATTATGATTTCAGAATCTCTAACGCAGTAAATTCAAAATTATTTTAAAATGTAAAAAATCGTATATAGGTTTAAAGTATTTGGAAAAAATCATAATTTTCATATAAATAGCTTTTTATGCAACTAATTGGTGTTTAAAAAAATACTGGATCCTAGAATGTCCTATATGATCTGTTTCTATAAAAAAAATTTAAATAAGAAGAATCTCAAAGAACTCTTTTTGGAGCTACAGAATATGGTAAGCTAAAAAAGAAAATTCAGAATATAGTTTAAAAAAAAGATGCCAAACCATTACTGATGTTACGAAATCGCTTGGTACATCTTTGTACTTGAAAATAATCACATTTTCTTCACATGCCAAACCATGTGTATCAAATATTTAAACGATTGTCCTACTGATGAAAAGCAGTAGGTTGAAAACATAATTGGGTGGAAATAAAATCGCTACAGTTTTTCAATTTTATCACTTTGTTTATTGCAAGATTTTTACAAATTTACAGATTTGAGAAAAAAAAACAACACAAATTGAAAATAAGCAAAAATGACAAAGAAACGAAAAGTTTACAAAATTGACAAATAAGATAAAACAACAAGATAAAACTAAATAAAATAATTGAGCAAACTGACAAATTGAACATCAATGACAAACCGATAAAATTGAAAAAAAATTAAATTTTTTTAATAAAATTGAATATAGAAGAAAAAATTGACAAATTTGACAAAAACTAAAGATTATCTAAAATTACCTGTTTGACTGAATTGACTAAATTTGACAAAAAATAGACGAAATTGACAAAATGTATCAAAATTTAAAAAATCAACTGAACTGACAAAACTAAAAAAATTGATAAACTTGACAAACAAATAAAACTGAAAAAAATGAACAAAATTTACATAATCATTTTTGTCATTTTTGTCATTTTTGTCATTTTTGTCATTTTTGTCATTTTTGTCATTTTTGTCATTTTTGTCATTTTTGTCATTTTTGTCATTTTTGTCATTTTTGTCATTTTTGTCATTTTTGTCATTTTTGTCATTTTTGTCATTTTTGTCATTTTTGTCATTTTTGTCATTTTTGTCATTTTTGTCATTTTTGTCATTTTTGTCATTTTTGTCATTTTTGTCATTTTTGTCATTTTTGTCATTTTTGTCATTTTTGTCATTTTTGTCATTTTTGTTTTTTTCTTCTTTATTATAGAGACTTTCAGCCTCGGGCTGGTTCGTCTGCTGTCATTTTTGTCATTTTTGTTATTTCATGATTTTTTTGTGGAGATAATAATTGTTGCAAATTTGCAACAACATGAAATGGTTACACCTTTTCGTTCTTTACACAAGAATTATTAGTAATTTAATACATTTTTTTATTTGCAATGTGCAAACACTTCGGGTCAGTTAGCCTTTAATATTCAAATGACCAATTTTGAAAAAAACCTTATTTTGCATATCAACTTAGAATGGAAAATTTTTCTACTAAAACTCTTTAATTTTAGAGAACACGAAAGATTAGACACTAATTTAATTGTATTTTGTTAACAAACTTATCATAATTTTTTTTTTTTTGAGAATAGTTATGAAAATTTATTTAAATGAACAGTGAATTTAACATTCAGGTCATTTTTTCTTACAAAATCTTCAAACAATTTTTTATTTTTTTTTTACTTTTCCAGCTGCTCCATCATTCATCATCAAACCCCTGGACCAACGGGTAAACCTGAATGGAGTTGTCACCTTCAAGTGCACCGCGTCCGGAAATCCACCGCCATCGGTATTCTGGACCAAGGAAGGTTCCCAAACTCTGATGTTCCCCAACAACACCTATGGCAACATCCACATCTCCAGCCAAGGCTCTCTGCAGGTTAGAGGTGCCCAAAAAGACGACGATGGCTATTTTGTCTGCTCAGCTTTGAGCGTTGCCGGATCAACTACGAGCCGAGCTTATCTACAGGTTGGTGTCCTAAAATTAAAAAAATAAAATCTTTCTGGGTGGTTTCGTGATTTACATTTCCCTTTTTTCTACCATCGAATTCCAGGTCACCAGTTCGTTCGACAGTGGCCCACCGCCCCTGTTACAGGTGGTTCCCTCGAATCAAACCCTGCCCCGGGGGAGTGTAGCCATGATGCCTTGCCGAGGTTCCGGACCTGCCAGCCCAAAGATCTATTGGCGCCGAAATGCCACCGATGTAACGGCTCTCGGGGCCCGCTTCTCGATCGTCCAGGGAGGGACCCTGAAAATCGATGGTAAGTGTTCCTCGGAATCGTGACCCATAGATCATTCATTATTGGCTCATTCAGCTTTAGTTCTGTGCAATCCCCGTTTGGAATTTGTGCAAAATGTTACACTTTGTTTCGGGGGCCTGGGCCTGTTGGTTAGGTTAATTCGACGGAATTGGTCGGTAAGCACGCGATGATGATAGGCCATCAGAGCTGGTCAAAACGTTCCTATTATTATCGGGGAGGAACTGTGAAACTGCAACAAGTGTTTTTGATAGTTTGTTTCGATTCACTAGAAAAAAAAGGAACCGTATCATTGGGACCTTTGATGATGTTTTTCTGATCCAATTAGAACATTTTTATGTGTTTTTTTTGTATTTCACAAATACTAAATTAACCTATGTATATTAAAAAATAAGAAAAATTCGTTACATTATTGAAAAAGGCGTCAGTATTTAGTTTCGGATTTTAGTAAATCAGAGATAAGAAAAAAGATTTCCCTGAAAAAATGACACGTGGTGCCTCTATGTCGTTTCGAAATTCAATCTTTTCGATGAAAATAAATCTTAATTTAAGAAAATGTTACATTAATAAAGAAAAAAGCCAAACTAAGATAACATATCAAATTTGAATATATTGTTAAATTAAAAAGCACGGTTGCCAATATTTTTTTCCCATACTCAGGAAGCTAGAAAATAAAAATCAAGCTAACAAAAAATGATCGAGCATAGAGCCTTTTTCTGTCACTGTTGTTAAATTTTGTGGTACTGACACACAGTACCGTTCATAATTCCTTGATCAACTTTCACACTATTAACTGACAAAATATAACAATTTATAAAAATTTATGATTTGTTTTTTTCAACTTGATATATTCAAACTGTAATATTTTCCATTTGCAAATATATTCAAAATTTTTCTCGGGAAATGAGGATTGAACATGACAGATGTCAAAGAATTTGGTATCAAGAGATACGCGAGAACAGTTTGATGAACTTTAAACAAATGATAAACTTCAAACGAATGTTTGCCAACGACAATCTTATTTTCCAACCATTCTTCCCTTAGAATTTGGTTAAAAAATACGTTTGTCTTAGTTTCTGACTTTGAAACACAAATCAATCATCCATCCCGATTCATTTCCTAAGTATTATTTTTCATCATTGACTGATTTTTGGGCGAACACATTTTATATATTTCCGTGAGTTTCGTAATATCTATGTTAAATGTTGTACCTAGTTTGGATGAATTTTTATTTACTCACAAGTGCTCTACTTAGAAAGTCGCAAAGATATATTTCAAAAATGTCAAATTAACTCAGATAAGGGTACGATAACTCATGGCAGCAAAATTCAACTCAACCTCAATAATTTGAGAACTGATTTTGAAGAATTTTAGGTGCAACCGAAATTTGCAACTATGCAGTTTTTCTCAACCAGCTCGAAATGACTTTTTAAAGTAGGTAAAAATTCACTTAAGACACTTTCTTGGCAAAATTGTTGAATAAAAACATTTCCTAAATTAATGTTTTTTTCAACAACTACGTTTTCAAAAGAACACAAGTAATTTTTACTTTTAAGTTTTTTTTATTTTCCCGTTATGTTAAAAATGGAATAAAAATGAATCTTTAATTTTTGTCAAATGGTAAGTTAATTTGTTTTCCAGTCTTTTACAAAGAAATAAAAAAAAAATAATTAATTGAACTTAAAAATGTTCAATTTTAAAACTTATAAACGCCTCATAAGCAAAACTAGATGTGATTGATAAAAGATTCGAGTTCAAAACGTCAGAATCCTCCTTGTACGTCTCGGTGGTCGAGTGGTTAGCGTGGTAAGACGGTAATCGCTGGTACACTGATGGCATGGGTTCGATTCCCATCTCGGTACTGGGTGTTAAGTGTTAATCTTAAGTTGTCCACGTCATTTATTCAGTCTGTAAAGCCCAAGTCGGCAAAGACTGTTTCTTTTCTGTTTCTCTTTAAAAAAAACATTATTAAACATAAATGCCACACACATAAAATTTTGTCCTCCTGTGTAGATGATTACTGTATAGTTGATAAAAAATTTGAATATAACAGAGTGTGAAGTTTTTGAATTCAAGGTTGGGGTGACAACGAGCATGCACTGGACTTCTATTGAGTTATGAACGGATCTGTAAAAAAGTAAGCTTGCTGAAACATTCCATTGTCTGTAAAAATAACAAAAATCAGGAAAAAAGAGGCTCTTCAGTCTGTTGTGGTATGAGCCTACTTGGTTGAATGATTCGACTGAATCAAAGCAATCGAAAGATTCCTTTTAATTCAACCACGGTAAATGAAAAGTTCATATACCAGTATTTCGATAGCAACTTACTACCTTCTTCAATCGAAAACGTTCACTGAAGAAGGTAGTAAGTTGCTATCGAAATACTGGTATATGAACTTTTCATTTACCGTGGTTGAATTAAAAGGAATCTTTCGATTGCTTTGATTCAGGCTCTTCAGGTTATCCTGATGGGCCTTCAAAAATCATGTAAATCCTGTAAAATCAGGCACATTGACATCTCTGCTATAAAATATCGTTGAAATCTCCTGTCATTATCGTTAATTATGTTCAATTTATGATTTTTAATAAAAAAATACGACTTTTTTTCTCTTAAACATTCCATGTGATTTGAAAGCTCGCTTGAAAATTTTCTAAAGCCTAGAAATGAGATTCATTAAAAAATCACCAATCCAAAAAAATCTTTAAAACAACATATTTCACAACCTTGAAAACTTTAAAAAGAAAAAAATTATCTGTTCGTTGGTCATAGCAACGAATCTGTGAAATTCAATGTCAAAACAATGTTTTTTTAACAAACTGAATATAGTTTATATCAAATAATTATATTTACATACAACATCGAATTTGTAACAGTTAATTTCAGGATGAATTAACTCGCCCAAAATTAGTGATTGCTTATCAAAGCCGTTGTTGTTTAAAAGTTAGCGATTTCTGTTTTAAACGCTCGTGGCAAATCGCGAACTGAAAGTAAATTAAAATACGAAACAAAAATTTTGAAGACATTCTTAAACATTTTAAAAGTTCAAAATGTGGTACTGCAGAATTGGATGTAAGAAAAAATTTTCTGATTGGTATTCGTAACATTTCTGTTCGACTCAGCTCTGACTGTGACGACAAGATATACTTTGTGTCTTTCGTAAGTCATATAAAATCGCAAAAACAAAACAAACTAATTTTTTCAATTTACATCTCTTTCATCATACAGTGCCAAGTTTTTTGTTTAGCTGATCTTTCTATAATGATATTTTCATTTTTTTTTTTCGATATCCATGCATCATCATTGCATAAATCAAGGCGTAAAAACAGCTGGATGAAATCTATACTTTTCACTCTGATTATTGAGAAGCAGGCTATATGCGCCTATTAATAAGAATACAGATTAAATCAAATATAGCATCGAAAATGTGCACAAAAGCTATACATAAATGAGCAGACATCTGATTTCTATACATTAGAGTAATTTCTTCCTCTTCAGTTTTCGACAAAACGATTTTATTATAACTGTTGTCTAAAATGTCGGACCTCAAACCATGCGGGGGAAATGTGCCTATTTATTTTTTTTTTTTTTTGGGCAAAATTTCTGTTTCTCGGGCTATATTCCCATATAATTAAATTATAAATGCTTGAAACTGATAACTTTCATAGGACTAAGCTGAAGGTGTTTAAAGGTCTATGTCTTTTAGAATTTTATGGAACAAAACAAAAGTTAGGGTTGTCTTATTTTGGAGGCAGTTCATCGATAAGAAAAACTTTATCAAATCTGTTTCGAGATGTTCAATTCTCTCTTAATACGTAAACTTGATCTTAGATTCAAAGTTTTCATGGTTAAAGTCATATATTTATTGTAATGAACATGTAAGAGTCATTTTACAAACATAATGGGGGCATAAAAAAACACTCTCTTATTGAACTTTCTGAACATTATGAAACCATCATAAGAGTTTAAATTCGATTTATTTTAAGTTCATTTAAATAAGAAACGAAAACCACCCAAGTTTTTGCTAACCCGCTAGGCGCATTTTGGAATACTTTCCCCTACAGTATACATTTAGAACTATTTAATACCTTCTGAAATCAAACCTCAAAACACATTTTAAATTATCTAATTGAAAAGGGCTTAGGGTAAGTGAGCCCTATTTTGGCATGGTCCTTTTCTTGGCATGCCAACATGTCTTTTCATGTTTTTCAGGTCCAAATTGAACTTGAAAAATTTTGAATATATTTTCATTGCGAAGAGAATAATTTGTTCCAAATCTGTGCATACCGAATTTTTTGATTCTTTGTACTTTAATAAAGAAGTTAATTTTTTTCGATCTGCATCCGAGGAAATTATGTTGGAAATCATCGTATGAAAATCAGATGAACTCACCTTTCTAGTGCAACTGTTAAATTCACATGCGATTTCAAACGCGGACATTCATTTGAAAAATTTGCAAAAAATACTCATGCTTACAGTTAAACTCGGCAAAAAATCAAAAAATACTAGAAAGACTAAAGAGTGAATATTTATTTAGGTTTTGAATAAAAATTCAAAACTTATTTTGTTTCTTTTCTTGGCATGAAACTTCAATCGAAATACACCACCAGTGTTGGAAGCTGGAAAAAATACATGTTAATTAAAGAGGTATTTTTGGGCTGATGTTTTCCCCAAAACTTCATTTAAAACTACGCAAAAATGTTTTCATACTAATTGGGTTGTATGATAAGACCGTTTCTACCATCTTAAGCTTTGAAATAAGTTGAAGAACATAAGTAATTCGGCTAACTAAAAGTCATATCCAAGCATTGAAAATGCAAAAATCGCTATTTGGGAACCATGAATCGAAGGTACGTTGGTGTGCGTGCGAACAGCATTTGCATTGCAGTCTACCGAGCAAAAGCCACGTGGTCTCCTACAAAACACAGTGGTTTGAAACATAAAAAAAACTAAGTTAAATTAAGCATATCACAAGACTTAAGATGTTTTTCTTATCCAAAAATTGTTAAATCGATGGCAATTTATGACTTTACTATATAAAATACACAATTAATTGAGTTTTGGAATCGTTTTCTATTGCTTGGGAACCATATACTCAGAATTTATTTTTTGGATTTTTGTTCTAATTTTTTTTCTTGGAAACAGAAGCTAGAGGGTCAGGAAAATATCGTTTTCTTTCCAATTATTCCTTAAAATATGTGAGTCGATTTAAAAAATGTTTTAGCAAAGTTTACATTATAACATCTTTTTGGAGTATCAATCCACTGCGCAACGCCCCGGGCATTCGAGATGGCTCTTGCTAGAAGTCCATAATCTCAGCTAACTATTTCAAAAGGGCAAAATTTTAAAATACCATTCAAGGAATTTTTCAATTTCCTACTTTACGGAGCCAAACTCCACAATATGAAGACAGTTGTTTGGTAGTGAAAATAACCCTATGTGTCGCAATCGCATTGCGGAATTTCTGGACTTCCGACTTTTTGAAATGAAAGCTTATTTTGTGCTTCCCTTTCAACCAAGTTCATCAATGTTTTCAAAAGCCTTTTTGTTGTATGAGTGGCGCCCGTTGTTCCATCGTCGCATAGAACTTTACGTCCAACTGACGTCATTCTGTCAGTGGCCTTATATTCAGAATAGCCAACGATTCTGTTAACTGTCAATTGAGCCTTGTTGGTAAAGATCTATTGCACTCTGCTGGTGGCCAAGAATCGGATCATAGAAACGGCAAACAATTGGTACGGCGGCCAAGTAATTGGAGCACCGCAGTGAGTACTTTGCATGCATTTTGCTCACATTAATGAAAGTTCCATAGAGAACACATATTTTTGTTGAACTCTAAGCAAGTTAGCAAGTAAATTCTTCAAAGGATGTTATATGGTACACTCAACAGGAAGGTTGGAATGTCGAAAAAAAGGGTCAACCATGCCTTAGGTGCCAAGGTCGGGTACATTTACCCTATTATGGTCTATTTTATTTATAAACCGTTCTTTCAGCTTGTTAACTATTATTATTGAGCGAGAAAATTAAATTACTATCCAAAAATTTGTGGCCTAATTAGAGATTAGCGGATATGCGGTTTGCGTCAGACACTGCTCTGGTTCCATATATCAGATTCCGATTTCCGATTCATATCACAAACTACCATATACAGGTTTAAGGTTCAGAGCTCCGCATTAATTTCAGAATTTTGTTCAATTCCAAATTAAGATCAGAATTCAGATCTCTAAGAGGAATTTAATCACCTTTGTTCACGTTTGTTGAAAAATTAATCGGATTATCATCGGATTATCGGAACATTTCAAGATTACGAAAGTTTATAGACGGATTTAAAGTTAGAAGAAATTAAAGAAAGTGAAAATGAGCGAGTAAAATTTCAGTTCGATGCAAAATTATCACACACCCAATTTTCCAAATTCCGAGTTCAGGATTTCAATATTCAGGATTCGATATTGAGCTCCAAGTCAGAAAGATGCTGAATTATAATGAATGACGTTTGTTCTAATCATTAAATCGCAAAAATCGAACACATCGGCAACATTTTCAAACGTTTTCCTGCAGTGACCGACTGAAACATAAAATGTGTCTCCAAGATTCTTTGTAAACAAGATAGAAATTTTTTAACATAAACCTACACATTTTTGAGAAAAATGACTTTGAGTAAAGATAACCTAACAGTAAATAATCGATCTATATAGGGAAAAATGGTGGCTGGAAATGAAAAAACTTCTGAATTTTTGTAATATTGAAAAAAAAAAACAAATTTTACTTCAACTCACTTCCATCTCAATCCCAAACAAGCATTTACAAAAGTTTTAAAAACACACAGTTAAATTCAGAAATCCTTCAAACAGTTTCCAAAAGCCATGTAGGGTGATTTGCCAATCGTTGCACAGCTAAGCACATGATTTTGGTGTTTATGCTGTATTTTAGTAATTTCAACCAAATTCACTCGATTTTGTTTGTCGATGCGCTCATACAAGATTGGTCAACAAGATCCAAAAGTTCATGTGTTTGGAAAAAGTGACATAAACATTTAAAAAATTATTTAAAACAGCTTGTCTTTGCCCAATAGTTGCCCAGGCAAACTTTGTGTTGTGCATAATGTTGTCCGATTTTTTCCAATGGTTGCACATTTTAAAAATCAGTCATGATGCGGTCGAATAGGCTGATATTTGCTACGGAAGCTTATTATGAGAACTTCTAGTTCAAATGCAATCTAATTTTTAGACGGCCCCTTATGAGGGGGTGGGGGGGGGTCTTCCACATAAACCGTCCAATGCACTTTCCAATTCCAATTCGGCCCAAAAACAAAAAAACACAAAGCCGCCGGTTTGAGTGTCTGGAATAGCATTTATCACACGTAAAGTTTTCTCAGAAACTCAAATCCACCTCTTAATTTACCCGAAGCCATTTGAGTGGGGTGTTGTTTAACTTAATTTGCCCAGTGTTGAGCCTTTTTCTTTATATGTCCTACGGACATGAAATTTTATGTCTTTAAAATCCCATAGAATTAACTGAAAGGTATTTAATGCTTAATTTTTAATTGGCTATTAACAGGTGCAAAGATTAGAGAACGTGATCTGTTTTGCCCCCTTTTACCCCTACGAAGAGGATGCGATTTTATATAACAAATGTTTTTGAACTCACTTTAACGTCGATCGATTTTAACATAATCAATCTCAATTTAAAACTTGAAAATGGACACAACCACGCTCAAAATTTCAGATCGTTTGACTGATTTATGCTCATGATATACAATTTTGTATAAGAATTTTTTTTTTCGAAAAGTTAATTGATTTAAATATCTTTTTCATATAAGTGGGTTTATTTGTATTAATGTAACCTTAGTAGCATTTCATCAATCTTCAGGAAACAATCACATCACATAGAAATGCTTCTCAAGAGTTTTCCGGCTGAAAAACTGTTTTGGATCAAATTAAGTTTCACAAAGCTATGAATGTTTAATTTTCTGGATGATAAGGGCTTAATAAAGCTTCACATAGATGTCTCCAGTGACGGAAACTCGACGGCAGATTCGAATTCCTGAGAAATTTGCACGTCAGATAAGTAATATTTCGGGTCTTCCAACCTTCGATTTCTAGTTTTTGGGATTGAGGGTCGTAGTTTTCCTCCTGTACAATATTCTGACAATATTAATAACAATATCAAGGGGATCGTTGTTGACATGGAATAAAATTCTTTTAGATTTGTCGTCACGAAATTAGAGAAACAGATTTTTGCAGAACAGCTTTTAGATTCTTTGCATAAAATGTTGAGTAAATGGTCGGCATAAAGGATTTTAAAATAAATCTGATAAAAAAGTAGTCTCTCAAAACCAATGCAGTTGAGTTGACTTTGACACTTTTCAGACTATGCAAATTGCCCGACTTTCATACATACATAAGTTTTTTCAACGAGTTTAATAATTTCAAAACTTCATTTTTAAGGTTTGACGGTAAAAAAAATAAACTTATGGATATATAAAGTGTCTTTGAATTATTCAATTAATTATTAAAAATCAACATTGAGTGCAAAGAAATCGAAAATTCTGAGTGGAAAATAATTAATAAAAACCCAGAGTTTACTAAAATTACTAGTTAAACGTTAATATCAACTTATTCAGAAAAAAAACATGTCATATCAATAGACCATTCGAGTTGTTTTAGTTGCATGTAGTCAATGAACGTGTTCAATTTTGTATGACAATTTGTATGCAAGAAGAACTTTTCACATATACAAGAAATTCAAATTAGTTTGAAATGAATTTTGTTTTACATTATTGATTTTGATTAATTGTTTGCCAGGATGAGAAGAAGCAAAGTATTTCATGAAAAAAGTTATAACCATTTCGAAATAAAAAATCGTAATCCATTGAAAAGTATTGTAAAATTGCAGGATTTGCTTTCTGAAGTTTTCAATAATTTCATGACATGTCTTTGCGAAAGTTTTAAATCATCACACTTATTGGCTATGCAAAGCAGTATAATGCGATTCTTATTTTCATCCGGTTAACCAGCTTTCAAGTTAGCTGTCAAAACACTAAAATTAAAAAAATATTTACTTATTTTGAATTTTTTGTATGACAACGAATATCATTTCTGGGGCACAAGTAAGGTTTAGTTTTTGTTCACATGCAATGTATTGCAAGAACCAAGAAATACTTTAAAAATACAAAATTATGTTTTTTGAACTTTCAGTACGCTTCTGATGGTTTTTGAATGAAAATTTTGATTTTTCCGTACAAGCCTCTTTACTAATTCAAACCACGTTGCTATAATTCAGGACTTAATCAATCGTTTCCAAAATTTTTATTACTATTTTTAACTGTAAAAACAACCAAACAAAGTTATTGGAGGTATACGAATTTATGAATTTGAAATTTCCAAACAAATTTTGCAGCGGAATTATGTACAACAATGGGGCAGGAGGAGATTGAGCGGACCAATTGTTGCACGATCCAACATATTTTCTGGTTAAGTATGGATCATAATATTTTTTCAAAATAATGGTGTTAAAATTGTCCAACAAACGTTTCGTATAGAAAATTGATACGAAAAATGTTTTGTTCTGGCGTAAAACCTTATTTGCCGTAGAAGGAATGTTAAGGTTTTTGATAACAATTAGCACAAAAACCGCGCGAAAAAAACAAGAAAAATTAAAACTGTCGTAAGATACACACTTATCAGCAGAAAATTTCACAAAAGCCTCATATCATCAGAAAACATTCCGAATTACATGATTCAGTATTATTTTTGAGGAAAAGTTGAAAAACAGCTGAAATATTGACCATTTAAGTCATGCTGTGCAACAATGGGTTAGGGGACAACGATTGGCAAATCACCCTACATAAGACTGGTCAAAATTGGACAAAAAAAGTATCAAACTGTCCTAGCTTTCTTTTGGCCACAATCACAATGGTGTAAATTTTAGGGACTAGTGACTGTAGCGAAAAATTCATAGCTTGTATAAGAATGAGAATAGAAAAAGTGACCAAATCATTTGGCCTGTGTATTTTTTTGAAACCCATTTTTTAAGCTGGATCATGTAGCTGAGATTCACAAAACGAATGCACAAAACTTTAAGGCTTTAAACAGCTTTATGAAAAGTTTATGATGATCTCAAATTGAGTTGGAAAAAATAAATAACAGAAATAATAATTCAAATGGTACCACTGCACTGTATTGGTCATTCAACAAGGCAGCACGATTTCTGAAAAAAGAAATCACTTTTACCATACTGACTTTATACAAACTTTGTCATCAAAATTTGCAACCAAATGATCGTTTTTTCGGATGATCGAAAACAGTTTTATATTCTTGTACTTTAAAACAACAATCCTTTTGATAATCAAAAAAACAATTTGTGTAAAGGAACCAGAATTTAATTAAGCTAAAATAAATAATTATTTTTTACCATCTCCAATTTGGACCTGGCGGGTATTGAATGCAAAACATTACGCAATTTTGGCAAACCTTATGAAAGTTTGTTCTCAAAGTCTCGGTAATTATTCTCGTAAATTTTCAATTACATCTCGATATGTTTTGTCAATCCTCTCCACACAATATCTATCTTTCGTTTTTCTTTATTATTTCCTTTTTCGTTGTTTAGGATTTGAATTCTTTCTTGTTGTTCTTCTTCAAAACAATATCAATATTTTCAAAGTTAGAAAATAGTTTTTTAAAGTATACCCTCTTCTTATTGAATAACTGGCTTATCCGGTGTGCTTTGATACTCCTTCTAAGAAGCAAAAAAAAAAAAATATTTATTTGCAAAACATTTAAAATCAATTCCAAAATCATTGACATATTCATTCGATAAAAAACTGCAATTTTATTTTCTTTATTTTTCTAATGAAGTGAAAATTGATTTTTTTTTTCATTATCATTGTTTTCATGACTTTGAAATTTTTAGCTTCATGAGCTTAATACTTTGAGAATTTTTTTAATATATGGAATTTTTATTTCTTCTTTCCAATGCAGAAAGGGTCTCAAACTATTATGGAAACATTTTTGGTAACAAAATAACGTCATGAGTAAGGTTTCCAGATTTTTATCAACACGTATCCGGGAATTTCATATAAAAACCTGTCAAAACGCGGACATTTCAAATTGAATTTAAATCAAAATAGATTACCGAAAATCCGGCAATATCCGGACGATATCCGGACAAAATTTTTTATCTTCAAAACTTATCGAAAGATTTTAAATTTAAATTTAGGCTTCCATTTATCTTTCACGGTTATTTTTTATAAAACTTGCAATGTCTATATTTGTTTTGTATACAAATACGCTGCTGTGTCACATTAGGTTCCATTTTCTCGATTAGTTCTAGAATTATTAAAAAAAAATCAATGGTCAACTCATTCCTCTTTCTATTTCTTTACTGTAAGGAGGGAGGTGTTTCGAACAATCAGAGAAACATTTCTTGTACTCTCCAACCTTGAAAGGAACCTTTCAGGCCTCAAAAGCACCCACCTGCCAAGTTTTAAGTAAATCGGTTCCGTAGTTTCCCAGTCTATAGGGGACAGACAGACAGACATACAGACAGAAATCTATATTTATTTTCATAGATTTACTTGGACCCTTTTCAGGTACATCAGTTTATGAAAGGGAATTTGAAATTACAGATGGATACAACTTTACTTTTTTATGATGAGATTGATGAGGTTAACATACTTGAAAGAATAGAAATCGTATAAACAAAAATGCAAGTTATCTTAAGCTCAGAGATCTTTTGCTTTCGTTTTCCGACAAAAATAATTTAATTTGTATGAAATGTTAAAAGCTTTTTTCGATATATCCATATTTTCGGTCAATACATTATTTTGTAAAACTATGCTTAATAACCCTTAAACGCCCACTGGCCCAAAAAAATCTGCATAAAACCAATGCTATTCTTAATAATTATTCACTTATTGCGCAAAATGTTTCAAAATATGTTCTAAGAATCCATACTAATGAAAACTGTTTGGCTAGCAGTCGTTAAAAGCTACAGCTTAAAAACATGAGAAAACTGTGAACGGATATATTTTTCGAAAAATGATAAATCAGATAACCTCAGAAATTATTGGTAAATGTGTTTTTCGATATGAAAAAACGATTGGCAATTAGATCTAAGAGTCACCCTGGATTGATAAAAAAAAAACCAAAAAATAAACTTCGTCTAAATACAGGGTTCCGAATCAACGACAACAATACAATTCAAAAACAGAATTGTTTACTGATGGTTCACTAGCCAATGGAAAAGTCGGTATTGGTATATTCAGTTCTATGGAGAGAAATATTTCGAAACAGTTGCCAAACACATTTTCTATATTCTCGGTGGAAGCAACAGCGATCAAATTGGCAATCCAGCAAGCAACCACACCTACAGTAATTTCCACCGACTCGGCAAGTGTTTTAACAGCTCTTGAATGCGGTGTGAAACATCCAATAATTCAAAGCATTCAGATACACAAATATTTGCAAAATGTTGGATGGATGGATTCCAAGTCACGTCGGCATCATTGGCAACGAGAAAGCGGATCAACTTGCCAATTTAGGACGAGATGGAGATATGCTATTGATGAACACGCCTAAAGCGGACGCGCTAAAATGGGTTCGACATCAATTATGGAAAACACATGGAGTTAACTGGAGGAATGAACAGGATATCGCGCTAAGGGAAGTCAAATCGATCACGGGAAAATGGACTGACGTTGGAACTAGGAAGGAGCAGAAAATATTGACCAGGTTCAGAACTGGTCACACTAGAATAACTCACCAACAAATACTGGAAGGAAAGGAGACACCCATATGCTTAACTTGTGGTGTAATGATCACTGTGAAACATCTACTTTTGGAATGCCGAAAAGATTCAACAATAAGACAGAGTATATTACCGGAAGGAGGACTAGAAGTGATACTGCAAAACGAATCAGAAAGTGAAGAAAAACTGATAAGATTCCTAAAAATAAGTGAATTGTACAGTGAAATTTGATGAAAAATTGTAGAAACGTTATTTTCCAAACACGAGGGTGAAAACTTAAGGTTAATCCCTCTAAAAATAAACGATACAAAAAAAACGACAACAATCCGAAAATAATCACAATATTAGCTTTTCGAACAAGTTGAAATATATCAATGATTTGTGGAACAGTTTTAACGAAATGCTTTTCAAAATATATCTGTGAGTCAGTTTTAATATATTTAAAAATTGATTTAGTAAAAAATGGATGGAGTTTGTGAAAACTACAATCAAAAAAGTTCTGAAAGTCAATTTTCATAACCTCTGTGCTAATAGAAGTTTTTTGTAGAACAAAGTTGTTTGTTATCATAAAACTAAGCTTCTGCAAATTTTTCGACGAAACAAAATTGGGTTCTAGAGGTTTTTTAAGCACTACGATTATCAATAGTTATTTTTGCAATATCTTGTAGAATGTAGATTTTTATTCAACGAGGCTTGCAGAGTAGGATAATTATGTCGAGTGCTGAAAAATTCGAGCAGAGAACTTAAAAAAACTCCCTCGAAACCAGTTAACTGACCTACAGGAAGCGCATTTAAAATTTGACGACCATGCAAATATCTTGAAAATTTCTTATCCTGAAGGACATGAATTACAGTATTGCAATGAAAAAACAGTATCAAAATGCACTTTTCGATACTCTTTTCAGTGTCGATAAGTTCGCTTTTTAGAACTGAACTTTTAAAATATTTTTCAAACAACACTTAGATATAACTGTTTATTATTTTTTATGCCGAAAATTAAAAAATGAAACTCTAAGTAATTACAACAATATTGATATTTTATAATCCTGCCATATTGAGAAGTTTAGTTTTCGAATTTCTTAGTTTGGACTGTTTGCGATCATTGAATATATGTACATTGGAATTGGGAAACCAAATCCTTTGAAAGACTTCGGTATGTTGAATTTACGCAATGAGTTGTGCTTCATTTGAAAGATGCTTTTACAAAAAGTTGAAATACTACTTTTGACCAGATATTCTAAGTATTACAAGAGAGAAAAAGAAACACAAAAAAGGAATCGTGCATTTAGTCCTTAATTCTGCTAACAGATCGTAAGAATTTTAAAATCAATGAATCAGTGTAGGACCACAGTTCGAAATCGAAATGAATTTGAAAATATGAATCAGAAAATATGGTAAATAAAAACCTCCAAATGTTTTCATTACTATTTGAAATCTAACAAATCACAGGTATGCAAAATCCCTTGATGACATCTGCATGTCTGACGCCATCTCCTGCTGCGTCCGGATCGTGTCCAAGCCATTCCGATCCGGAAATTCATTCAAACCTTCACCACCTTCACCGAAACAACCTCGAGTTGGTTTAAAAAATGGTGCCGATATGGATGGTGCTGCTAGGAAAGATTCAATGACACGATTTCTGCTGGCTGATTGAATCAAAGTACTCACGAGGACATTTTCCGCACATCGTTTGCATCGGCAATGAAGTCCCGTTCAAAGTTTGTTTGGCTTCAGTTAGTGAGACGCGACGTGGAGGCCATTATGCAAAGTGTGCGCCCCGGGAAGATTTTCGCTGGCTGATACCGAAAATGGCCGAATGATGGCGTCCGGATCGCCACCAGAAGTAATTATTTACAACAGCTCTCGTTGAAGGAGCAAGTAAATACAAGTCCAAGCCAAAGAGACGACGCCATCCGTCGGTTTAGTTTGAACAGTTTTTTAAAAAAGATTTTATCAGCAGGGCGCCGCACGACACAAGAGGTTTATAATCCCAGATAATGAGGTTTCATATTTTTCGCCTCCGGGTTGAAGGAAAATTAATTATCCACATCAGTTCACTTGCCGACTTCGTTCTTCGATGGGTTGGGCTCGAAGTTCTCGAATCTCAAATTTACCGATGCAACGGAGGGGAAGAGCCATTGCTCAAAAAAGTATCTGATAAAAATGGCGGATTAATCTTAAAGAAAAAGTACGACAGTCTCCCTTCAAAGTTTAAAAAACGGAAAAGATTGAGCCATCATTAGGGAAGACTGCCGGTAGAATCTTGGTTCACATGGAGTTGAAAGCTGGGGAATAGACTTCAATTTAATTCTTATCAATGTGCCATTTTTTCTTCCTCTCCATACGCATTAAAAATAATCCTTATTGTTGGGTGGTAATTCCATTTTATTACGTCGCCGGTTGATAAGTCACTTACAAAATAAAGGAGAAGATTTTACTCATCAACTCTTGTGGTAAAAGTTCAATTTCCCAACAGGAGAGAGGGTCTTGAGAAAAGTTTCCGCTTTCTTCTTTCTTATAAAATCGAGGAAAAAAACCAATCAATTAGGACGCGGCAGCGATTTGAGTGCTTTCATGCATCCCTAATAGGATGGCGCTGATAAGCTCGAAAACCAATCATGGGCTCATTCCCATGAATAGAAGATTGATTAGTTTAAGGGTGCTTGGCGCTTGAGAATCAATTAATTTCATTGATTTTTTATTGAAAAATCATCAGAGAAATTTTTTTTATTTAAGAAAAAGTTTTCGTAGAACAAACTAACTAATGAATACATTGATTGTATCTTCCATCAACTTTCTCAAATTTTTATTGATGGGCCACACAAAAAGAAGTGGTCGTATTTTAATGCAAAACTTGAGCTCAATTCACTTGTTACTACTTCTTTAAAGGATAAAAAAATCAAAATCAAATAAGGGATCAATTTCATAATGCTTTTACAATTCCAAATAAAGATCTAAAATCTTTTTAGAGGACTGAGAGAAATTTTGACTGCTGGAAAATGTTACATAAGTTTTTTTTCCTCTAAGGGATGAATCATCTGTTGGATAAAAATCCCAGAAAATTAGAAGGAAATATTTTTATCCAGTTGTTTGATAGTTAAGGAATTTTACAAAATTTCAAAGCAATTTTAAAACTAAATAAATTTTAGGTATTTTCAAAGCAAAACGCTTTGCAGTCTTCGACGAATTGGTTAAATAAACTTATATCTGTGATTTAAAAATGATATAAACGCCTTTTTGTAATGTCAGAAATATTGATATTTTTTATTTATTTCTTTTTTAATTTCGATATTTTCATTCTTTCAAGTATTTTATCTATGAAACTAGGCTAAGCTCGGATGCTTCATTAACCCTCTATTTTTAACAATTTTTTTACTGAAAAATTCACATAAGCTTAGTTTCTTGATAACAAACAACTTTTGTTCTTCGAAAAACTTTAAAGATGATTCCAAATTCAGCTCAGAATCGTCGAAAAAAACTTCTAAAGGCCAGAAAACGCATCACTGAAAAACGTTTTTTAAGGCCAGAAAACGCTTTTTAAAGTTGTGATCCCAAATCAAGCTCAGAATTCTCAAAAAACGCTTCTAAAGGCCAGTAAACGCATTTTAGAGTTGTGATCCCAAACTAAGCTTATAATCGCCGAAAAACGCTTCTAAAGGTTACAAAACACATTTTAAAATTGTGATCCCAAATTAAGTTCAGAATCGCCGATAAACGTTTCTAAAGGCCAAAAAACGATGATGAATTTTCAAAAAATACATAATAATACATACAGGTGCTGAGGAACTTAACTTTCGCTACTTATTCGGTTCTGTTTTTTACAAACTTCAGCCAATTTTTCGTTAATTATAAAACATATTAACACTGACCTTAAGCTATATTTTTTTATAGAATTTGGCCGCAAACATCTGAATAATTTCAACTTATATGAAGCGGGGTTCAGGTTTAACCTCTCCTTACTAACTAAGGATATATTTTTATTATTTTTATATCAGTCCAGAAAGGTGATAACTTTTAAACCCAACTGCCAATCAATTTTTTAAATCGAAAAACATATTGACCAAGGATTTCTGAGGTTTTCAAATTGATCTTTGTTTTCGAAAAAATCGGCCCATTTGCAGTTTTCTCATGTTTTTAAGCTTTGCTTAGTTGTAACATTTTACAACTGCTAAAGGCAATTAAGGGGTAAATGAAGAATTATGAAAAAGAAATAAATATTTAAAATTAGTGTTAAGTTCATATGCAGGTTAATTAGTTTATCAACAATCAATGACTAATATCAGTAAAAATTGATCCATTTGAAATTTTCACGAGTTATAGCACTAAAATTAACAAGCGATAGACAAAATTCGAAAAAATATTCAAATTCATGACGCCAAAATCTTTTAAAATCAGCAACTTAGACATAGCATAAAGTCTCAATCAATTGCAATCAATATAATCATCTTTTTTTTTTGTCAAATCTGAAACTAGATGAAAATTTTATTTAGACTATCATCATGTGAAGGATCTGGAAAACACATTTAAACCCAGCCATATTGGTCAAAAATCACTTAAAAATGTTGTTTTGAAAATTGTCGCCTGATTTTTCGTTTTTATTTGAACTTATTAATTTGTCATATTTTATATTCGATTTTTCGAGCCCTATCAAGCTGCAATTTTTCATTTAAGATGTGGAAGATTTGTAACAAGAAACTGAAAATCGAAACACAAATTTAAAATATAGTTTTTGAATAAAAAATGAACACATATTTTATTTCAAAAAATGATTCTGGATTATTTACTCAAATTTTGTGTTGGATTTTGTCTATCATAGAGGTGATGGACATAGTCCAACATGGTGATATAACGTTCAAAATTTTGAAAAAAGATAAAAAAAAAAACAAAAACTGATTCAACCTATCTGTTATATTTCATTAAATTTAGGATAAGACACGAATGCCACAAGGTGGTAGAGTAACATAGTTAAACCAAAAAATTAAATAAAAAATAAATATTTGGCCTACATTTTCTAGTTTCAGAGATACAAAGCCTTAAAATAAATAAACTTTCAAATTTTTGATATAAGGAAACAAAAAATAACAATTATTTATAACATCGTTAATAAATGGTTTTGATACTTGATTTTGAAGATTTAAGTTCATTTAACAACTTATTTTTAGACTGTAAAACGATTTGACTAATGCTTTAAAAAATATCTCAGACTCAATTAAGTTTAAAAATTCTGAAAAAATTGTCAAATTTACTCTATTTTGCAGAATTGGAAATAATTAACAAAATTAAAACACATATGTATATTATTTTTCTCAGAAATCAAAATTTCGGAAATCGCAATTTCCAAAAAAGATGGTAATTGAATTTAAACCTGCAGTTCCAAAATTTTATAATATCCTACAGTTTTACTAAAATATTCACAAATTTCAAGAGTGAATTGATACCTTTTTTATGAAGGTATCTCTCCGATAAAGTTATCTGAAAAACAAACGCTGATAGAAAACATAACTGAATTTAAGGAATCAGTGCGTTTAAGAAGTAAGTCAAACTTAGCTTAGCATTTTCACCAGGTATGATAAAAGGAAAACAACATAGATTAAATTGCGTGTCACATAATAACATAGAACTTGGCAAAAAAAATGTATACATAATTTAACAAATGCCTCAAACTTTTAAAATTACTTTCGGTTTAACATACAACTGAAGAAGCAATATCTTGACACATAAAATTTGATGGATTGATATCTGCCGTGAGTTTTGATTTTATTCCTTGGAGATATTTGATTGAATAGCTAAAAGCAATTTGGTGAAGTATTTAATTCAAATACAAAGAATATCTTGAAGAATGGATCGAATATGAATTCCAATCCAATTTGAATCAATTAGTATATCCTGGTATGTTTAGATTAGGCTTGCCAGATTGCCCGGTTTCATCTGGGTTTGTCCGGATATTGAACACAAAATTTGGGAAAAATCCGGTGCGGTCCAGTTACCCGGATTCTATAGGAAAATGCCTGGATTTTGCCCAGATTTATTATCTCTATTTTTCAAACCAACAAAAAAATTACGAATTGTATTGTAAAAATATGTTATTTATGCCTCGAAAAACGATATTTTTTTAGCAAGTTTTATAAAAATAATCGTGAAAAGTTTTTTGGAAGCCTTAAATACGATAAAATTTCTGTCGATGAATTTAATGGAAAAAAAATCAATTTTTTTCTTGATTTTTGTTGATTTGTTTCTAGATGTTGACAAAATTTGCGCAGTATTGCCTGGATTTTTAGCCGACAATTTTGAAATCAAATGCCCGGAATTTTCCAGGATTTTATATAAAATTGTCCGGATTTGTCTGACCCGGCTGAGTGCTGAAAAATTCTAGTCACTTTAGTTTAGATTAAGCTTGCCAGGTTGCCCGGTTTCATCCCGGTGTGCCCGTATATTATATACAAAATTCAAGAAAAGTCCTATCCTGCCCGGTTTCACTGAAAAAAAGCCGGATTTAGCTCGTATTTATTCTACTTATATTGAAAATCGCAAAAAAAACAAATAATTTAGTTTTTTTTGTTTATGCGTCCAAAACGATTTTTTAACTAAATTTGGTAAATAATAATCATGCAAAGTTTTATCAGATATACTTAAAACGATATACAACATTTAACCCAGGGCTGCAAAACAGAGAAAAGCGTCAAAGAAATGTCAAATTGGTCTGATTAATCGCCGACCAGTGAGCAGATAACAAATTTTGTTTCATTTGAATGATCATTATCAAAACTTTTTTGAAGTCTTCAAGAGAATTTTACATTGAACAGGTTTACTTATTTCACCAAACTGAGCATGCCTTATCATAAAACAATAGTTTCGTTAGTTATGTTTCGCTCCGGCACGAGTTTTCATCGATTGCAACTTTATTGAAAAAGTGTTTAGTTTTTTGCCGAAAAGTAAAAAATGCTGCAAAAATGCTGTAGCGAATTTCTTTTTACCTGACCTTTCACTTAACTATGGGCTGGAAAACAGACAAAAAATTTGAAAAAAAATGCTCAAATGCCAAATTGGTCTGATTAAATCATCGACCAGCGAGTGGGTAGCAAATTTTGTTTCTTGAAAATGATCATTATGAAAACCTTAAAGAAAGTAATTGAACAGGTTTGCAAATTTCATCAAAGTGAGCATGTCTTATGCATAATACATTTGTTTTGTCGATTTTTTTTGGTTCCAGCATAAATTTTTATCTCAAATTATTACAATTGTTTTCGGAAACTGCTCAGTTTTTTGTCGAAAAGTAAAAAAAAATGCTGCAGCGAATTTCTATTTGCCTTACACTTACCTAGAACTTAACAAGAAAACGGGAGACACGAATAACTCTATCTGGCAACAGAAACAAAAGTATAACACTGTAATTTTTTTTTAAAGGCTTAGTCAGAAGTGCCAAGTGTCCTGATTATTAAGCACTTGTCCGGATATTCAGTTTGTTTTGAAGCTTCATTATGAAGTTTTATATAAGCTTTTAAGCCTCTCGGTTTTATTCATCCCGTACACACAGTCCCATACATGCAGCAGTCCTGATTTTCGAAAGACCGTCCTGATTTAAGAAAAAACTTTTGGATTGTCTCGATTTATGGAAATTGGTTTTTAAAACGTCCTAAATTGTCCCGATAAAAAAAACATATCTATGACTATCGAATTTGTAGTTAAATTATGAGAACAACGAAAACATCTGCAATAAAATAGTTAAACCATTCAATCGAAAGAAATCTTCGGATCAGACGATATTACGGTATTCTTCATTATGATATAATTGTGTTCTTCGATTTGAACTGCAGTCCGGCCAAGAAGATGCTTACTTTTGTGGCACATATTAAGGCATTTTTAGCACCTGTAATTCGCCTTTGTTTATGCAATCTAGTGGTGTCCTGAAAAATTAAGATTTTTTTCCTCCGTGGTATCCTGATTTTTGACAAAACCACCTGGCACCTCTGTTGGACATTGGCAAAAATTGTTGATCATGTATGCTGCCTGATTAAATTATTTACAGCACTTTTTTTTATTAATTTACGTATTTTGCGTATTAAATGGCACAAGCCTTTTTTTTCATTATTTCATTTATTTAATTTTCTAAAAAAAAATTAATGGTGCAAGGTAAGGAACTTTTTTTTTATATATATCTGGCATCTCTGACTTAGTCGTATATGCACTAATAAATCATTTCACACATTATCGGCAAAAATATGAAGCTGTCAAACTGGTTTGTGGTTTTTACACACTATGCAGATTCGAAATTTACACAAAAAATTACAAATTGTGTGAAATCGCATTTGTTGTTTTCTCAATCAATTTTGTTTCAGATGTACAACCAAATACGTCAAAGCATTTATACTGCTGGATCGTTGTAACGAGTCAAATGTAATTTGTCGCCATTATTTAAATCTATAAACATCAACCTGTTAAATAGTTTTATTTCTTATTTCAGATTCGGATTCAGCCAACTGCTTGCTGTAGGTTCCATGTAGAGAAATCGTTTGGCAGAAACTGAAGGGGAGTTTTCAAAAACAACAAAAAAATATTTAGAATCCTCATTTTAATAAATAAAAACACTTTGAAAACCACAAGCATTTCATTCGGTTACAATTATTCATAAAAATAGCGGCCCTCTACCATATTTCTTGATTTGTCCCATTTTCCTTTCTAAGTGCCTCATTATTTCATACATTTTCCCGTTCTAAACGCTTTTTGCATAATGTGTTAAACGCTCATATTACGTTTTCTTAAGCGGTGTTTCACATAAATGTGCAGCAGTACCTTCAAACATTTAATGTGTTGGTATACTTATTTCCGAAATGTTGAAATTTCACACACTAATGTGTTTGTCAGTTTGGAAGATACTTTAATTTCTGGAACAAGTGCATCCATTTTGTCCGCTAGAGGATGCTGATGTTGACGCTTTCTCATTGTGTGGAAAAAACGACTGTGGTCAATTTTGTTGAATATTTTATTTTATTGTAGCCTTGAATACTTTTTAAAATCTGCTGATAAGTTCTGATGATATAAGTTTGTTGAATCTTAACCATATTGGTCATCTGAATTTGAAAGTCACGTTAGCCCCTTGTATCAATTGTCATGTTTTATGATGTGCTGAGTCTTGCCAGAATGCTCAATTGTTTGAATAATGTTACAGTTTTTCTCGGGAGAAACTGAAAATATTGATGAAAACGAAATAAATGCTCTCTTAGTGTTTTGTTCACACCGAGAAATTTTTTTTTGCTTACCCGAGAAAAATGGTCTGACATAACAATATTATTTTCAGAGTTTGTCCCCTTGATTTTTGTTGAGTATTTCCTAAGTTTCGACCAAATTTGTCCGGATATGTCTTGGATTTTGGGTCGACAATTTGAACCAATAATTTATTATTTACCCCATTTGAATCTCAAAAAAATCTAGAAAGGTTTGTAAAAAAATGGTGAAAAATTATATCATTGTTTGCAGTTGAGATGATCCAAAATTGTATAAGTTTGAAAGCGATGAATTTTGAAAACTCGAGCTTATCGTAAATATATCATTAATTGCTGTTTCGGAAATTTTACGGTGCTTGCTTGCTTCTCACACGACAAGAAGATCAGACACGACATGCTTCTCACACGACAAGAAGATCAGACAATAATAACAAGCTGGTATCAAAAACCGATCGCTAGTGGCCGCTTTTTGGATTATTTGTCAATTCATCCACTTCACCAGAAAATTAACGTCGCGAAAAACTTCATCAGTCGTGTTGATCGACTATCTCCGAAAGTAGATGAGAAAACCAAAATCGAACTAATGGATTCTCATCTCAAACTAAACAATTATCCTGTTTCACTGCGACATAGGTTAATTAACAGTCGAAAATGTAAAAAGACAGTGGATTTGATTGAAACTGAGCAATGCAAATACAAATCCATTTCATACATTTCTGGATTAACCGACAAAATCGGAAAATTTCTAAAAACAGACTATTCATCGATTAAGTTAGCTACGAAAACGATTTCTAAAATAAAGCAGATTTTTACGAAAGTAAAAGATCCGATACACAAGGACGATTTTTCGAACGTCGTTTACTCGATACCTTGCAATGACTGCGATTCTCAATATATTGGAATGACAACAAACACACTTAAGGAGAGGATTGGCGGACACAAATCGAACAAAAAGGCATTGGACAAACTGCGAAGCGAAGGAGTGGATAAAGACGACCCGCGAATGACAAATTTGAATGGACAAACTGCATTACTTCATCACAGCATTAAACGCGATCACTCCTTTGATTTGAACGGCACGAGAATAATTGATCGTCACAATTATACTTCCGGTCTACAAACTTTAGAAATGTGTCACATCGCGAGGAATGGCAACACGGTAAATAAGAAGACTGATACTGAAGGGCTCAGTGTCATCTATGCCGGCATTTTCAACTCCATCAAAAACAAACAAAAACACACCAATACACATAATAATACATCAAACACACAAAATACAACAAACACACAAAATACAACAAACATCAGTAGTGGCTAGGTGAAAAACAACATCCAAAACAGTGAAAATTATTTTTATATCCGTTTTCGTTTTCAAAACTTTCAAAAGTGTTATATCCATCTCAACCAGATCAATAGTAAGTAGAACAGATTCCAAGGAAGATTGCATGCAAGTAGAAAGCTCAACTTTTAATATTTCTGTTATACACCACAGACAACTGGACTTACATTTCCCAATTAGACAGTTTAGCAGATTCAAAAAACTTTTTGGACAATTAAAACGAGAAATTTCAGTAAGTACACCATATATTGTAACACCTTTTAAAACACATCATTAATCATGTTTTATTAATAGACTCCTTGAAAAAGGCATAATAAATGCCGAAACGTCGGATGAAGAAATAAAAATCGTTTTATGATTTTTTCGTGACTGAAATCGCCGAAAATCAATTTATTCATTTTACGGTTTCTTTATCTTTTTAACCTAGAATAATGCTAGTAAAATATGATTTTAAAATTTCAGTTTTTTATTTTCTATTCGATATATTTAACTTAAAACTTAATTATAATTTTATACCAGCAACAAAATTATGATGAGAGCAATTTTTCCCTGCCAAAAGTGCATCCTCCCTGGCTGAAGCAGCTGAGATATGATTTAAAAATTGGGTCAAATTGAAAAACACAAGATCCCCTCGAAAGAAGAGCAGCTTTCAGGATAAGTGCTTTTAAAAGCATTGCCGGCTCAAAATAGCGCGGCAGTTTTCACAGTCAGGCGTTCAGGAGGCCACGGAAAACGTCCTGGTCCCGATTCCGGTAGAAAGGAGCATGAGAGGATAATTATTTTTATCACGCGCTCCACGCTTTCATGTTCAGGATTTGGGCGTTCTGCGGTAAGGATTTTTTTGCTGCATACATGTGGGCGCCCCGTCCCGAAAAAGGTAATTTTTTTCCTACTCATCTGCCGAAGCTTGTTAGCTGCTCATTTCGTCTAAAAGCGAGATATGGGTAGGTGGCTGGAACGTGCCTACGTTTGGGGGTGAAGCACGAAATGGAAATTTGCTAAGTGCACCGGGGATTTCGGGCAAGCTGCACAAGCTTTACCCAAAAAGGTGGGCCTGTGGGCTTTAACTTTCAAAATCCTTCTCGGTTGGTTGAAAATTCATGATACTTTAAACTTTCTTGAGAAAGTCGCCCGTTTCAAGATTGTGCTGTTGCTCCTTCTCCGAAGTGTCACGTTAAAAATAATCTGATTTACGATCGGACAGGGGGGACACACGAACGAACGCGTTCCGAAACCGAAAGGTGATATATTTTGGACACGATTTCAGCTACTGTCCAGTTTCTCACGCATGATGCATATCGAAAATCGTTGAGGGTACTTAATTTTGCCACTGTCGGTAATAAATTTAAGAGACTGCTGCTTGGCCGTGTGTTTTTTTTTTCTTTTTCTCTCTTGGACACGATCCAAGACGTTGATGTTATCGGAGTTGAACCGATCAATTACTGTTTAACGAGTAGTTTTATTCATTTTTCACCCTTTTCTATAAATCTTTAATGCAGAAATACTGGATTACTTAGAATTTTTTTTGGCTTTAAATATTGAAACTATAAAGCAAAATGAATCATAGGAGAATAGAATAATCATTTAACTTTGAACAACTCTCTGTGGTTATTTGCAAGAGAGATTTATTCAAAAGAAACCAAACAAGAAAAGGAAATTGCAAAACTTTTGGAAGAATGTCATTCGATCGAAAACGAGAATTAGGGTGATAAAGATACCCAACTCTTCACATTCTTCATATGAATTCTAGCTGATATTATTTTTACAAACATCAGCACTATCTATACTGACGGAGAAGGTAAACATTTCTCACAAATCGTGTTTTATGATCGTACTGTTGATTAAAAATGACGTTTAACACGTTCGTCGCCACGGCACCCATATTCGGGTGACGGGTGTATTTCCTGGGGGGCCCCGTCACATCAAAAAGCGTGTAACGCTCTCTTACTTGAATTTACCGCTCAGCTTTGTCACACGTTTCAAATATGGGAGTTCTCCCTCTTTGCTTTCTCTCTCTGAAAATTTCTTTGGGCCCGGCTAGTAAAACTACCAAAATGAGCGTGGCGATGAACGTGTTAACTCAAGATGCACTCTGATATGATTTTAATCAATTTAAATATATAGCTATGCAAAATGGACTCTGACATAATTTGATTCAATTTTGAATAAACATAGGCCAATTACCAAGGCCGGATTAAAGGGGGGGCAAAAGGGGCAATTGCCCCGGGCCCCCCGTCTCAGGGGGGCCCCCCGAGGGAAAAAAGTTTTAACATTACTTTAATCATACTACTACAATTCCATGAAAAGAAATCAAAACTAGAAAATCGGAATGAAAACTTGAAATATATAAAAACTAAAGGGCCCCCGTGAAATAATATCTACATTAATTTTTGTCTAAAAAAGTTAAGGGGACCCCTAGAGTAAGCAGTGAAGGAGCTCTTCCACATTTTGTGAGCTGAGAATATCAAAATCTACTTGACAAAACCGAATTCGAAAAAAAAATTAAGAAGAATATGAGGCAAAACAGCTCATATTTTCATTTTTTATCGAAACATATCAGTTACGATATTCTGTACAGAAGAGGTAAAATAAAGAAAAAAAGTGTCCTCATTTTGATCACTTTCAAATGTCTTGCATAACAAAAATTTTTGTTGTTACGTTGAGTTTCCAAGTTATGGTTTACTACACTAAAATAGCAGCTTATTTCGCTTTATGATAAACATTTCAGAATTTTATCCGGGCAGTATCCGGGTAATACCGCGTATTATAATAACTTTTCACTTTTCAAAAATTACTATTGAAATTTTCATTGGTTTATAAATTCTAAACCCTTTTCCCTCCCTATTTTTGAAAGTAAAATCATTGAAAAAACTGTAGTTGCTTAAATTGGACCAATCGACAGTACAGGGTTTTTTTTTTTTATTGATTTTCCATCCCAATTTCTGTCTTAGACTTGAAATTTGTATTGAAACATTTTCAACTGTTTTAACCAAAATGTTATCATCTACTGAAGTGAATATCCTGAATTCAGCATATCATTTTCCAAATGATCATCCTCAAATTATCATAAAAACGATCTGATAAATAGTTGAGTTGCTAGTATCATTGAGTGATTTTCTTAATATTTATATATCTATGATCTTAATCTTATCTTTTTCCAGATTCAATTTATTGGGATTTCCAAGTCTTGTGTTGTTTCTTCAGTTACTGAAGTTCAGTTTCGTAATTTTCGTGAATTTTGAAAATTCATGATTTTTGTTTAAGGTACTAAACTCGTTTGGATTTCTAATTTGATTTTTTTCCAATGATAAGTGATTCTGTGTTTAAAACATTTAATCTTCATTCTTTTTTTTCAACAAACCATTTTTGCACTTATACCCCTTTGGCTTTGAGGGCATCGAATGAAACTTTCGTCACATTTAGAATAACAATTTGATAAAAAAAAATTATCTGATGGGTATCATATTCAAAAACATCTCACGAAAAGATTTTTTTTTTCAATGACAAAAATTGAAATTCACATTTGGTGCAATTTCTGCTTTTGCTCTGATTGTAACTTTGTATCTCTTTTTTTTTAATTTAATTCATATTTTGTTTCTCAAAACTTGATTAAAAATCATCATTGAGATTTGAGACACTGAATTTTGGTTCTGAATATAATGTGATTTAAAGGTTTGAATTTTTGAACTCTTATATCCGTACCTCTATGAAATGTGGATTTAATTTTTTTTTTAATTTTGTTTTCTTAGTTTCAAATCTTCAGGATACTTCCTAATTGTCACTAGGTAAATATATCTCGAATAAGCACAAACCAAACGATCAATGATGATATTAAAATCATTTAAATTATCTATCCGGTAATTTTTTAAATTAGAGAATTTTAGTTTATGATAAGGGTTTAAAAAAAATGAAAATTAAATTTGGCATTTTGCAGCATTAATCAGAGTTTTCATTTCTAAGAAATTTCTTAACACTTCCAGAATGTTTGCACGTGATTGATTAACAATTTTTATTTGAAGATACCAGAAAGTAATTTCTACGCAGACAATATGGCTATTTGAAGACAGTATACTGAACTCATCTCCAGTTTTTTTATACGTTTAAAAGGTTTTGTATTTTCTGGGATAGCATTTGAAAAAAAAAATCGAATTAAGGGGGCCCCCCGAGAAAAATTGCCCCGGGCCCTTCGATGGCTTAATCCGGCCCTGCCAATTACTTCGTAAAATTGTTCAATTGTGAATAAACTTAGATTTGATCAGTAAATAAATCAAATAAATAAAAGAAACATTGAAGTTCGCTAGGAAAGGCTAGAAGGTAGAAGGTAGAAAATCATCACGAAAGGCTATCATCATCGAGTCGTTTGATAGCTGATGACACATTTCACGCACTTGTATCGCTCAAAAGTGATTTTTATGCGTATGCGTATCAAAAAATCTCAAACTTGTCTATAAATTTGATAATTCAAATCACACAAACCAACGGAAATAAGAGAAAAAAAATTAAACATGTTTTATTTAATTTTGAAAATCTATTTTTTTTGTTGGAAAAAGTGGTTATTTCGACAACTTTTCCAAAATAATTTATTAAAATATATGGATAAATTTCTTTTGAAATTTTTTTCATACGTTTTGAAGCCAAAAATACTGCTTCGTTTCGTAGAAAAAAGAATATTTTTATATCCAGTTTTGGAAAGCGAACAAAAACAGTCGCAAATGAGTGAATTTACTTCACAATAAAAGGGAGCTTTGGAATTTTACGAGAAAGCTTTGACATTTTCTGACATTAAACAAAATAAGAGTTTCTTTGAAAATAATAAGATGATTCTAAAACTCTAAATTTTATTAAAAATCGGTTGGAATCTAGCTTAATAACAACAGCGCGAATGAGTAAATTCACGTCATATAATTTAATTTTTCGTTAAATTTCATAAGGGGAATACGCTTTGAAAGCTGTTTGACCCTCAAGATGGTCGGATTTTAACAGATCAAACAGAATTTAGTTGAATATTTTTTTTCAAAGATTGAAAAAAATATTTTTTTTTGGGTGAATTTTAAAGATTGTGATTATTAAAGACTGTGAGAAGCAGTAGTAATTTTAACGTATCATACCTTAATATGTTGCTATTCAAGTGCCAATCAAATCTAGGTAAAAGTTAGATGAAGATACTGAAAATTTTTGATTGAAAAGTCGGAACAACAAAATATCGGTTTTAAAATTGCTCATAAAATTTTAAGGCTCTGAAGAAAGGTTCAAAAAACTTGATAATTCGTGACGTGAATTCAGTCAACTATCCTGTTTTGTTAAAACGAAGTGAATTCACGTCACAACTTCAAATACGCCTAACTTCGTTCGTTGATTTTCAATCGAAAAGCTACGTACATCAAATTGTGGGTAATTGTTTTTTCGACAACTTCAATGTTGTAAAGCATGGCTCATTGAAATTAATTTCCAACAATCTGATAAAAACTGAAATATGTAAATTTTCTCTACTAACAGTGTTTACTGTGTTTTAGTTTTAATTGTGCTGTCATATTTGATGGTGGCGGTTTTTTTTGTCCCCCGGTTTCCGTGAAAGTGGGGAATCTTTATATAAACCATTGTTGTTCATAGCCACAAACAGGTTAAAACTTCCAAAAGTTTTTCTTATTTTGAAACTTTCAAAAGATGCAACCAGATTTAATAATAGAATGATGATTTAAGACACAAGTGAGCTAGACTGCGAAAATTAATCAAATATTTTAAGACGGCTCTCAATAATCAGTGAACTAAAGAACTTTCAATAAAACATTTACAAACACCCTCTGTACTAAGTTTGCCAGAACTTTTTCAGTACGTATCCAGACTGAACAAATCCGGACTATTTTATCCAAAAACCTGGCCAAATCCGGGCATTTGATTTCAAAATTGTCGAAAGAAATCCGGGAAAATTTGATCAAAACCGAACTGCTCATCAAAAATTTAAAAAGGTAAATTTTTTTGTTCATCAAAATTTTTTAATCTATTTTAATCGTACTTAAGGCATTTAAAATTCCATTCATGATTATTTTTTTGAAACTTGTTCAAAAAATGTCGTTGTGGACGCTTAAATGAAACATTTTTCAAGATAATTTGTTTCTTAAAATTCGATTTGGGAATGAGGATAAATCTGTAAAAAATACGGGCAACCAGGCCGGACCAGAATTTTCCCACATTTTAATATTAAATATTTGGGTAAACCCGGATAAAACCGGGCGATCTGGCTTTCTAATTTTATGGCATTGAATTTTTGTGTTTTGTTATTTTAGCAGATTTTACATAAAAAAAATAATATAAAATAGTTTAAATACTAAGAATTGGCAATCAACCTCCTACACAAAATGAAACATGCTTAGTATAAAAAATTTTAAATCATATTAGACCTAATTTATGATCTCGATAAGTATTTTTAATGGTATTTTTTATATGCTGAAAAAGAAAAATACATTAAATCATGCAGTCGACCCCTATAAAAATCACATTATTTGTTAACTTAAATTTGACATAAAATTTCTATAAATTTAAAAAACGTGTTAAAACTAATTTAATTTAATTTTTTGAGATGGACTTCTTCTATAAAATCCAATATTATCTAAAAATTGAAATTCTACCACCCGTGGCATAGAGGCCACGCCTTCAAGCCTTCAAGTCTTCTAAGCCCAAGATTATGAGACCGACTCCCGGTCAGGGCATACATAGTATATTTTCTGTAGGTTGGTGGTGTGAATCATATCCTTGAAAGATGTACTACTTAGTGTAAAGTTATTTTTTTTCGTCAAGGAAACATCAAGTTTCATTGAGATCCAATATGTGTTTGTATTCGTTTTTAAAAGAAAAAAAATTTAATTTTTTTTTAAATTATAAATCAAATTACAAAATGTGGATCCTAAAATTGGACACCAATTGAGGCTTTGGAATCAGAACAACGAATCGAATACTTAATAGATGAAAAAATCAAATTCATACAAAAAATCTCGCTTGAGCTTTCATTACGTCGTTCGAAACAGAACGTGAATAAACAGTTTGATTTCGAAAAAATACAAGAACTGAAATAAATTAGCCACAACTTCTATTCAGATTATTTGTAACCTGGACAACATTTTCTGTATGTATGTATGTATGTAGTTGCCCACCAGTGGCTGATAGGTCTTTCGACCCGAGGCGGTACGGGAAGTCTCGATCTTACATTCAAATATTGTTCATGCTTAACTCATCAACAATAATCGCAGTACAACCAAGGGGTCCGTTACCACTGGTTTGGGACAGGTTTGACTCATATTACTCCCTTCCAACTGTTCGAAACAAATTAAGATTCTTGAAAAGGTACCTAAGTGACCTACTCATGATTCCAAATTTGCGAGATACTCCGGCTGGCTTGAACCCACAATCCATCGTATATCAGTTTTCCGATCGTTTGATGTCCTGTCCGATCCCCCCACTAAACCCCAGAATAGAGTTAAGCTATTTTAATACACAATCAAAATAATATTTACATATTTTCACTCATGTTTTACCTCTTACCTTGTTACAATTCGCCATTCCCTTTCATTGTTGTACTTACCCATGTACCCCTATTGGAAGCATTCTTATTATCATGTAAAAAAAAACAATTTTTTAGGCTGCCTATTAAATCACAGTGCTTCAAAACTATTTAATCGCAGCATGCCGAATTTGCTATCACTGTTGTGAGATCCGAGAAATTCACTTTCCTACCCCAGCACAACATATACATTTCTTAAAAAATCAAATTCAAATACCGAATTTAACACCATATACTGCCGATTTCAGAATCCACGGACCATCATTGAAATACACAACGTCCCCTTTCCCGGTAAAGCTTGTGAGATTGCACTTCAGTCGCGCAAAGAAAAAAAAACGATTCAAACCACTTACTCAAAGTAAATTGAAAACATTATGAAACAATCCTCCCCAAGCCCGATTAAATCACTTTCGGTGATTAATGTTCCAGTTGACTTCCGGCTACTCGTTGAACACTTTTTCAAACAATTCATCAAATAATCACTATAACAAAAATCAATTTAATAAAAACAAATTCACAGACCCGAAAAAAAAACACGTGCGTTGTCATCAAGACAACGCCTGCTTCTGACCTGAAAATTTAGAACAATAAAGTGGATACTTACTGGGCAAATCCAGGCAATTTTATTCTTAAACCTTGCGAAATAAGGGGAATATTGTTTCATAATTTTCCTAAAAATTCGTCCAATATGCAGGCAAATTTTTGAATGATTCCATTAAAATAAATAAAAAACACATGGAAAACTACTTTTATTCAATCGAAACACATCAGCCGATTCAGAATCATGTTTCAAGTTTCCAAAAAAAAATCTTTTATGTTTATGTTGTTGAAATTTGTTTAAAATAAATTATTTTGAAAAATCTGGTAAGCTTAGTCTGTTTTTATTGGAATTTAACATTTTGGACTCAATTACTATTAACGAGTGAGATTTTTTTGAAAAACTGCCATAGAATTGTTGTCCTGGAATGAGATTTCGAGGTTTTGGAGTCGAGATTGTTGCTCTATTGTTACTCATGAATCATTTTAGTTTTTCATCAAAATTTTGTTAGAATTTTCAAATTTTATGTTAAGCAAAAACTAATTTACTTGACATTTTTGGACCTTCATGGGGGGGGGGTTTAACCCCCAAACCCCCCCCCCCCCCGTTCCTACGGCCATGAGCCGAAACGTCGGATGTTGTGACTACATTCAAGCGAAACAAGAAAAGCATTTTATGGAATAATTTTGATGACGTTTTTGATCTAATCCTAAAGAAATAATTTTTTGAGGTTTATCGTCCAGTTTCAGTTACAAATTGGAAACCGTTAACCCATTTTGACAAACCTGATCCAACTATGATGCCCTAAAGTTCCGTTCAGGAACCTGAGACGATTAAAATTTCCAATTGCCCTGCTCCTGAATCTGATGTGTTAATCCAATGGTCAATTTGAGCACTAACTCGTACTCGGTTCTTCACATTGCTGGGAAAAACCTACCCATCAGCCCAAACGAACAAGTTCCGGGTTTAAGTTTACTCAAAGAATGATGTCATAATACGTTGACTCGGGATTATTGCTGCACACACATGATGATGATCCCGATAGCAGCAGACAGACAAATCCGGAAAGTCGTCGTCCTACCAAGCACTCCGGTTTTCATCGGAAAACCGGAACGGAAAGTCATCTTGTACGATTTCGAGGAGCATAACACCCAAAGTCTCCAATGGGGCGGCATGGAAGCAAGCAAACCGTCTTTGCCAACCGTCAATATTAGCATTCCACTTTCCACACCAGAGGGGGAAGTCCATTGCTCCTCGGATCTCACTTTGGGTTCCGGACTTATTTGAATGTGTGTCTCTGAGCTTTTTGGTTCTCTTTGGTTGGGGATGAGAAGATATGTTTTCCATTTCCACACTTACAAGCTACATCCGGAAGTGTGTAACATCCATTCATATTGGCTGCACGGATCTGTTCCGTTGAGAGTTTTCGACTCGGTTTCTCAATGAAAGCTGTCGAATGGTTTTGATTCGGTTGTTACGGAAAATCCGTAACTTTGGACCGGAGTTTGCAGATTATTATGGTCGAAAAGGAGTTGTGGAGGTAGCAACGGGGAAAGCATTTCACAAATTGTCATATTCTCTCAGGGGTTCGTTGGTCTCGTTTCGTATTCTGAAGGTTTTGCGGGCTGCCAGTCAGCGCTGGGTTTCGAAAATAGAATTGTCCTTAGCCGGCTCCGGGACCAATAGAATTCCCCTTTGCGTCGAATCAAAGCCCTCTGACAAAGATTCAATTAGGAATTGTGATCGTTCGGAGCATTTCAAATGTAAGAAGAAGATTTCCGGATTCTGTCTGCTGATTTTGGAGAACGACACCAAAATCTACCACTGAAATATCCCCAGCACGATTGAAGGTGTAGCTTTAATAAGATTACAAAATGGTGTACATTTCAGTGAACCGTGACGAACGCACGGAACTTCACTGAATCAGCCGTAAATCCAGGTTGATGGCAGAAGGAATGCCGACGTTCGCAAGGCGTCTCACGTCAAACGGATCGCGTGTGTTTCGCCAAACCAGGCGGCGGCATGCAAACTTTGAAGGGAAAACCGTTTAAATGTACATATTTTGCGGGCTCAGCAAACACCTCCTTGTAGTGGGCAATCATCCACCCACAACCGAGCCCCGCAACATGACGCGACACGCAACCGGGTGCTGATTCTCATCGAACCACCCTCCATCTGAACCTGAGCCATATTTCACCTGTCATTCGCTGACACTAGAACCAACAACTCGCCCCCATCGACCCTCGGCAGAAATGCAAATACACACAACAACATTACCTGCAGATTGGCGTGTTTGCCGCCGTCTGGTGGCGCTTACTGACAACGTTGTACGTAGCAGCATAATCCATGTTGCTGTACACGGTGTCGGATTTTTTGTTTGACATGCTGCCGAAAAGTGGCGAGGGAGTAACACAGCAAATACCTACTGGATAAATCCGAACCATTTAACGGTGATTTGCATGTTTTTTTTCAGACATGAAAAGGAAATGGTCAATCTCAAATATTTTAAGGCTAAGAACTCCGATTTCATAAATTAAAAAAAAAAAAAACCCTAAAATGTTAAGCTCTAAATCGATTATATCTGTGCTTGTCACAGGTTAATACCCAAAAATCTCATAAGAAGTTTCAAATCAAACACTGATTCCACTGATGCCAGATGAATGCTTGACGTTTTATAATAAGGAAAAAAAAATGTAATCCAAAAGGTGAAATTTTCAGTCGTTCAAGTTTTCATTTCCAATGCTATCAAGACAAAAAAGCATAAAAATCTTCAAAGAAGCTTAAAAACTAGATTAACCCTTATAAAATATATGTAGGTCATACGTTTTATAGAGTAATCGTGTCGAGTTGCATACTCCTGCAACACCTGAGGTCGGATAAGCGGGGTTCTACTGTACATATTTTGAGGTATCTGAGGTGGCATTTTAATGTCTTAGAGGTTATGTGACTTATCTACATGACAATTTTAAATTTTCTTTCAAAATATGCTTGTATTTTACCTTAATTTTGTGCCTATTGATTACTGTTGGCATATTCAAAGACGCTTATCGCGTTCACTGCTTATAACGACTAAATCTCGCGTAAGCTTTCATTACGTCATATGAGACATCTTAAGAATTCACTGAAAACTGCTGTAAAAGTAATCAAAACAACTTAAAAATGTGTATTGTACATATAGAATATGTTGTACAGGCTACAAATATTCTAAATGGAAGTAAGTTGCGACTAAAGTCTGTTTCACATAGAATCTGGTCACATATTTTCATTTACTGCAGCGCCCCTAGTTGTCACATCGCAAATCCATTGACAGTGTTTTGATCCGGATGGTTTGTTTACTTAGTGGAGAAAATTTCATCAAGATTGAAGCAGTCAGTCAAAAGTTATCGACGATGGAACGCGACAGGCGAGAAAAAAATCTGCATACTCACGTAGAGAAACCGACGTGGTCAGTAGACCGCTGCAATAAATGGCTTTTTGCTCCCATCTGTTTTTACAATGCCTTTTGGGTCACCAAGCATCAGTGTAAAATTTGAAATGATTTGGTTGATTCCTGAGTTAGCGCAACGCGTTTCAATTTTATAGGGAAATTTGTATGGAAAAAGAAATTTTCGCACATTAAATCATCCAGAAAACTCAAATAAGCTTGAAATGAAGTTGGTCTTTGATTTTTGGTTTTGACTATTCTTAAGCTTAATTTTTTGCTAACATTACTGTAGGGAATAGAAGTAATAAATGATAAAAGAATAAATAAAGGAAAAAGAAAAAAAAAACTGATTTGGAGAATGAAAACGAATTGATAATTTATATCAGTGGAGAAAAGAAAATACACGCAGTGGTAAAAAAAATGAATAATTATGAGAGAGAGAGTCAGAAAATGAATAATTGTAAATGTGAGTATATAGAAAAATACGAAGGGAAAAGAGAAAGATCGTCAAAGAGTGCTAGCATAGAAAAGAAGGTTAGAAAAATAAGTTTGAACGAGATTGCAGTAGAGAACAGATGCAGACTAAATTGTGTGATTCTTGAGGACAAAAGAAAAAAAAAGAATAGAAATCGAGGAGAATTTGGATGCAGCAAGACCACCGGATACGACAATGACAAGCAGCTAAGAATATCATGGAAAAAGTTATATCCATTTCAAAATAATAATCTGAATCCATTGAAAAGTATTTAGAAATTGTGGATTTTGCTTGCTAAAGCTGTTAATGATAGCATGAAATGTTTTTGCAAAGGTTATATAAATAAAAAAATTCTGTGGCAATGCAAATCAGTTTTTTGAGATTTTTTATTTCCATCCTACGGTTACACAGCTTGCAAATAAGCAAAAAAAAACGAAAAAATTAATAAAAATAATTTAGATATTTTTTTTTGTAATATCGAATAACTTTTTGGGGTACAAGTTAGGTTTGTGCTTTGCTGACATGAATTGTACTGCAAGAATCACAGAATGTTTTTCATATAAAGTTGAATTTATTGGAACCTTCGGTAAATTTTTGGCGATTTTTGAATGAAAAAATTGGCTTTCACGTACTTATTCAATACTAAATGGATCGCCTCCAAAATTTTTATTGCTATTTCTGGCAGCACATATGACCGGAAGCTGCGAGCAAAAGTAATTCGATCAGTTCACAATAATCCTGGAATCTCCTTTCGTGATTTGGCAAAAAAGTTCAAGACGAACCACAGTAAAGCTCGACGAATTTGTTTGCGAGAAGGCTTGCAGTCGAATCATGCAAACAAACACCCCAACAAGACGCTGAAACAAAACCTGGTTGCCAAAACCAGGGCAAGGAAGATGTACGAGAAATTGACCAAGTACAACGGATGCATTTTGATGGACGACGAAACTTACGTCAAAATTTTACCTTGCGAAGCGTAAAGAAAATGCTGCAGGTAGATTCAAGTTTGTTTTCGCAGATAAATTTGTTCGTAAGTTGATGATTTGGCAAGGGATCTGTGGTTGTGGGAAGAAGACTAAGATTTTCATTACTGGGGACACAATGAATGGAAATGTTTACGAAGAAGAATGTCTCCAGATGAACATAGGTCCGGTGAAGTTCTGGCCGGACCCGGCAAGCTGCCACTACAGCCGGGATGTCGTTAAGTGGTATAAGGAGAACAAGTTTGATTTTGTTGAAAAAAGTATCAATCCACCAAACTGTCCGGATTTTCGTCCCATCGAGGAATATTGGGCAATAGTTAAGGGCAAACTGAAGAAATGTGGCAGAACCATGAAAAACCTGCTTAAATGGAAAAGTGGTGGAACAAGATGGCAAATGAGGTTACCAGCAATACTGTGCAAAAAATGATGGGTGGTATCACAGAAAAAAAATTGAAAATTCATCCAAAATGCTGACGAATGAAAACCCTACAAAATGACATATTTTCTTTTGTTGTACTTCTTTGCGGAGAAATGATCTATTTTATCCGACCAGATTCTATGTGAAACAGACTTTAGTTTATGCCAGTTTTTGTATCTTTTTCGTAATAAAACGGTTTGTTAACATTTTGTTTCATACGACGTAATAAAAGCTCATACGAGAAAATGCATCACTATTGGAACAAATGTTAAAGTGATATAACTGTATTTCTTTCGTAGTTTTTGCATAAGAATTGAAACAACTTCAAAAAATTTAAAAATATGTTGGTTTTTCAGATTAAATGAGTTTCAACATAAAAAAGGGTATAGTTCGCCCGTTACACGATCGAGTACATGTACTCTTTGTCCTCTAAAAAGATTGCGTATGGTATTCTTTTCTATACGCTATTTTATACTTTCAATTGCTTTGCAATGCACTCATGGATTGTTGTAAATCTACATATCTATAAATGAATGTTAATCTGTCTGTCTGTTCCCTATAGACTCGGAAACTACTGAACCAATCAATATAAAAATTAGTTTGTAAGAGTTTTTGGGGTCGGAGATGATTTCTAAAAAACTTTCAACCCGCTTTGACTGAAAGGTGGAGGAGAGGCCCCGGGGCTCCAATATGAAATTAATAAAAATGTGACACAATTCAAACAATTATCGGAAACTACTGTACCGATGAACGTGAAATTTGGCTGTTTTCAAGACTGGGAATGGTTTCTCAAATACTTTTAAACTTCTCCAAATCCAAAAAGAGGGGGCTCCCATAAAAAAACTAACAAAAAATTGAGACAATCCGAACAATATTTGCAAACTACTGAACCGATAAACCGTAAATTTGGTGTTTAGCCGTTTTGAAGACCGGGAATAATTTTCATAATACTTTGAAATCTCTCCAAATCCAAAAAGAGGGAACTCCCATATAAAATTAACAATAATTTGACACAATTCGAAAAGAAAACGAAAACACCTAAACGATAAACGTTCAATTTGGCATGTAGCTATTTTTAATTCCAGAAAGGGTTTCTATTACACTTTCGAAGCTCTCCGAATCCGAAAAGAGGGGCTCCCATAGAAAATTAACATAAATTTGACACAATTCGAACAATTTTTGGAAACTACTAAAACGATAATCCGTAAATTTGGTGTGTAGCCGTTTTGAAGACTGGGAATAATTTTTATAATGCTTTGATACCTCTCCAAATCCAAAAAGAGGGAGCTGACACAATTCGAACAGTTATCGAAAACAGCTCAACCCATAAACGCTTAATTTGGCATGTAGCCGTTTTTAAAACCAGGAAGGGTTTTTATAACACATTCGAATCTCTCCGAATTGAAAAAGAAGAAGCTCCCATTTACAATTAACAAAAATTTGACTCAATTCGAACAATTTTTGGAAACTACTGAACCAACTGAACCAACGTGAAATTTGGTGTGTAGCCATTTTAAGGACCGAGGATGATTTCTTTTATATTTTTAAACTCTCTCTTACAAAATTAATAAAAATTGATAAAATTTAACAAATCTTGAAGGATTTTTTTTTAAATCGATAAACGTATAAAATTGAATGTCGGGAATGGTTTTAAGATATTTTCCACCCACTCCAACCTAAACGAAGGGGAGGGGAGCTCTTATACAAAATCAATAACATTGTGACACAATTCGAGCAATTTCCATAAACTACCGAACCGATCCACGTGAAATTTGGTGTGTAGCCGTTCTCAAGACCGGTAATGTTTTCTATGTATAATACTTTCAAAGCCATACCAATTCAAAAAAGGGAGAGGGGGTCGGACTGCTAACAATTTTAACAATTTTAAATTTTTTTTTTCCTCGATGAATTGTTGTTGTTGTTAATTGTTGACATGGCCGTAGGAACGGGGGGGGGTTTTGGGGGTTAAACCCCCCCCATGAGGGTCCAAAAAAGTAAGCGAGGTATTCTACCTTACACTTAAAATTTTAAATTCGTAATCCAGTTAGCAAAGTCCAGAGCAGAGTTATTGAAGAGTAACAATCTAGACTAAAAAAACTAGTGCCAAAACCACAAAAACCCATCCTAAGTTTAAAATTTTGCTACAGTTTTTCAAAATTTTCTCACTTGTTCATGGAAAACGGTTGCCAGAATTTTTCCAGCACGTATCCGGGACGGACAAATCCGAGCTGTTTTATATAAAAACCTGGCAAAATCCGGGTATTTGATTTCAAAACTGTCGACCAAAAGCCGGGAATATCCGGGCAATTCTGTTCAGAACCTAGGAATAACTCATCAAAAATCAATAAAGAAAACCTTTTCATGATTCTTTTTTTTAAACTTGCTTCAAAAATTTTGGACCCATAAATAAAAATAAATTTATTTACAACACCATTTTTTCAGTTTGATTAAAAAATGAGAATGAAACCCAGGCAAAATCTGGGCTATTCCAATGAAATCCGGGCAACAGGGTCAAACCGGGCTTTCCAAAATTTTATATTAAATATCCAGGCCAACCCGGTTTAAACTGGGAAATCTGCAACCTTGTCATAGAAATTCAGGTCTGAATGTAAAATTTTAAATTAAACCCATTTTAGAGGTTCTGGTTCCTTGTTCCCATAACCAAATTTGTATTTCTACATATTTTCGTATTTCGGATTTTCAGGATTCTTGATTTTCAGTTCGAATGATCATAAGAAATAAGAAGTGATAAGCTGCTTTGAAATCCCGGTTCAAAAGCATTCATATCAAATTTGAATCATGTTTTTCGAAAATCCTATGCATTTCCAATGTTTTTATAACAGTTTTCCGAATATAAAAAAAGAAGAATTTTGTTTTATATTCAAATTCGAAGTTAAAGAATAAAAATTATTCTTACACAAAATCTTAACATTTATTGCTTCTAAGTGTTGATCCAAAATTGAAAACTCAGATTCAGATTCATTATTCTAAATTCACATTTTAATTCAGATCTAAAAAACTGATTTTAAAATAAATAAATTAATAATAAATTAAGATTAGACCAGCACTACAGAGTTCAAATAAAAGATTCATAAATGAGGGCTTGGCTCATAAAATTCTTATTTGGAAATAAGATTCGAAAATCGTAATTTTTGTACATTTCAGAAATCGTATTGAAATTCGGAAACAGATTCAAAAATCAATTTTTGAATTTAGGTTCAGAATTCAGATTAAAAAAGAAAAAGATTTGACTTGTGAATAAGTTTTTCAATCAACATTAAATTATTGAGGAATTCGAGAGAACATGAACTTAAATATTTGCTTGATTTCCAGATTTAATTTTTAAATCAGAATAAGTTTGTAAAAAGAATTCAGCAGAAAATTACAAATATAAAGTAGAATTTGAGTTAATTTTTTAAGTTTTATAGTATGCAAAATATCATAAATTATATTTAAAAAAATCATCCTCAGGATTATCATTCTGGAATTGATTCTTTATGAACCTATATTTGAAAGAAAAGAAAGAAACTGTTAAAGAAACATGTACCTGATCTTCACCTAAAAAATCTGCACGAAATTTTATATTTTCTCAGTGTATTGTTTAACATTTTTAATATTGTAGTTTTTTTAAAGCCAAATTTCAAATTAAAATCATAAATTTTGTTCAAGTTTGCATCAAACAAATTTGGTCCGAGAATGTATTATCTCTTACTGTTTATTTGAACATTTTTATTTATTTTCATCAAAGGATAGAATCTTGGAACTTCCTTAATAGTTTGGAAGATTGGGCTTGTTTGATTAAAGTATAGAATAAGCTTTTTTGAGAAATTGAAGGCTATCCTACAAAGAACTTATTTTATGCTCAAATCAAATAACTTTGATCTACCAGACTCTTGAACAAATTCATAAATTTTAACCATCAATGAAAACAAATTACATATTTTGTTTCTAAAGGTTTCATTATAAAAAAGTAAGCTCACCCTTAAGGCTAAGGACCACTCTTCTATAGTTACGATTTAATACGAAAACTATTAATGAGTACTTAAAAGTTAATAATCATATAGTTTCAAATATATTTTGATCTAATCTTTTTTGTTCGTTTTCTGTTGGGCAAAATATCATAGGTAAAAATCAGTCACCAAAACCCCCCCCATGAGTCGGTTCTTCCTACGGCCCTGATTGTTGACATAATGAGATGATTTATTGAGTTGAAAAATGGGTTTTAACGAAATTTCATAATACAATATGTATTGAAAGACACTTTCCCTTTTTATGAACAACATTCATTTTATTAACAAAACCAATGTTTTAGTGAATTTATAAAGTTTAGCACAATTTTTATTATGTCCAAATTTGCCTGTATTTTAAAAACTTTCCCACTTGAAAAATGGGTGAAAATTTCCTTTGGAATTCCACTGACAACGCCCTTGACCAAAACGAATCCTTTCGGTATGTATGCCGAATATTAGTTAAGGTTCAGATTTAGGCAATTCACAACCCTGTTCGCTTAGTTCCATTCTTCGAAATAGACGAGAATTTTAGATCGACCGATCTTCCTAGGATTATTCCACAGATATTTTGTTAATTCCGGAAGATTTATCCTCATCAATTTCAATGACTTTTCTTTCAACTTTAACCTTATTTGGACTGCTATCACAGTTGTAGGGATGAGATGAAGAATATACAGAAAATTAATCAAATTTAATTAGGAATAAAATAAAATAATAGTTGTATTCGGCAACACTGTAGATGAATATAATAAAATAAATTTCTAATTTAATGATTAATGGCATTTCGGTGAATTATACATTCTAATAGGAAGAATTTCAAATGAAAGTAATGAAAATTATAGACGGATAGATTAGATTAGGAAGCATGAAAGGTGTTGAAAATGAGCCAAGAGCGTGATTTGAGAAAACTTCTTGCCGCACAAGACCATTTGTCCCACATCGTATTATTGTCTAGAAGAAGCAAAGTCGATAGGCTGACTTTGCATTGATCTATACAATGATACATGGATGATGATACATGGATGATACATGGATGGATCGAAAAACACGTGCTTCGATCCATCCATGTATCATTGTATAGATCAATGCAAAGTCAGCCTATCGACTTTGCTTCTTCTAGACAATAATACGATGTGGGACAAATGGTCTTGTGCGGCAAGAAGTTTTCTCAAATCACGCTCTTGGCTCATTTTCAACACCTTTCATGCTTCCTAATCTAATCTATCCGTCTATAATTTTCATTACTTTCATTTGAAATTCTTCCTATTAGAATGTATAATTCACCGAAATGCCATTAATCATTAAATTAAAATCATAAACCAGCGGTGATAAACTGTTAACACAAAATAAATTTCTATGAGAACATTTGCTATTTTGGCAGCACTTGACAAACAAACAAAACAAAGTCAGTCATTGATCTATTCTTGCGAGCGACAGACGTGTTTAGGTGAATCTCTGAATTGAGATTCGTAAAATCACGACAATGGCGTGGTTGGTAGAATAAGCACAAATAGCGCAGATATTTAAGGCTGCTGCTGCTGATTGTTTTGATTTGGCCTTCCGGTGGAAATAAGACGGAATTGCTCCTGAAAAGCGCAGATATTAAAGGCTGCTTTCCGATGGAAATAAGACGGAATTGCCGTTAAAAGCGCAGATATTTAAGGCTGCTGCTGCTGATTGTTTGTTTTGAATAAGCCTTCTGGTTGGGCAGGCTGTTTCTTAGAATACTATCGAATTATTCCAGCTCTTGTAAACAGAGACAGAGTAACAAGGAAAGCACAGTTTGAGAAAGCTGTTGCTAAGAATGTTTTTTTTCGGATTGTTCCGGCTCTGGTAAATAAAAGCAGAGCGACAGAGAAAGCACAAATTGGGAAGGCTTTTGTGAAGAATATTTTCGGATGAAATGAAGAACATGCCAAAAAAAAAAAAAGATTTGAAAAGCTTTTGCAGAGAATGGAATGTAGAATTGAGATGAGTGATGTTTGGGATATAAATTTTTTTATTTAAAAAAAAAATAAAAGTCGGTAAATTAAAGATTCTATTGAGAATAGAGTTGAGAAGGAATGTAGAAATGTGATGAAGGATAAGCAGAAATTAAATAAAATTTGTAAGATGGAGAATAAAGATGTGGAATATGGAATAAAAATTGAGGATATTTGGTAAATAAAATTTTGCACTAAAGAAAAAAAAAACAAATGTTGATGTGTGAAAAGTTTTAATTAAGAATAGAGGTGAGAAGGAATGTAGGGATGAGATGAAGAATATACAGAAAATAAATCAAATTTAATTAGGAATAAAATAAAATAATAGTTGTATTCAGCAACACTGTAGATGATTAAAATAAAATAAATTTCTATGAGAACATTTGCTATTTTGGCAGCACTTGACAAACAAACAAAACAAAGTCAGTCATTGATCTATTCTTGCGAGCGACAGACGTGTTAAGGTGAATCTCTGAATTGAGATTCGTAAAATCACGACAACAGTGTGTGTAGACACATTTTTCGAATGTTCTTTTTCCGCCATCTTTATTTAATTCAGATATTGTCCGTTTTCTTAAACGCCATCCATAGGTGCCTCAGTTGGGGCACCCGACCCTCTACACTCATGTCGTTTTCCCTTGAACTAAAATCAGTTTAATTTCCTTACCAAAAACTGATAAAGTTATTTTTTTCACGGTTCGGATCATGTTTCATATTTTGCTTCATCCGAAGAAAATATCACGACTTTGTGCTACGGCGGCTCAAAGAAGAATGTGGATGACAGGTGATGATGGTAAACACGGTACATCATCACACTGTAAACTGAAACTACTCATACTGCGATTAGCTGTTACACTGCAGTGTTGACAGATTATATTGAGTAGAAATCGTATTTTACTCATTGAGAAATGAGTACTTTCTCGGTTGGGAAAATGAGAAGTGGAGAGTGACAAATAACTATCGCTCATGTAGATAAATAATACCATAAAACAAAACACGATTTTAAATCTGCTGATGAGTGTTCGTTAAAAAAACATGATTTTTTTTTCCTTGATTTTTGTTGATTCATTCCTGAGTTTTGACCAAATTGGCCGGTTATTGCCCGTATTGGTTGACAATTTTTCATTCAAATGCCCGGAATTTGCCGGGTTTTGAGATCAAATAGCCCGTAAAGGTGAAACGTTCAAAATTTGGTCAAAATAAACTTGACGTGTTTCTTTCAATTTTGCATTTAAGAAACCTGAACACACCTCATTTTGAAGGTGTGGGTGTTTAGACTGTTGCTCCTATTTTGATTTTGGAATTCACTCTTCAGTTGTCAAAATGCCGCCCAAGGAAGGAGAGCAGCGTATCAAAATTTTGCTCGCGCATCGCGAAAATCCTACTCCTTACTCGCACGCAAAGCTGGGAAAATCGCTAAAAGTTGCCAAATCAACCGTTACAAATGTAATTAGAGTGTTTGGGGAACGTTTGTCGACAGCCAGGAAGTCTGGATCGAGGGGAAATCGAAAACCGGAAGCCGCTGATACGACAAAGAGAGTTGCCGGTAGTTTCAAGCGAAAACCTAACCTCTCTCTCCGAGATGCCGCAAATAAGCTGGATGTATCGTCTACAACCGTGCATCGAGCCAAAAAACGAGCTGGACTATCGACTTACAAGAAGGTAGTGACTCCAAATCGCGATGATAACCAAAATACGACGGGCAAAGCGCGATCCCGGAGGCTGCAGCTGTACACGACGATGCTGACGAAGTTTGACTGCGTGGTAATGGACGACGAAACCTACGTCAAAGCCGACTACAAGCAGCTTCCGGGACAGGAGTTTTATACGGCAAAAGGAAGAGGAAAGGTAGCAGATATTTTCAAGCACTTGAAACTGTCAAAGTTCGCGAAGAAATATCGGGTTTGGCAAGCCATCTGTACCTGTGGCTTGAAAAGCAGCATTTTTACAGCTTCCGGGATTGTCAACCAAGAAATTTACGCGAAAGAGTGTTTCAATAAACGCCTGCTGCCTTTCCTGAAGAAACACGGTTGTTCCGTACTGTTTTTGACGGATTTGGCATCTTGCCATTACGGGAAAAAGGCCATGGAGTGGTACGCCGCCAACAACGTGCAGGTGGTTCCCGAGGACAAGAACCCTCACAAGACGCCAGAACTCCGCCCAATTGAGAAATACTGGGCTATTGTCAAGCGGAACCTAAAGAAGACCAAAAAAAACTGCTAAGAACGAGCAGCAGTTCAAGGCAGGGGTTTAGCGTAAGGCCCGGTAATTCGGATTTGGAAAAGCGGAAGCCTAACTGAATGTTTTTCCTTAATTTTATACTTATGAAAACTTGAAAAAGAAATTTTATTTGAAAATATGAAATGATGAAATAATCTGCAATAATACACGATATATTACCGGATGAAGGACTAGAAGTGATACTACAAATCCAAAAAGAAAATGAAGAAAAGCTAGTAAGATTCCTAGAATAATTAAATTGTACAGTGAAATTAGAAGAAGAATTGTAGAAACGTAATTTTTTAAATCTGAGGTTGAAAACTATAAGTTAATCCTTCGATAAATAAACAATACACAAAATGGGCGTGTGATATATGTAGCTCAGTTGGCAAAGTCAGCCTTCTGAGCCGATGTTCGCGAGTTCAAACACAGTTGCACGGAATTAGTTTTGTAATAACTGTCCAACTGCCAACTGTTGATGAAGCCGCGAATGTCATTGAAATGGTAAAACGACTATAATCGTAACAAATAATAAACAACAACAAAAAAAGCCAGTTTTTAAGAATCTCAGACACTACTTGAGTGAAGCTATAACGCAAACCACGTTCTTAAGCTAACACAACAATATTTACAGCTCTCAGACTGAGCATATATTTTTCTGCTCTCTATATAAAATATGTGAAAATCTACAAAATCTAACTTAAAATCATTATTATCAATATTTTTTTTAAAGATTTAAACACAAATTACTTTATGAAGTGATTAATCACCGAAAATTATGTTTGTTTCTTTAATTAATCGGTGAAAAGTGAAATTTTTATAGATGGAATTCATCGGTGAAATATGATGTCCTTTTTAGTAGGGACTTCTAAAGTTTATGGAATTTTTATATATAGATAGAAGGTTAAATGAAATGAAAGTTGGTGAAAATGAGCGGGTAGAATTTATTAAAAGCAAGTGTGGTTCGCTCCACAAGTGGGAAAACTTGCAGTGCGATTAAACCAAAAGGCGGTATGTGATCGCTCAGATAAGCTCCCTTTAACTCAGAAACGCATCTATCGATGTATAGTCTTCTCAGTTTGTTTTAATCGCGTGCGGATCAAAAATTTTATATGTGATGATAATGCTTCTAAATAAATTCTACCCGGTCATTTTCACCATCTTTCATTTCATTTAACCTTCTATCTATTTATAAAAATTCCATAATCTTTAGAAGTCCCTACTAAAAAGGACATCATATTTCACCGATGAGGCCGATAAATTAAAGTAACAAACAAAAGTATCTTTTGAAAAACTGATAAAATACTATTTTGTTGAATCAAAGCGATCGAAAGATTCATTTTATTCCAAATCACGATACATTTGTCGTGGTTGAATGAACAGGAATCTTTCGATTGCTTTGATTCAGTAGAAATACTCAACCAAGTAGGCTTACAAAACATATGAAGACTGTTTTTATCTAAGATTTTTTGGATTGTTTGGAAGCATCAAGATTTTCTATACCCGCAGCTAAAAAAACAACAACATTTTATTAACTTTCTTCTTTTTGTTTCCTTTCAGATCTCAAACTCGAAGACTCTGGCTGGTACACCTGTGTAGCATATTCAGAGCGTGGCGAAACCTCCTGGAAAGCATTCCTATCGGTAAGTTACTTACTCATCCAATAACAACCATAACGAACAGTAATATTCAATATCCCATTCCTTTGTAGGTCGAAATTAACCCGACAGCAACACTTCATCGGTCCCACAATGGGGATCTACTTCCGGCTGCTCCCTCGGCTCCCAAGGCAGTTAACATCACCAACAGTAACGTAACTTTGGTGTGGACCAAGGTCGGTTCCGGAGTATCCCAGCAGGACAAACTGAAAGCCAATCCGGTCCAAAGTTACACCATCGAGTACTACAGTCCGGATCAGGAAAGTGGAGGCTGGGTCCGGGCACTTAATCGAGTCGAAGGAAATACAGCCACGGTAAGAATTTCCAATCAAGAACATTCCTTCGCTGGGGGAGAATAATTTAAATCTTTGCTTCTCGAGTCCAGAAGAATGTTTCAGCTACAAGCTTATTAAAGCACAAGAAATGTTCTCCCTCGACACAAATTCAATAATCTCCTCAAAATAAAGCTCTGCCTGGCGAGCCAATTTATAAACGTCGAACCAAGAAATTTAATATTCATAGCAAGGCGTTTCGAGTGGCTCCTCCACTTTCTTGAAACTCTACACGCCCCAAAATCCACCCCTCTCAAAATGGGAAGACACACAAATCAAAACCCAATTAACTAAATTCTTGTGCCCCCACCAATTTGGGTGGCCCCTCGCTTTATCGCTCCGTTGCAGATTACAAATCTCGCCCCCTCGACGTCCTACATCTTCGTGGTGAGGGCGGAAAACTCCCATGGCTATTCGGCACCCTCGGCCAGTTCCGGACCCATTCGAACGCTCTCCGGAGACGATGGAGTGACGATGCCGGAAGAGCTTGAGACGGCCCGGATGGTTCTCAATGGAAAGGTAAGATAATTCGTTAGAGAACATGATGAAAAAAATTTAATTGTTACTTAATTTACCGCCCTTGTCGGTGAAAAGTGATGTCCTTTTTAGTTAGAACATATTAAAATAAATAAATTTATATAGACGGATAAAAAGTTTGTAGAAATGAATCTGTATCTACCACATTACTAAAATGATCTAATATATAAAGATAAATTGAACTATTAGTTGTCTGCCTGTCGATTTGTCGGTTTGTCGGGTAAAATCAGCTAGATCATAAAAAAGTTCTTAAAATGTTTTTTCTCATCACCTTCCGTTTCTTCTTATTTTCTAACCGTCTATAATAATCTCACAATCTTGAGATGTAATTACAAAAAAGACACTTCTTTTTTTGTAATTACATCTCAGGAATTTTGAACTATTTTAATGGTTTACTGTAAGGCAAAACCATACTTAACACTGGCGTTGTCCCAACTAATATTTAGAAAAATTCCCCGGCTACATTTTTGTCGAACACTTGTGATACAACTTGAGAGTAGAGAGTTGTTATGTCGCAAACAGAGTGATTATTATTTCATTTGAAAAATCTCATAAAACTTCTCTTCGATGATTGTTTCAAGACCAGAAATAGTATCCTACCGACTTATTTATTGATTTTATGGGTGTTCTGGATGTTCATGATTTGAAAAAAAGATGGCTTGTGCTTTACATGAAAATTTTGATACTCATTTCATATTTTTAGCAACGAAACATTTTGAATATGTGTTAAATGTAGACGAAAAACTACTTTAAGTATTTATGGCCTCAGCATTAAATGTTCATAACACGATCAGCCCAGTTCAGAGAGTTGTTATTTTTTTTTTGTCATGAAAATTAGAAAACGACATTCCAGGAGAGAACCTTAAATGCAGAAATCCACAGACAAATGTTTGTTTCTTATAAAATACTACCCAATAAAACCCGCGTTTTTTTTATTTCATCAAGGATATTAGAAAAAAAAAATCATTTATTAAAAAAAAGGAAATCTCTTAGAAATCATAATATAAAATTTTCCAAAAATCAGTTGAATTTCAGCCTAGACAATTTACAGTTTTCTACCAGATACACCGTGTGAGATTCAAAATTCGAAATAAACCATTCCAACTAATTTGTCCTAAATTTTATACCACTGATAAGTATTCTGGTGTACTTTTATTTTCCAATCACCTTCCAAAAATAAACTAAATTACACATTTCACTAACTTGTTTTTTAATCACAAATTATTTTTATCAAAAAAAACAATCTCATTGTTGAATTGTGATATATGAATATTTCTATGCTTTTAATCATAGCTTCTCCCGGATTTATGATTCTGTATTTTGAACATTCAGTCTCTATTCTAAATTTAAGTTTTGTAACATTTATATGAACTGTTTCTGGTTGTTCTGTTTATTCACACTTGACCTGATGAGAACTTCATTTTTATTCTCAAGTTGTAATCTGATTTATAAAATTTTCAACACATTTTATTAAAAAAGTTTTTTGAGATTTTGAAGTTATGAAATTAAAATAAACATTTGGATTTAAATTATAATTTAAAATATAAATTACTACTTCGGCTCTGATTGCAATTTGGATTTTCAATTTTGAATTTAATTTTATTTGAAATTTGTTTCTCAACTTTTAATTTGAAATTGAATTGTGCTTCTAAATAAAATCCGATTTATGGTTTGGATTTTTTCTCTTGATTGCGGTTGGTTCAAACTCTTCACAGGACAATCAGTTTTTTTCAACATTTTGTGAATGAAAGGTTTTTTTTTCGTTTTCTTTAACTTTCGTGACAGTCAAACCTTTCCAAGATTCATTTTCTGAAAAACAAATTGGTGAAAATTGTTAACTTTGCATTGCATTTTCAACCGTGGCTGAAAAAAAAATTGATAAAACGCTTTAAACACTATTTTAAAACATTTTTTGTGGCTAACAAAAAAATTGACAAAAAAATCCTATAGGAAATTAACAGTTTATACAATGAGTTTTCAGATATTCTCCAGAAACATGATACTTCGATTTATATTTTTCTACTTCAAATAACGAGAAAAATGTCAATCATAACTTAACCTTCTTTTCAAGGTTGTCGAAATCACAGAAAAATTTGTAATTCCACAGAGTTTTAAAAAAAAATTATCATAGAATTTTGGGAATATTCACAAATTTCTATGATTTTTTTCAAATTTTGAATGTGTTTCCAAAATTTCAATTTTTGATGTCGGAATTCTAAGTTTAAATTGAAAAAATATGATAGGATTAGTAAGGTTAATGGCTTTTCCTCAAGTGAAATATAAGAAGACTATTTTTTCAAGAATTTCAAATGAAACTAAGGAAATAGCATTACAGAAAACCATCACAGAATGTTTTGCTATAATCATAGAACGTCGATTATTTTTTGCAAAAACGGTTGGGGTCCATATGACCCGAGCTGTACCTTCTTTTTGCGATATCTCAGAAAAAGCTAAGCTTAATTCATGAAGTTTTCTGACTTTTCCAAAAATTAGAGAAAAGCTCTACTGTTTCTCATTTTTAGATTTTTGAATAGGGTTTCCAAGGTCACCCAGCAAATAAAGAGCAATTAGCCGGATAAAATCTCATACTAAGCTTAATACAGCTACCGTACCAATTTTCAGAAACAATATAATTTTCAAATCATCCACGTGACTGCCATCAGATGCTTCTTAAAAATTTTGGTTAAAATTTTTGTGGTCTTCAAAAATCGAACTTAATTTCAAAAAGTCCCTAAAAGGTGACAGTTTGGCAACAAATATAACTGACTTTTCTGCAGTGGTGTTGAAGAACTTTTGATTGATATGGATCTATTCATAAAAAAAGCTTGTATTGAAACAATTCAAATGCTGAGTTTCACACAAAACAGTTTGTTTTTTGAAAAATTCCTTTAAAAAACTTACAATGATTCAATGATTCAGTTTTCATGAGAATCATAAAATTGTATCTTTAGAAAAATTATTTTTCTGCTCAAAAGCATTTATTTGCAATAGAAAGTGATAAATTAATTATGATGAGACTGATAGGGTGACCAATTGTAGTATTAAATCATTGGTATATCGATGAGGTTTATCGATTTTTGCTTTACAATTTTCATAAAACATTAAGTACAACTACTCTGAAGCTTCAAATATAGTTTTGAAGAAGAAATCAAATAGAACACTTCAATTAACTCGAACGAAATTGAAATCTGCACACTTGGTCTATTATATGTTAAAACAAGGCAAGGAGGGTTCCTGAAACAGTCGTATATTTTTCGCGGTTCACAATGTGATATAAATATCACCAAAAAAATTAAATCTAGATATTTTCGATAGCTTTAATTTTTTATTAAATTGATCATTTATCAGTCAAGTTTAAAAAAACAATATCTGATTATTTCTGAAAAAACCAATGCTTTTCAAGAAAAAAAAACATCGAATTTTTTTTAGGTTTTATTATTTTGAACGCGAGAAAAAAATTGACACAAGAAAAGAAAATCTATTATATAAAATTCTCTTGTAACGGTGTTTGTAGTACTACTCCTCCGAAATTACCAAAACGATTTGAATGAAATTATTTTTAGAATATTCTGTAGCCATGCGAATCGGTTTATATCGAATAAAATTAACAAAAAGTCACCTCAGTTGTCCGTAAAAATTAAATTTGTAGTTTTTTCAATCAAATAAAAGTCATGACATCCATTTTTTATCAAGATTTTCTTTACTTTGGGCGCCGGGTGGGCGGTTTGTTTTTCGTCTCTATGGTCGAGGCGTCGTGAGAGGATAGTAACAGGGCATAGCATACTGATTAGTATAGGAATATTTGGGCGCCTATTTCTCAACCAAGCATACTTTCAACGCACGTGGCGGCGATATGAAGCCTAGATGCGTTTTTTTTTCTTCTTGATTCCTAGCTTATTTGTACAGCACATATGAATAAATGAAGCCTAGATGTGACCCAGATTGATATTTTACCAATCAAATCAAAACCATTTGAACGGTTTTAATTATTAAAACTGTTTTTATTTCATGTAAATTGAATCAGCAATGGTTGTCTACAAAACATTAATTTGATACTGATGCATATGAAAAAATGGTATGACTCTTTGCGGACGTTTGAAAAAAAAGAAAGTGGGAAGATTTACGTACGATTGAATAATCCAATACGAAGAAACATTTTTCGAGCATGTACAAATGTGCTTAAATAAATCAAGCGCCTTCAAATTTACAGAACAACAACAAAATACGTTGAAAATGAACAGACATATGTACTGAACAATAGCCTGTCCTTTAAGAAAGATTAAATAGGATTGACGTTTATTTAAAGACCGAATGCAAAGATTTTTTTGCAACCATATGTGTAAGTTATCAATAATCTAAGAAGAATTTTCAGTTAAAAGGTACACTAGAGCGAATGAAAACGTTAAAAATTTACAAAAAATGTATACATTATTTCTCCATTTATAAATGGTTGGGCCCAAGTAAACTATCTGACTAAACAAACTCAACTTTTTCTAAAATTATTTACCGAAAAACTGTTTACAGGTTCACTGTTATCATACCCGGTGTTCCTTTATTGAGAGTTTCGGTTTACAAAAAAAACCACTTATTTTTTTAAGGTTTTGAGTTATTTCAGCATGAAATTTTCCATAAAATGATATGAACTCATGAAACCATCGTAGCCTGAACAGATTATTTCTTTTCGAACTATTTAGTTTTATTTTAGATCTGCTTTTCAATTAAATGTTATTGAATCTTGAAAATATTACATAGTCTTAAATCAAATCGCAGATCCCCACCAACAATGTTCAGGAGATTTTGAAATCAGAACATCATTTCGATCTTCAATTAAAAACATATTCTTTTCTGTTTTTAATACCAATCGTTTCCTTGATTCATTGGGTTAAAGTTCATAGGAGTGTAATTTGCTTTTTTCATTAATCAATATAAAAAAGTAGATTGCAGTATACAAGATCGCCAGATTTTTTGCCATGCAAATGCTGTTTGGGAACACTTCAAGTTGAAATGTGTCATATCTATAAGTTCGGTATCTAGAAAAACTTTTTGAGCATGATTTTGGTGAAAATATGTATATTAATTCAAACTACTTCGAGGGGTGAGGATGGTGAACAAAAAGCTGTCCCAAAACTAATTGGAAGCTAAAAGCGCTGCGTTAGGAATATTAATCCTAACCCAGCGCTTTTAGCTCCCAAATATTCCGAAAATTGTCCCAATATTCAAAATTTTATTTTCATAAAGTTCCATATGCAATAAATTACAATAAATGAGAAACTTTTGATTTCGATTCAAACCTTAATGTCATTTCGAACAAAGCGGAATAAATCAACTAAATGGTATACAATAAATGAAACATACATACATTTTTTTTATAATTCGTTTATTTGAAACGGCTCATACCGAAGGTTTTAAGGAGCCAAAGTCAGTTTTTTTTTGTATTTACAATTCATTGTTAAAAACTAGAATAGATATAGGGAAAATAATAAAGGATTGGTTAGAGACGGAGGTTGATTGCTTTTAAGAAGAGATAGATTTCAAACATGTAATCAAGGTCTATCGCAGCTAATACATCTCTTACTGGGGTGTAGGGTGGTTTCCCTCGGGCCCGAAGGGAGTCCAATAAATTCGCTCTGGCGGCTAGATGGACCTCACATGACCAAACGATATGCTCGATGTCGTGGTATCCTTAAACATACATACATATTATCAACATACAATTATTTATGGAAAAAGTTACAAAAAGTGTTTTTTTAGCAATAGGCTTGCAAGTTGGACGATAACATCGAACTGAAAAAATAAAACCGTTTTGCGACAAAAACCTGAAACCTGACCATTCGTTGATATACAATAAATCTGAATGGAAGAAAAGTTAATAAAAAAGTATTGATGAAAGTTGAATGTAAGATTTATTGAAGGTTATTTTTTTGATTATTTAAGAAAAGACCCGTAGAACTGAATTAAAATTGTTAGGTTTTATTTCGATAGAATTAAGCGGGACAATTCGAGTTAACGGAAATGGGGGAAATTTAAAAAAAAAACTAGAACATGTTCACAAAAGCGAGACGATTAACAACTCAATATTTAATAAATTTTAAAAGTTAATCAGCGAAGATAAAATGGAAAATGGACGCCAAATTTAACAGGGTAAGACGAAGTTTACCGGGTCTGCTAGTTTAGTTATAAAACATAAATATTAACAAAAACTTAGGAAAAGAAAAAAAAACTGAAAAACGTAAAATAAAAATTTTAGGACTGGTCCAAAAACGTCAAACAACTTCAAATAACAAAAAGAGCATGCAAACTCAAAACAAACTGTAAATGATTTCAAAACGTGGACATTAGCTCGAAATGGTTTTGCTGAAGGTAAAAATCCATTATTAACAAATGATTTTTTTATACTTTGAAAATGGAAACCGCACCACTATATTTTATATATAGAAAATGATGCATTTTTTAAGTACGACTTAAGTGGAATGGTGTTGAGAAATCTTTCAATGTTAGAGAAACCTTAACAATCAAACAAAGTTTTGAAAAATTTCAAAAAATAATATTTAAATTGTGGAAGTGGTTCAAAATTGAGCTTCAAAACAGTATAACCAAATGTTGGCCATTTTTTCATTAAATCCTTGTGATTTGGTTTTTTTTTTCAAACAAAAAATGCTAATTTTGCTTTCAACTGTAGTTGAGAATAATATTTAAATTACGAAAAAATTAAGGTGTGCCTAAAAATACTTGGGAGAAATCAAGCTTAGTTATATAAAGGGTTAGTCACCAGGGTAACTTTGATCAGAATGAAATTGTTCAACATAATCATCAGTAACGAAGTCTAAATAAAGAATGTCTGAAAACTGTTTTCTAAATTTGAAAGCCTTTAATTTCAGTTTCATTTAGGAAATTTTTTTTTTGTTTTTGGAAATTTTTGCTGTCATTAAAAATGTAATTTCTAAATCTTAAAATACTAATACACCTCTCCTGCATTTCGGAGCAAATGGGTTGTATTTTAGGAAGTTCAACTTTTTTCCTTGTAAAACTTTTTGTTATTTTAAATGTCATGTTGTGATATATTTTTGATTTGAAAATAAAAAACCGGACGCTTTTTCAGATTAGGCACTCTTTGGTTAAATGGCTAGGAACCCTAGCAAATTGAAAAATTATTTATTTCAAAGAATTGGGTTTTTCGTTCAGTCTTAAAATAATGGTAAAAAAAATGAAAATTCTGAAAAATTCACCAATTATAATTTTAAATATTGAGAATCATTTGATATCATAATTTTTACACTCATTAAAGGATATGTTTTTGAGTTCTGGGGGCCTCAATTACAGTCGAATCTGAATAAGTGGGAAATCTCTAAGAGTGAGGAAATCGGCAGGTTCTATTACTTTTAAGGGAAAACCTCCTTAAATTTAAATGTAAACTTGGATAAACGAGAATCTTTTTTCAGAATACACTAAGAAAATCATCGAATTATTTCCCCACTAAAATTCTGGTCTCAGGAAAAATATCAAAAGAAACTGACGCACATTGGGGAAGAACCTCTTTTGAGCTGGACAAAACCTCGTAGATTCTTTGAATCAGCTCTTAGAGGTTTAATGTCTTCGGATTGTCGGTAACAAAAGCCTTTCTCAGAGAATAGTTGATGATATTCAAGATCAATATGAGAATTTGTTTTTGGAAGGTACAAAATTGAAAATAAGTAAATGATAAGCTCATCTTACTTTGATTACGATAACTCCAAAACGGAAAAAAATTACATGTTTCAAATTTTTCTACATCGAAGGGACACTGCCATATTCAACGCACTTTTCACAACAAAAATCCATCTGGGCTTACCAAACAATTCTTTCTTGAAGTTTTGTGTAAATAATTATTAATTTTGTTGTAATGAATTTGCGTTTTGAACATCTGATCCACATTCCAATCTTGTGTTTTCAAATTTGTTTTTTGTCGTATATAGAATAACTATTTGACAAATTTTCCTGTTCCCAATATTTGATGTGGAAGCTTCCAACGATGGAACAGAAAAAAAAATTAATATGCATATTTTATTTTTTCATTACTTGAAAATTAAAGTTGCTGACAGAGATGTTAAACAAATTACGAGTCGAATTTTGAAAGTAACAGGTTTTATAAGAGTTTACATTTTCGATAAGTTGACGTATTTAAAAAAAATATTCGTAGGGGCTCCTCAAGAAAAAATTGCAATCCGCCCTGGCACACACACTAATAAAGCATAGCCGGTTATGCGTTGAGCAAGTATACAGATTTTGATGGATTAAATCCATCACAGTTTTGTCGGTAATATTTCGATATTCTTTTGCAAAAATGTATTGGTTCGTTCAATACTTTTTTTAAAAATAAGATTTACATTAACAGAGCTTTTTAAAAATTTAACTTAACACACCAGTGTTCAACAGTAATGAAGAATCGATAAGTTTAAGATATTCAGAAAAAAATCATAACCCATAGCTAAAAATAACAATTGAAGCAACATTAAAGTTGAAAAATGAAATTGAAAACAAAAAAAATCTAATATTTATTAAAGAAATGGTTTCGACGTCAGAAAAGTTGAAAAAATCATTCAAACCAAAAATGAAATCCCAGAACAGCGCCACTAGTTCAAAATTGAAAGCCTGAGACAAATTTTGTCTTCGTATTGGAATATGAATAAAAAAAATCTGAACTAATAATCACCATTGTCGTGATTCTTTAAAACTTTTGTTGGAATTTCTCGAATGAAAAAATTAAATAAAATATTTGCAATATTTTTGATTTGGTTCTTTGAACTGATTTCGAGTTTTTTTAAATTATTGTTTTTCTGAAAACAACAACTTCTAACATGTTTAGATTTTGCGCTGAAAATTTCTTCAAAACACTGTAAAATTAGAAATGATTTAGTTTCGGAGGAATCTTGCTGCCAGATTAAGACAAACGGATGTGGAGTTAAAAGTGAAACTTTTACTACAAAATGTCAAAACTTTTTCAGAAGTGCGACAAATCACGCTAAAGGTTTTTAATTTTCATTGAAAAGGAAAAATAAGCTAGTTGCAATATTTTCCAAAACTAAATATGGTATTAAAGAAATTTGGATCTCAAACATTCGAAGGAACGGAATTTTTCATTCCAGCTAAGAACAGCTCCCCTCTTAGTTTTTCAGCTTGGGAAAAACTAAGACGATTAAATCCTCCGATAACAGTTAATTTTTCATCTCGTTGAATTCGTCTCCTTTTTGAGTAAGAGGACGCATTTCGACAAGGATGGTATGAAAAACTATTCCTCGTTCAAGATTTTTGCCCCAAGCTTGCTCGGCTAGCTACTGAATAATGTTCGGGACCATCAATTAGATTAAGTGCAGCTATTTTTCCTCTGCTTGTCAGAAAGTGGCTCCCCCGGAAGACGAAGTGCGGTTGAAAAATTACCAACTGGAATAAATTAACAGAATCTTGGGTGCGGTTTAAGGTTTTGGTGATGAATTTTGTGAAAACGAAATACTGTTCTGGCAAAACTATAAAGAGTCGTTTTTATTTTACTTGAAGTAAAAAAGCGGTGAAAATCAAACAATAAAATCAAGTGCAGCTTACGATTCCGGACTAAGCACATTTGTTTCGAATTAAAATTGTCAGCACTCGAAGATAACTAGCACCGGGGAAAATCCGCTTTCTAGCTCTAAATCAAATTCAAATAAATAATTTCCATTTAATTAGCCGAGATAAAATCGATACCGGATTGCTGATGGAGCGCTGAAACAAGAGGAAAAGGGAAGGTTTTCCGCAAAGTGTCCCTTGGGACCGGAACAGTATCGAAATTTATGTGTATTATGTATTGGGGATTAAGCACTCGAGGATCTCAATCATTAATGAATTATGATTTTTTGGATCTACTAATTCCGATGAAAATTCTGAGAATGAGGTCAAGCACCAATTGATATTAATTTACAGTTTTCCTTTTTTTTTATCGTTTCAGATTCTGGAACTGGTCGACGTTGTGGCTGTCAGTTCCAATTCGGTGCGATTGGAATGGCAGCTACACATTTCTAGTACAGAAGAGTATATCGAAGGATTATATGTGAGGTATCGCGATCTGACTTCCGGTTCCCAGAAGTACAGTATGCTAACGATTCCGAATAACATCGCTGAAACGCATACGATCACGAATTTGAACAAATTCACACGCTACGAGTTCTTCCTTACGCCATACTTCAAGAACGTGGAAGGTCAACCGAGTAACTCAAAGATAGTTCAAACGCTTGAAGATGTTCCCTCGGCTGCTCCAGTGAATATTCAAACTGGGATGCTCAATTTGACCGCTGGATGGGTCAAATGGTCTCCACCACCCCAGGAACATCTCAACGGAGTTCTGCTGGGGTATAAAATTCAGGTAAGTTGTTCAAGGTCTGTTGAGTAGATGGCAGATATTGAATGTTTTACCATGATCGTTGCAGGTTAAATCAGGAAACTCGTCAAAAACTTTAGCGTCTATGACGCTTAATGCCACGACAACTTCCGTAATGCTGAACAATCTCACTACTGGAGCCACCTACCGGGCTCAGATTGTAGCTTACAATCGAATCGGAGCGGGACCTTACTCTAAACCAGCATACCTGGTGATGGATCCAGCTCACGTAATCGCTCCTCCGAGAGCTCACAACTCACTGAGTGATATTGGAGGTTACCGGCATCAAAATTTCATGCATGAAACTTGGTTTATGATCTTTGTAGTGCTTGCGCTCTTGCTGATCTTAACCTTTACGGTTGTTGGGGCAGTTGTGTTCTTCAAGAAGCGTCAAAGCATGAACAAGGCCATGGTGACGGTTCCAGTTGTCACCAGTGGTGATCTTGTCAATTTGCACATTGCTCGAAAAGATTGTCTGTGGATCGATCGGGGTTGGCGATCTACAGACACCGACAAAGACTCCGGATTGAGTGAGATGAAGCTTTTGGAGGGGTCTCAGAATCCCGGCAGCTACACAGACGTAGGCACTGACTACGCAGAGGTTGATCCAAGGAGTATCACTTCTTTCTACAACTGTGGAAAGGTTTGTTTCTGACATTGCCAAATTACCAAGACCTTAATAAACATGTTTAAAAATATCGTTACAGTCACCTGATAATCCAACACCCTATGCGACTACAATGTTAACCAATGGTCACACCGTAGGAAATGGACACCTTCCTTACCAGAATGGACCTCTTACTCACGAAGCATACTCATCAGCAGGATCCAGTGTTCGATCGGATATCCCTTATGGTCCAGGACATCCCAAAGGCTTTGCAATGCCCTTCAACCACGGTAAGTTATTAACAAAAAAAAAACAAATCTAACTATGTGCTGTGTGACGTCCAACCAATAATATACTAACCAATTCTGTGTTATGCCTGCTGCCTCCGTAGCCCCATCTAATTGGATAGATTTCCTTCCTCCCCCACCGGAACACCCACCACCTATTCCGCAAGCGCTAGATCATCATCTACACTTAAACCACGTGTACCCTTCGGAGCTCGTTGGAACCACAACTAGCTCCCAGGGCTCACGTGGTGGCTCGACCTTGTCCAGCAATCAAAAGTAAGTAGCCTTACTCTAGCAACTCCTCAAAATGAACGTCTTGAAAATCCTATAAAGAATACCTTTAAACTAACCGCCGTTGTTTGCTCTGTGTCTGTTTTTCTTTCTTATCGAAACACTAACCTCAACTCGAAACCCAAAAACAACCAAAAGCGTTTACCACTCGTATCAATACGTAGATCCGTCACTGCTAGGACGCGGCTCCTCTTCCCGGAGCAGCAATAACGAGCTGCGTAGCCCACCGACTCAGCTGTATCTGCAGCAAACGCATCATCTTCCACCGCCACCGCATTCAGCATCAGCACTTCAAAACCCCAGCGAAATCTACTTTAACGACGAGATCTACAACAGCCCGGTGAAATCATCCAATGATCTGCCAAGTCTACAGCAGCAACCTCTCCCTCTTCCACCGCCATCGCATCGGATGCCTAGTTCTTCCTCTGCTTCTTCCGTGTCCTGCTGTCAGTCGGGAATGGCCTCGCGATCGGCTAGTGGATCTAACAGTGGACCCCTGAAACAACTTCAACAACAAGCTCAATATCAACAGCCTCAGGACTTCCTGGAGTATGCACAGCAGCAACAGCAGCTGCAGATGCATAATGGTCATCATCAGAAAAGGTGAGTAGATGAATAAGATGAGGCTATTGTGGCATCCTTGAATTTGAATGTTTGTTTATACCATCTAGATTGGATTAAACTAAGCGTGAATGTGGGATAAACATAATTGAGAGTGAAAGAGAAATTTGACTACATGGACACTAGCTACACGGAGTCAGACTAGGTTGGGCCATTAAGCGAGTCAGCAGGATTTCACAGCTATGGCTTTTTTCGAAAAAAAGACTGTAGTTCCATATTCAGTTGAGACAAATGTTAGTTTTCAGCTGTAATACGTTAGGTTTACCCTAAAAATAAAACAAGATTTATAAGGATTCAGAAACGTTGAAACGTTGAATCCATCATGCCTCTATCTACCTTAAGAAAAAATTAAATTCTTTAAGCGGCGATCGTATCCCGGTAAAGTCTCTTCCCAAGAATGATTCCTTACTGCAAGTTTAACGAAACGCTTTTGAACAACTTCTTTTTCGCTTATGTATGCTTGGTACATGGACCTCCAAACTGTCTTCGCGAAATCGTTCCTCGTTCGTACTAAGCTAACGTATGAGCTTTCGATGATGTATGGGTCATTTATTTCTCGGGCGAAACGTCTCACTACTCCACTAAACTCATTCCAGAATCCAATTGGATGCCTAAATCTTTAAAACAGGTAACTCGAACACACACATATAGGATCTCAGTGAAACTTTATGTTTCTTTGAAGAGATCTAAATTCAACTTTAAACTAAAGCATACATTATTCAAGGATATAATGGCTAGCATCCTACTAATGCTTAAACCACCAACCCACAGAAAGAGTAATATGTATGCCGTGACCGAGACTCGATCTCATGACCTCTGGCTTAGAAGACTTGAACGCTATCCTCTAGACCACGGTCGGCGGCTTGCAACATTTTTGCCACTTTAGAAGTACGTAAACTGGATAGGTGTACTGATTCTTGTAAAAAATATTGCTGCTCATTTTGAGTTATTAACTGTTAGCTGAGTTTTGATCGTAAACTCAGAGAATACATTTAAATCGTTTTGAAATTTTCTAACATCTTATATCCTTTCCACTGGCAAAAACAGTTTCACATCATCTGCGTAAATCAGTACAACAGCATCCGAAAGGGAGTCCGGCAAATTTTTCATCAGAAGAATGCAAAGCAATGGTCCAAGTGACTGCCTTAGGGCACTCCAGAAGACGCTTAAAAGAATGTTGAGAACACAGTATTGATATACACTAGACTGGCCCATAACAAAAAAAAATCCTTATATTCAACGCGGCACCCCCTAGGTTGGTGCCTTTAGGTGAAAAAATGACTTTCTGAAAGTTTCAGGTCATTTGGCAGAAACACGAGCTGGCGCAAAGGACTTGAAATTTGTATGGAGATTTTCGGCAAAATGTATGAAAATTCGACTTACTTTCACTCTTTGTGTTATAAAATGTGTTTCCAGTATGCTAGAAAGCTCAGAATTTCAGAAATTGTAGTTCAAACAATGACAAACAAGTTTGTAGAAGATTGTGACGCGATACGAGTTGACTGTAATTAGTTATCCGCAATGGAATGAGTGTTTTTTTTTTTCGCATTTCTTTGATATATCGTGAACGGTGTATGGGCTAATAATCGCATTAACTTCATCGCATCGTCACACAATGAGAATAACAAATTGAAAGTTTGTGTACTAGGAAAAGTTGCGAAAAAAAACCTGACAAACATTATTGGGGGGCATTTAGACCTTCTTGGATTCACAAACTTTCTATCTGCTATTCTCATTGTGTGACGATGCGATCAAGTTTGTACTAATCCACCTATACACCGTTCACAATATATCGATACAATGCGAAAAAAATCACACATTCAATTGCAAATAACTCATTACAGTCAACTCGTATCGCGTCACAATCTTCTACAAACTTGTTTGTCATTGTTTGAACTACAGTTCCTGAAATTCTGAGCTTTCTAGCATACTGGAAACACATTTTAGAACACAAAGAGTGAAAGTAAGTCGAATTTTCATACATTTTGCCGAAAATCTCCATACAAATTTCAAGTCCTTTGCGCCAGCTCGTGTTTTTGCCAAATGACCTGGAACTTTCAGAAAGTCATTTTTTCACCTAAAGGCACCAATCTAGGGGGTGCCGCGTTGAAAAAAATGTTATAAAAATCATCCCATACAAATAAGGGCCAGTCTAATATACACGTACTGGTATCTATTCACTAGATAAGACTCGATCCTAGGTAAATGAGTTCCTCCAATACCAACTGTCGCTGTTGCGTAAAAAAATTCTTTGAATTCTGCTGTAGATGCAGTCCACTTGAAATCCCTTGACCATCCAATCTCAAATTAGCAGAGAATTGTGACCACCGATCTTTTTTCTGAAGAATCCGGGTTGAAAAGCCATTGCACGCGGAAACTAACCACCTCTCCTAGACAACCTCTGTTGTTGGAAAGTCCTCGGACTGAACCTGGGGTCAATGCCGTCGATCACTGGCTAGCAGTGATCGAAAACTAACTCTTTCGTAGGGGTTGGGGGCTCTGACAAGAGCCAATTGGATCGGGAGCAAGTGAGGAAGAAGCACAGAGGAACAACACACACTTCTACAGGCGATTAATTTAAAGATATATTTCTATAAGTTTACTGGAGGGAAATTTTTCCTCTGCTTCCAGTTGCAGTGGTCTAGAACTAGACCATTCCTAGCTTGTTCTCCTTCTCCAGGGTTGACCACTCTACTGGACCGATGTTGCCGCGATGATAGTTAGAAACAAACTAATGATGCAACGCGCGGGAGCCAATTTGTGATGTCATAAAGGCCAAACTGAAGAATGTTGTTAAACGTGAGCTGCACATCCAGGACCACTCCAAGACCATGTACCTCATAAATCATGTTTAAAATCTGATTGCCAATGTGATGTCGATACCATTCACCAAAGTGGTTCAACAACGATTGGAGGCGAGTGCAGTACATTCCACTGACAGAAATATTTCAAGGTCACCAGTTTATCAAATTTTTCTTTCTCCTCAGCGATTTTGTATGTGTTTCAACAACCTGATCTCCAACAGTCAGACGAATTCCTGCAAAAGGACGAAATTAATAGACAAACTATACTAGAGTTAGCTGCTACTCTATTAGAGTCCTAGCGATGAAGCTTGATACCAATTCTAAAACGATACCCGAGCTAACCGTAGTCAACGCTTCTATAAACGCCATCGACGTTGCACTGATATCAGCACGCTCTTCGTTACCATCGCGCCATGAAGATCCTTTTTCGGATTTCCACGAGAGAGCTCAAGAATCTCTGGATGCATCCATGGATCGGCTTTTAAGAGGTAACAGCCTTTAAGACGAGGGTTGTTCAACCAGTCGCAAACGAAAATCAACCCCAGCACACGTATCCTAGAACAAGCGAACTATTTAGAAACGAAGTAATATGCATTACTCAACCTTTATCGGATCCTGATTATACAATTCCCTTACCTGATATTGCTCCTGTTTCGTCAATGCCTGCTACCGAAACATGATCTAAGCCTGAGAGTTCCAGTTCTGTGAACAAATATTTCTGGTGAGAAAGAAATCCAACTAGGTAATCTTCCACCCCATCGCCAACTCACCATCGAATCGGCCTTCACAACAGAACCAAGTACCGATTGCTTCAATAAACACCCACAAATTTTGTTGACTCACTAGTGATTTCGCTTCAAGTCGAGCAAACGCAGTCCAAAGTGATGCTCAACATTCAACATTTCAGCTCAACATTCAACATTTCAGCTCAACATTCTAACGCAATGAATGCTTATGAAAAAAAGCAAAACGCATAGCAATCGTGACACTCACCGGTTCCTGTTGATTCTTCCGGGCTTGAACAATCTCCCGCACCAAAATTACACACACCACAACTAGTAAACATATCCTTGGTGATCGCCAACATTCATCCAGACATCGACGCGAGTGAATCTTTACAATCAAATGATATCGTTTGTTCATTGCTCCAATTCAATGTCGCAATTTCGACGCTCTCTAGCGAGCAATGCGCCTCAACAGTTCACGCAAATTGCAAACAAGAATTGACGGTTTATTATCAAAACGTTTGCTTGCCTTCGAAGACAAAGGAAATGTTCATCACTCTGGCGGAATGTCGGACCTGACTTGTGTGAGAACGATATTCTTTCTCTGAAACTTGGTTGCATGCAGGCAGGGTTGCCAGTGGGCCTTATTTTTCAAGATTTGCCTGATTTTTAGAAGCCTAATCCGATAACCGGCAATTAGCCTCCTTTTTTCCTTATTTTTTTTTTTAATAAGCCTGATTTTTGTGAATATGATGGAAAATTAGTAGCACGGAACTGCATTAAAAACATGAGTGGAGATCAAAATGTGGTTTGATGACCGATAAAAGTTCCTTACTTTGACCGAAATTTTCGTTAAACCATGTATCCTGATTTGTATTTCTTATGTCTCTTAATTCTGCATGTTTAAATTGTTTAGCATTAAAAGAGCCTAGTTCTATGCTGATTTTAAAATCAACAGAGCGGATTGCTAATCTGATAAAAACAGTCTTTTTAGAAGGGAAGGCGTTCGCACGATAATTTACTTGATTCCGGACTTAACTGCTTCCAGCTACAAATCACGTAACTCTGTATCGAGAATCTATCCGAGCAGCTTTCAGCGATTGATTCACTTTTAGTGTTGAAGTGGAAATGGCTCAAAGACGCATTAGTATTTCTTCTGGGATTATCATTCTACGGCATGACTCATTCCTGCCAAAGGCGTATGAAACAATGCGTCTTCATGAGGCCGGCGCCCAAAGACAAAACCACATCCTTGCGCCAGAATGAAAACGCCCAGATGTTTCTCGCTTGTCGTCGTTGTCGAAAAAGCAATGTTTTGACACTTTTAGAACCAAACAACCGCATCTAGGTATTCGGTGCTCTCCTGTTTCTGTGTGTCCGTCCAGGCTTCGTGACAAGGCAACAGCGCCAGTGCGCGCTGATAAAGATGACGTGCACATGTGTCTTCAACCTTCGCAAGTATTTAGTTGTTCACTAAACTTGACTTTTAATTATTTTTTTTTTTTGCGATCTTCCTAATTTTGTAATGATCGGATTGTGCTCTCGACCTGAATTTTGCCTAAACCTGTCCCCTCAATACGCTGTAATATATCTTTGCGGTCTTCCCAATACGCAATAAGGTTGTTCTCTAAACTAGCATTTTTCTTTACAACTCCTTCTCCTTCTAACACGCACAAGGCCGTCTTCTCAAATCGCCTTTTTCTCCACAGTTGTCCAACACGCTGTTTATTGATTGGTTCGGTCCTCCCAAGTGCTTAAGGCTGTCCTCTAATCTCGCCATTTTCTTTTTATCTGTTCCCTAAACTTGCTTTTTTACACAGCTGTCCTCTCAACACGCAGTTCGTTTATTTGTGCGGTCCTCCCGACACGCATAAGGCTGTCCTCTCAGCTCATCTTTTAATCGACAGCTGTTCTGTCAATACGCTACTTGTTTTTTCGGACCCCTCAATACGCAATAAGGCTGTCCTCTCAACTCGCCTTTTAATCTTACAGATGTCCTCACATCACACTGTTTAATCGTTTTTGCGGTCTTCCTAGCACGCGTTAAGCCTGTTCTGTCAACTCGCCTATTTATTCACAGCTGCCTTCTCAACACGATGTTCATTTATTGGTTCGGTCCTCCCACCCACAAAAGGATGTACTCTCAACCAGAGATGCCATTCTCTAGGGAGAAAGACGGAAATCGGAGAAAAAATCACCTCCGTGCGATTGCTGCAAATCACCCGGGTGAGTTTTCTTGTTCCTCTCCACACATTATTCGCACCCTGGTTTCGAAAGCCAAGCACACCTAATTCCAATAGCTGTGGCGTGCGATAATTTGTCACCGTAGAGCACCCCGGTGAAAACACATCATCGAAAGGTTCCAGTCACGAAAAAGCAAAGACAAAAAAACACGATGGTGTGCATAATAATAGCGTCAACAATCGATGTATGTCTCAGGTGAGTCGTTCAGCTTCGTATGTGTTGGTAAACGCAACAAGCCAAGCCAGCTGCCGTTGCTGTCGCTCTCTTTGGCGAAAACATTTTTTTTCACTGTAGTGTGTGTTCGCTCTCTCGTGTTGAATTACAGATTCTATACAGAGGTTCGGCTAAAAATCTCTGCGGTGCGTTTCAGAGAATCTCTACCGAGAATCGAAAACCGAGCACGTCGGTGATTTTCGTTAGAGAAATTGCAAGCCTGCTCTCAACTCGCTTTTTTTTACAGCTGTCTTCTCAACACGTTGTTTATTTTTAATACATACATAAGTCTGTTTTAAACTGTTTTCAACAAGATGTATACTTATTATCTGTCAATTCAGCAACACTGGTTTGTAGTCACTCATCTGCATGCATCAAGTGGTTCTCTTTTTTTCCCGATAGGGATCTTTGTATCAGGTTCTGTATATGACATAATTGAAAAAATAATGTTCTGACGGTCGTAAAATGTGCCACATTCAAATCGGCATTATCGAACTCAAAAAAAATCTTTTTCTGTAGGGAAATCCGAAAAATTGGTATGAAAATTCTCAGCAAACATTTTTTTAGGTATATTTCTCAACAATTTTGTTATACGTTTCATATACATTGAAGGATGATCGTATGAAACTCGAAAAAACAGCATTTACCTACCAAAGTGGAGGCAATACACATACATATTTTCAATTTCTGGCTAAAGCGATAAGAATATACGATTTGGTTGATATTCGACACCATATCCATACATACTGAAAGAATGCAAGAGAAAACAAATTTTTTCTCTCAACGTATGCGAACCGTTGCCAGCGACAATATTTGCTGCCTCTGTCATTGGGCAATTCTTGCAAATACACCATCTGATTGTTAGCAATCTAGTTGCACTGATGGTCGCAGAGAAAACAACAAAGCTGTTCTCTCACTTAACCCACGCGGGAGAAAAAAGGAACGAAGTCGTCTTCAAAATCTGCAAACATGGCGGCCTTTTTATCATATCCGATTTAAACCATTTAATCCGACTTCGAATAACGATTGTTACGACTTTTTACTTGCGTTAGTTGGAATTACGATTCGCAGTCACGTTTTTAATGACTTGAGTTAACATTTTAATGCGATTTTATGTTTGCTGGGTTGGTATTTTGAGGTGATTAAAAATTGGTTTTTGGTAGTGATTAAGAAATCTTATATTTATTTTTATTTTTTTAACGCCTTAAAGTATTTTGTATGTTTGCTTTTTTCTGTTGTTTATACATTTTTGATTAGTTTTTAAGAGTTATTAGAAGGTTTCTCCATTATATTTTTTGGATTTTGGATACCAGAAAAATGGTATAAGTGCAGAAAAGCAATTTTCAAAACACGCCTTTAAGCTGTTGTGTTTGGACATTATTCATACGTTTTTCAAAAATTGGTATTTTTCTTCCGTATATAGAAGTATGTAAATAAATTTCTAAAAACCTGATAAAATCACCAAATAAAGTTTGAAACATGAAAAATCGTTCCGTATTCACGGTGTGTTTCGTAGAAGGACTTAAAGAAAAAAAATACAGTAACGCTAATTTTTGCATGGGCTGAAAGTAGAGCTTTTCCCGGTTCATTTCCACCAAAAATTAAAATATTTGGTCGGTGACCCTTCATACAAAATTTTTTTTTGAAAATTTTCTATTTGAAATCTTCAAAAAAATATACTTTTTTTAAGTGTTTATTAATTTCAGAGGTGATAATTCTCTTAGTTCTAATTTTCAATATTTTTGAATAGAGCTAGAAGCTCATCAATTATATTGAAAAATTTGAAAAGTTTTAAAAATCATTTCAAACTAGTTATAGGACTTTTAAAACGAAGAAAATGGCACAAAAATATCTTCTTATCCTAAAATTTAAAAATCAGCTTGCAAATCCTGACAGCAGTCTGAGAGGGTAAAACTATCTTAAATTATTGGAATTATCTGGAATCATTTAAATCCATTTGAATCCATTATCTTTAGATATTCTGATTGTGGAAGCACTGGAGGGTATTTTTTATTAAAAAAAAGCTCAATGATTAAGAAAATTAGATAATACTAGGAACCGCTATTACTTTTTTGTGATAACGCTTTTCGTGAAGTGATCTGGAGTAGAGACATTTGACTTAATTTAAGCTTTTAAAAATTAAGAAAATCCATATTCAAAAGTAAACGATCCGTTAAAAACAATTTTTGAAGAGAATTCAGTTTTTATACATCTCCTGAGTCAAATGCCTTAAAAATCCCATTTGCACTTCAGACTCAATGCAAGTCACTACAGCAAATTCAATTTTGCTTAAATTTTGCATATTACTTTCTTTGATAAAATGATCATTATAAGCCTGTAGTGTTGATAAAATGTTTTATTTTTATTTTTAAACCCAATTTTAATAACCACTGTGATTCTCCAAGTTTATTCAAAGCATTTCTTTTAAGGTTTAACAATCCTAGCTTCTACAGTTTTAAACCCCCTGTATTATTATAATAATCTTTTGAATTTTTTGTTTTAAATTGAATTTTAAAGTTTTAAGGATTTTTTTTTAAATGGATGAATCTTGTCTAAAACTGTGATAAGTTTGAAATTATTCCAAAAAAAAATGCATTTATCTCTTTTTGTCGATCTAAGAATTACAAAAATCAACAGTTTTGTTGGCAAAAGTGAACTGCAAATGATCGATAGCAAACGAGCCTAAAACGCGTTAGAATCATCATGTTTTGTTGTTCTCATACTAATTTTAGTTATTCTACTGAACACTGCAGTTCTTTTTTTATTATTTATTAAACGGAACATTAATGAAGCATTAATGTAACAGTAAAAAAAATCATAGTTTTGACAATTTTATACCAGATGGGGTAAAAACTTCTAGAAATTAGTTTGAATCAACAATAGAAATCCGTGAAAACTAAAAAAAACTAAGATGCATAAATCTGATCTTAAACTATCGACGATATTGAATCTTCTTCTGAAAAAAATAGTTTTGCATCTTTATTCCATCAATTAAATAATATCAACAGTATTTAAACTCTTACGCAAAAATGAAGTTCAGATGATTGATAGAAAATTTATTTACCTACAATATGCGAAAAAGTAATTTATAATTGCGAGAAAGTAAAAGTAAATTGATGTTATGTAGTCGAAGGTGCACGGATTTCAGTGCAGTTACTTTAACTTTTAACTAAATTTTATTTTAAAAATTCTATTAAAAACTGGACTGCTGAGATTTGTTTAAATTTTAATCTAAGGTAAAAGAAATTGAAAAAAAATCATAAACGAGTTGCATCTAAAAAACTTTTTTTTTTTTTATTATAAATGCGTATTCATATGCATCAAAGGATACAAATATTGTGGAATTTATTCAAAGAACAAGTTTGAACAAAGGAATCATTTTTTTAATATTTCGTAAGAAACCAATCAAAGGATGTTTGACTGTTGTTATTTATATATCTTTAAATTTCATTTAACCAAAATTAGTTTTTCAAGATATACACATATCAATTTAAGTTAAAGTTACATTTGGATAACATCAATTATAACGATGATGTTCCAAATAATAAATTTCAAATAAAATTTTCATATAAAATAAGTTTTTCAATCCAAAGATTAGTATCTTTCTAACGTTGAAATTTTTTTATGTTTCAGAATAACAAAAACTTGAATAGATATAAAAAAAAAATTTTTAAAGAAAAAAATTGCAATTCTATTGCATTGGAATATATTTTCAGATTGAAAATTTATAAATTTAGACTATTAATCTTCCAAAAAACAAATCGTATGGGGACTCACCGACCAAATATTTTAGTTTTGCCTAGAGATGACTCAGAAAAGGCTAAATTTTCAATTTCTGAAAAAATTAGAATTACTGTTTTTTTTCTTTTAAACATCTTCTAGAAACACACCGTGTATTATTAACTTCGAATCGACCATTTTGGCTCTGATGGCCTTAAGGAGTGTTCATTTTATAAAACAGACACTTTGTATTGACGATATCTTACTCATTTATTGACCAAATTACATAGAGTTTTCTGTAAAACATTGCAAAACTAATCCCGAACAAGAAGAAAGTGAGAAATTTAACCAAAAGTTTTCAACGATAAATTGGTGCACTTTTCCTCGAAATCCCCTCATAAGTCTCTTTACAGTTTCCGGTTAAACTTTTCGGCTGGCTTTTGTTCACATTTTCTTAAACTCGTCGATGGACTGTGCTTCTCTACCATCCTCCCGAAGATTGCGCTTAATGATTGCCCAGTAACGCTCTACCGGGCGCTGCTCAGGACAATTTGGCGGATTGTACTCTTTCTAAACAAAACATATCTTGAAGGATTTCAGTAGTTTGAGAGTAGCTGAAGCGTAGTGTGCGGAAGCAAGGTCAGGCCAGAACAATGGTGGGCATGTATGATGACGATATAGAGGAACAAGGCGTTTTTCGATGCATTCCTTACGATAATTTTCACCATTGATGGTATCTGTTGTGAAATATGACGAACTTCTTTCTCCGCAAGAGCAAATAGCTTGCCAAACAAGCACTTTTTGCCAAACTTTTCGATTTCAATGAATTGCTTATCATGAGGTACCTCCTTACCAACAATTGCGGCCCAAGAAGAGCGGCTGTGTCCAGTTTGCAATAAGATTCATCGTCCATCAAAATGCAATGGTTACTTTGCTTCTTCAAAATCGTATCCAGTCTCCGACTTCGTTGCTTCGCTCGTTCGAGCTGTTCCGCGCTTCGATCAGAGTTGTGTTCATGTGACAACAAAAGCTTAACACATTTCTTCTCGATTTGTGGATTCACTGTGCCTCTTCTGGTTTCGGACTTTGGCAAATCTTCAAGAAAATATTGCTCTCCAAACTTCCTGATGATTTGATAAACCGCAGACTTCGATCGTTTCACAAGCGTCCCATTTTTCGAAATCAAGTCGCTTTCTCACAAAAAAGACAGTGCAAAGATCTTCTAGTTACATTTTGTGAAATTTTTCAAACAAAGTTCAATTACTCAAACAATTATTTTGTTAAAAATTTTTAACTTACAAGTATTGTTATTTTGCTCAATTTGGCACATTTTTCTAGAATATTTGATCTTTGTAAAACATTCCAGTTTCGAGATATAGCTAAGGAATCAAGTATCCCCAGGGATCAAGTATCCTCATTCTCCCCTACTCGTGAACTTTGCTAGGGCATTTGATCAGCTACCCTAGCAGTAAGGTTGCCGCAAAAAATTCTGGGTTTTTGAGAAAAAAAAATTATGACTTTCTGTGATTTTACCCAAAAATTATGTGATGGTTTTCTGTGATGCTATTTCCTTTAGTTTGATAGAAAATTCATGATAAATTGCGTCTTTTTTACATTTCAGTTGAGTGAAATCAATTAAAATTACCAATGCTATCATACATAGCTTCATTACAAAGTAAAAATCTATATTTTATATTGGCCAAAAAACTTATAACTTTGGAAACCCTTTCTAAAATCAAAAATTCTGTGAAATCTGTGAATTTTTAAAAATTCTGTGTTCTGTTTTTTCAGATTTTTCTGTGATTTCGGCAACCTTGCCCACCAGGCCCTGATCAATAAACTGGAAAAAATGGGATTCCCAACTTGGCTTGTTAAATGGCTCGAATCATAACTCCAAGGTGGAACAGGGGTTAGACAGGGTTACATCGAATCCCGAAACTTCACTTTTCCTACTGGAGTTCCTCAAGGGTAGTGGTTTTCAAAGTGGTCCCTACCGCCCCCTTGGGGGCGTTGAGTGCTTCCAAGGAGGCGGTGAGCTTAACTTAGGAATTTGGGGGGCGTTAGAAGGGCTCATAGGGGCGGTGAGGTCGTAGTTCACAAATCTCGAAACTACGTAGATTTGAAATATTAACGTTTAAGTTCGATGCAAAACAATGAATTAAGTTACAGATTTGAATATCAGGCTCAAGTCTAAAATATATGAGATTTTCAATTTCAAGTGCTTATTCGTTCATCTTTTTTATAATCCATTCAAAAAATCAATTGTGTCATTTGCATGGATAAACTTTTAATGCAATTGGAAATCACTAACGTTGGGGGAATTGGGTTTTTTGAAACTTAGTTGAACTTTAAGACCCGTGAATGCTACGTAACATTGAACTGGATTCACATTCAGATATCAAGAAATAAAAATATTTTTACGTTTCACCGACTTGACCGTAATTAAATTGCATTCAATAATGCAAAAATAATTGAGAATATAGAATTTTGTTTACCAAACTTTAAATAGAATTAAGTGTTCACTGGAGGGTATAAGCAATATGAGGCCCTTGAAGCCAAAAGGGTATGAGTTAAGGTTGCCAGCTTCCCCTGATATTTCACAGAATAATTTAGGAAAGTTCGGTCCGGCCCATTTGCCCGGATCTCGTTGTCTAAGAGTCTAACATAGATCTCAAATTGAATTATTATGAATTTTAATTTTTACGCCCAATAAAAAGTTTTTTAAGTCAAGTGTTAAACAAATTATCATGACCTGTGTTTTGGAAGCCTGAAATACGATTTAAAATCTGCTGATGTGGTTTAATGGGGATAATATATTTCAAGTGTATTCTTCTTGATTTTTACTAAGTTATTCCGTGATTTTGACCAAATTTGCCTAGATTTTAGGTTGAACATTTTAAAATCAGATGCCCAGATTTTTCCGCGTTTTAAGATAAAATTGCCCGGATTCATTCGGTCCAGATAAGTATGAAAAAATTTTACAAACTTAGTATGAGTGCATTAAAGCTAATTTCGATAAAACACGCGTTTAAGTTAATTATCATGTTTGTTCATTTCCCATTTCGAAAATTTGCATTTCTCTTTCGAACGAAATAAGATGTGAAAAATTTATAAAAATCTGAAAATCGCGAAATATAGTTTGAAGTATGCAGAATCGTATGACATCATTAGATCAAAATTAAACATTTCTACACTTATAAAACCCTACCCCTTTGGCTCTGAGGGCCAAATGAATGAATTTTGAGTTAAGTCTCAAAACAACGTAAAAGCAAAAGCTAATGGTTTTTCGACGATCCAGATTATCATTTTTTAAAAAAATTTTTGTAAATTTTTCTCAAGAGGGCGTTGAGCTCGAAAAATTTTCAAAAGGGGGCGGTGAGTGAAAAAAGTTTGAAAATCACTGCTCAAGGGAGTCATTTGGGCCCCCTACTGTTGAACTTGTTCAGGAAAGAGATTTGTGAATTAATCGGGTTTGAACAAGTGTTCTACGCTGACGATCTAAAAATGTACCGCTCAATATCGTAGTATTCCGACTGTTTGTCTGATACATCAGAATCTCGATAAGCCTATGTTTTATCCGGAAATATTGACTGTGCTAACCTATCACCTAACCGTATCATGTTCGATCTCGCTCGCAAGCCTCGTAGCCTCTGAGAATTAATAACTATGGAAGAAACGCATTTTATAACACATTTGACATATCATGTAAATTGTTTAATAAAGTTTTTGTTCGTTTCGATTTTTATATAAGAAAAGATAGGTTTAGGTTAAAAATAAAGAAATTAGTCTGAAGGTTGTCAAAGACCGTGATTTTTCAATAAATCATTTAAGGTTTAATATCTAATTTTTTTTTTCAAATTCTCAATTTTCATCTCAACAGATTATGTGGCAGCTGCGATGCTCTCTCGTCCAACAGTAACGGGCAACAGATGAAACTGGTAACCTACAGTCAGTCGGGAAGCGATTCCTATCATCCACTGGGAGGTCCACCCCCACTGCTGCACAGCCTTAGCAACGGGGGCAGCTCGTCAAGTGGAGCTGTTCCGATGGCAGAACTCGGACACAACAACACCTGCTCCTCGGATGGTTCCGGAAGTCATCGGAATGGAACCGGCGGAAGTGGTGCAAGTTCCGGGAGTGGTGGATTTTCCCACCGGTCCAAATATGCCCGTAAAGTGAACGTGAACGTTGAGAATGCTCTCAACGGTAACTATCACAGTAATCATCATCATAACCATCATCAGGGTCGCCAACATCATCATCATCATCACCATCAGCATAATCATCATCCACCGGCTCATCATCATCAGCAGCAGGAGGCAATCAGCGAGCACGAAGAGACTGAGAACGACAAAATGCTTGTCAGTAGTTTTAGCACCGAAACCGAGGGCGACGCGACTCTGAGCCTGACGATGAATGGCTGTGGCGTCGGGACGCTCGGGCAGGACGATTGCGAGGATGACAATACCTGCTGTTCGTGTAGTGAGGATGAAGAGGACGAGGGTGATACTGATTATGACGGTCGCCATGGCTGTAGAGGGACCATGGACGATGGAAATGAGTCGAGTGCGAGCTACCTGTACGAGGAACCGATTCAGGTTAAGTGAACTTCCGGTGGCCCAGGGATTTGAGTTGTTGTAGGTGGACACAACCGCGAGAGTTGTTCGGTTGAAAGATAAGCACACACGCTTTATGAGCTAGCAGGAAGCATCTGGGTCGTCGTAAATGAGGTTAGGTTCAGCAGTACACAGTAAAACGAGCGAGCTCAAGAGCAAAACGGATGTGGCAGGATGTTTTTGGCACTAATTTATCAGAACCTTGACTGCGAATTGGGAGCGGGTTTGAAGGTGGATCTAAAGTTTTAAATACATTATGATATCAATTTTCATTAAAAACAAAATCAAGAAAACAGCAAATACTCTGCTCAACTTTTCGTTAGGTCATCCAAATGCTACTGCATGTGCTATTCATCTTTTTTCATCCAACTAACAAACAAACGCCTATACATAATTCATAATCAAACACTGAATCTGCAACAAAGTTGCAGTTCAAACGCAATCAAATTCATCATAATCATTAATTCATAATTGAACGATTCAACTTAGCGTAATCAATTGGATGTCGTATGTAGAGCAAACAGTGAAGATTTTTTCCTTTCCTCGGTATGTTTGCAACAGAAATAGCAAAAACAACATCAATCGTTACAGTTGATCATGTATATAATATTGTACCTGTGATATTATTTATTGTGATAAGTCAACCGCACTCGAGTGTAAATTTTATCAGTAACTCTCTATGTTAGGTAAATTCTTTCAGTACTATTTTCAGATCTGATTATTTAAATTGGTCAAAATTTTGATCAAAAACATTTACTGTAAAACAATAAATCTTTCAAACAAGACAATTTCAAATATGTTGTAAATATGTAAAACTAAGTTTAAATATAGATTATCTCAAACACTGCTCTCTTACCATCTTAAACATCTCATCCCTTAACTTTTTAGTTTTAACGAAGGAAATGTTTTCCTAACCAAGTCACTAACTAATAAAATCAGTAGAGAAGGGAAATATTCAACCGAAACATTATCAAATGAACTTAAAACCAATAACCACTGCTTAACAATCAAAAATATACACACAGCTGCCATACTCCAATAAGAAACTTTTTGTATCAAACCCCACTTTTTACAAATACAAACAGTAGATGAAAACAAATAATCTCAGTGAAGGAAGAAATAAGGTAGAACAGTGAAGCGATTAGCAAAATGAGCTACAATCCCGAATAGATTGTAGAAAGCTGGCATCTAAACCACCTAAGTAGTAAAATTTTAAGGAAAAAATACCATAAACCTGCGCAATACTAAATTCTCAGAGCTCCCCTTCGGTGAAACGAGGAAAGGGACCGTCTAGTACTGTTTTCTCAAATATTTCAAACGAAAATGTAGCTAAGTCGAGTAGTGTCGAATAAATTATCCAGAAGTGGGACGTTTTAAGAAAGTGTTTTTATTATCTGCCCATTGAAAACTGAAAGTGAATGTATATTTGAAGCAAACGATCGTAAACTTGTGTAAATAAACTGCCTAAATTATTGAATAAAATAAAAGAAACAACTATTCATTTCGAATATCACAAGTAGAAACCTTATAATAGTCATGATTCATTAGTGAGTAAAATGAAGATAAAGTGCGATGCGACATTAGGATTTGATACAAAAAAACTGAATAAGGTAAGTGAACGTCTAGCAGAATTTCTATGGTTTAATTGAATTGTTTGTGTGTTTGTTAATTTCATTTAACGATCGTTTGACAACTTAGGTCATTCTGGTCGATTTTGATTAAAATTTTCAAAAAAAAAACAATTAAAATCTTACTGTACAGGTTCGTTCCATTTAAGTATTTCAGAGGATTTGTTAATGAAGCCTTGTTATCACCAAAAGCATGGTAGGGGACAAGCAGGCTATATGCGCCTATAATGCAGAATACTGATTACATCGAAAATGTGTCTAAAATCTATATATACACATGAGCAGGCATCCATTTTCTATACATTAGAATAACTTTCATGATAATCCTCTTCAGTTTTCCAGTTTCAGTATATGAGATACAACAGAAGTTAGGGTTGCAAAATAGTATAGTTTTAAATCAAAGATAATAATTTCAAGAAAAAAAATTTACCAAACACATATTTTCCTGTAATTTTTCCTGATGTTTAAAGCTGATTTATTCGTCAATTTAGAGTTCAAGTCTGTTGATCTGTTGATTTCGATTTTTTATTCATTTTTTTATTTGATCTTAACGCTTATATAACCAAAGATAATTTAGATGCAATCAATACCAACCATTAGAAGCCAAAAAATCATAAATTTACTGAATCAGTGGTTTGCTACCTTGAGTAGCAATCCTAAAAATTTTGGCTTTAATCCGAGGAAAATTGAAAGTATTCTCTAAGTCCCTTTAAACTTCAGAGTACGGAAAATTTTTGGTCATAATTTTTGGACTCGAGAAAAAATATTCATTCATTCCTCTAGTGTATTTATGAGGAAAGTGCTTATAGATCTTAAAAAGAACTTTTTTCACACTAGGGCAGCGGACCTATTTTGGACCGCTTTGGGAAGTGGTGATGCTATTTTCTGAAATAAAAAAGTGCATGTTACAATTTTTTACTGCTTTATCCGTTCATATCGAAGATCAAGGCTTTTTCTATCGAAACATATCGTCGTTTGTAGCTATCTAACAAGATTTAAGTCTAACAACTCGTTTCTTTGATCATTACTCTGGTCGGTTTTTTGGACCATCAAGTTTCTATTTTGGACCACCCTAAAACTAAATATGTTTTTTTTTTTCTAAATTTTGCTATGTTTACGACAACGATTGATGCGCAATTATGCGAATAATTCAGTTAATCTTTTCTTTTCTTATTCTTATAGACCAGTTTTGTTTATTCACCTCAATTCATTCCGGAACTAACTTTCTTCAATTTTTACCCAGCCTTTTTAAAGGTACACTTGTTTGATGAATATTTCCTACTACAACCATCGTTTTTTCTACAACTTTCTATGCTTTTAAACAGAAATTTCCGATAAGAATGGAGTGAAAACAGAAAAACTCCCCCGTTATATGGTGTGTTTCAAAAGTTTTGAAAATTCCGACAGCACACTGCAATCTCGACGAAATGTTAAATACTGGCCAGTGAAATTATCTTTAGGATCAATTTTTAGAACGCAAATCTCTTTCAGGCGACCCATTGATAAGTTGAGAAAGTCTGACATCATCAACTCAGCGACATCAATTGATGCATTTTGACTTCCAAAACCTTAGTGGATTTGGTTTGGTTTCAGTTCTCTAGAATACATAAATTCAAAAAAGATAAAAATGTGCTAGAATTATGCGATAATCATCTAAAAGCAAGATTTTTTTCGCACAAAAACTCAGTTTGATCTTTGAAGCCATTTTTGTTCTACGAAAAAAATGATCGTTGGAGTAAATTCTCCGACAGTTTTTTTTTTCAAAAATTGCATAAACACAGGGGCTGAAAAACTAGCTTACATTTTCCTTGTAATTTTTACACATTTAGATACACCATTTTTTCCTATGTTTTGAGTCATATTAAGACTATCTCATGGCTATAGTTGAATATATTTTTTGTTAAAATTGTTCTACTAATAACTGCAATATTTCAACTGTTACAAATATTAAACCCAGTAACATATTTCGTTTTTCCCAACCCCTCCTTTAGGCGGGGTTTATATTTCATCTCTTCCACTTAACCCTCCAAAGCTGTTCGGGTCAATATAACCCGAAGCGCATATTTCAAACAATTTTATCATCATTCCAATATACTGAAGTACTGAAACTTTTGACAGACCAAATATGTTCTATGAAAATAATAAACAAATAAACGACACAAAATTAAAATTTTAGTTTTGAAAATCGGTTCATTGGGAAATGAAATAAAGCTTAGCAAAGCCAAAATTGGATTACGTTTTTTTTACAGTAAGATTTTTTTCTACCGCAAGATCAGAGATAGCGGTCAAAACTTCCATTGGACCCCAACTTATATCTACAATGTCAGATAGATGAATTCTTGACAATTTCAAACATCAATGAAACACTTAGATACAGAAAAGCTGTCTAAAGTTAAAAGTATTCTAAAAATTATATTGATTTTTCGGACTTTTTACTTTCTGAACCAGTTTCTGATAACCTGGTAATACATATCGACTTTATTTTTAAACGTTGAGTAATAAGAATAAAACACCTACACAATGAATATAATTTTTTTTTTTCAGTTTAGGTTTATGTACATACATGTTGTGATTATTCTACTGTCAAGTGAAATTCTAATGCATCTACATCTACTACATTATTGCATTCATTCATAAAATCAATGAATTTGGCTAAAATTTTAAATATTGCAATGCGTTTTGCAAGCCCTACTCTATCAAGTAGCGGTACGATAAGATCATTCACAAGAACTATTTGATGATCGTTGAACAGCAAGTTGATCTTCTGTTGGAGTAAGCGCACGCCGGCTCTCACTCGCTGGCATAAAAAAAATTTGTGTTCCACTGTCTCTACCTGGCCACAGTATTCGCAGTTTTCGTCGGGCACACGCCGTTGTGTGTACAATAGCTGACGATGGGCTATTTTTTGGTTAGTCCATATGTAGAGCAGTGATCTCACGCCCGTCGATAGGCGAGACGATGAAATATTGCTCCACACTCGATTCCAGTTGACGGCTGGGAAGATCCTCTCTACGCGAGACTGATCTGTTTGGTCGATGAAAAAACTGTTCAAACTTGCTGCTGTCGGGTTTTCAATTATTTGGCTTGGTAATTGGGGATACGTGCTGAGAATCATCTTCAAGCAGGGTAGGTCCGTGGGACGAGTTTGATTTCCGAGGTTTGCTTGTTGGATAAAGCTACGATAGAACGGCATGGAATCAGCTTCACGCATGTGTCTGTTGATTAGAAGTGCTTTAGTTTTCAATGCTGGCAAATGTAGACCAAGTCCGCCGTTTTTTTTCGTTCGCGCTAATTGTTGCATGGGTACGCGTGCCACGGCGCCTCGCCAGATGAAGCTACCCATGGTTGCTGTTATTCTGCTTGTGTGTACGCAGTACGGGGGAAGAATTGATGATATGTACCATACTCTGGACAAGACAAATGTGTTCAGAAGGATTACTTTCTGGTACACGTTGAGGGAACGAAGCGAGTGGAGCCACATTAGTCGAGAGAAGCTAGTGACGAGGGCATCCCAATTGAGCCTTATCATGTTGCGTATCGAATTGCAAAAAATAACACCCAACACCTTGGTTGTGTTCATCGTTTCAAGCCATGCGATGCTGATGGGATTCCCATTTACAGATCCAACATCTATTGCTGGTGTTTTCGACAAGTTCAAAACTGCTCCCGCTACTCTCTGGAATCGTAAAAACAGCTCTCGCATTTGTTCGATTTTTTCGGCGCTTGTTATTATCCCACTGATATCGTCTGCATAAGCAACCAAGAGATCAGAGCCACAGACCACATGTAGCTGTCGCAATAGTGGATGGATATAGAGAACGAACAGATGCATGGAGAGAGGATCTCCCTGTCGCACCGATCGGCCAATTGGGAAAGGAGCGGAGAGATGCCCATTTATCAACAGTCTCGAACTGGATTGCGCATAAATACGCGTCAGCAATTCTACTAGGCGCGAATTTATTCCCAAGCGTATCATCGTGTTGAAGAGATAACTGTGGTCTACTCTGTCGAACGCATGGTCTAGGTCGAATGATATCAACTTTCCCCGTTCTTTTCTGGCGGTTAGTTGAGCTATCCGATCCTTCAGAGCCAACGTGGCTTGGAAGATGTTTCGACGATTGTTGGAGCACTTTTGGATATCACTGAGCACATGGTTTTCCTCGAGCACATGGTTTAGTCTCTCTTTGAGTATTCTCGAGAGTATTTTATAGTCACTGTTGAGCAGTGAGATTGGACGGAACGAGCCTGCATTGTTCCCAGACCCTCGTTTTTTCACTAACACGATAACTCCATCAACGAATTGAGCCGGAAAATTTCCACTTATTGCTTCATTCATAACCAAGTTTAATTCACGATGAATCACGTCGAACGTTTTCAGATAAAATTCCCTGGGAATACCGTCTGGTCCCGGGGATTTTTTCGGTGAACTGAATTTAATAGAGTTCAGAATTTCAGTGGTACTTATAATGTTCATGCAGGCATCGTTTCGTACATTCTCGTCTGGCACTAATTGAACACACGGGAATGTTTGTTCACTATGTTGATCTTCCATTGGAACATGTGCATATAAGTTTTTAAAATACTCAACCATGTACTCTTGTATTGCCATTGGATCTTCTAACACTTCACTTTCTTCGTTTTCCACTTTTTCAATCGTCGTTTTCTTCCTTATTCTTTCTCCAAGCTGGAACGTTGAGAGGGGCTCTCCGGAAACGTAGGTTTCGTTTGCCCGCACGAATAGTGCAGTAAAACGACGCTGGTGTGCCAGCCAGTGATGTCAACCTTCCAGATTTTGTCTGGATCTTCCAGACTTTTTGGACTTTTGCCAGACATTTTTTTAGGTTTCCAGACTTCCAGACTTTTGGCATTTCTTCCAGACAATTCCAGACTTTTGTGTTTGGACATAAATTGTTCTAAGATTCTATGAAAATTCAATTTTGTCATGGTGTAATATGGCAGGAAACAGGGTGGCCACCCATTCGGGAAATACGGGAAAAAGACGGGATTTGGAATCCACCGGGAAAAATGCAGGAAAATGCCGGGAATTTTTCCCGAAAAGTCGGGAATTTTTGGCTCGGTGAAAGTCTGTTCAATGAAGTTTGAACGAAAAAGGCGGAACAAGTAAAAATTGATTCACAGTTGATCATCGACCTCTTTCCGATTGGCTTCGACCGATTTCTACCAGGTCGAAATGGATCCTCCTACCGTGTTGGATCGGTTTTGACTAGTTTTAACTTGCTTCATTGAACAACGGGAATAACCGTAACGAACTCGTTAATCCAGTATGCTCGTTATACTCACTCAAGAGATGTCCAGTCCTATTAAAACAAAAAAAAAGGAAAACAATCTGTTATAGAAACTATTGCAAATCGGAAGCGAGAGGCGGCCGAGGAGGCGAAACAATTGAAGCTTCTATCCGACGCTCATAGAGAGGAAGCATGATGGACGAAAAAAATTTGTACTCGGCCAACGGCCAAATACCGAATAACCTTTTAAACTATTCGGCCAAACGAATATTCGGTCGAATACTCCAGAGAGTTTTTAATTATAAAACCAAGAGCGATTATTTCATTTTCCTTATATTTGTTCCATTGTAATACCCCTCATGTTTTGAATCGATCATTTCCAATCAGATGATATTACCATATGATGTATTACGAGGTCTTTTTCAGGTAGGGGTTTCTCTGATATTCAAAATGTCTCAAAGAATTGAAAGGACATCAGATGACTTGTCGCTGCTAGGGCGTTGGTTACCAAAGATATTTGGATCCTGTGAAATCTGGAACAAAACATGTCAAAGCAGGTGCTAAGCAATTTGAAATTGCTTATTTAATATTGAATTATATGAAGGTCGGATTTGAGCAAAATATCTTCAAAATAGTAGTTTCAAAGAACGATGATATTTTAACTTGAAAATACCATACTTTCCATCACACGTTTCTACATGGTCGGGCAATTCAGGACGATTTTTGAAAAATATATAAAAACAAAGGCATATCTTGGAAATCTAGGTCTAGGTAGGTGGTTTCAAAAATAAATATTCGGATTTTTATTTTGTTTCCTGTTTTACAAAATCGGGAATTTCATATTAACATGCGGGAAAAAGTCGGGAAAAATGCGGGAAATCCAAAATGGATTTCGAGTGGCCACCCTGGAAATGATTAGTAGAACATATGAACTATGGATTCAATAAGGGTTCGAAACCTTGGCAAATGCTTTGAGGATGTATGTTAAATTGAGACTCAGGCAGAGCACGTGACTGATATAGTGACAGAAAAATACTAATGTAACATTGAGATCTGGGCAAGGTTGCAAAATCTCATGAGATTGAGATTTTTTTGAGTGAGATTTTCCCTTATTGAATCTCAGTGTGGTGCTAGGTAATCTCATCGTGAGTATCACAAACGGTTCTTGTCTCTGAATGTCAACGCTTTCTCAGACTGAGAACCACGAGCAGAAAAACTACTTTTTGGAAGGCAGAGATGCCATGGAATAATATTTAAGCAAGCTCTTGAACAATGAAACAAGTTTTATAGTTCAGAAAAAGTTGAACATACCACGACTGTTTAAAAACTGTTTGTTATATTTGATGATTGTTAAAGGCCAGTTATACTTTTTTTAAACATTTTTATAGAGAACATACTATTAAAAGCTCAGTACAATCAGGTTGATGATAAGAATTTGTTTTTTTTATTTTTGTCTTAAGCAAAGTTGCGAAATCTCGTTCAGTTAATATTTTATCGAGTGAGGTTCTTCCTTTTTGAATCTCAGTGTGAAACGTTAAAGTTGATTGTGAATGAAAGTTTTGATTTTAAAACATCTTTCTGAAGAATGTATTATCATGACTTGTAAGAATCTGATTATAATATTTATGTCTTAGTTTTATGAAAGTTTTACAGAATGACCAAAAAGTTTTTATGACCAAATATGTTGATGAGTCTCGCTCGTATTCAGAGGATTTAAGACATGCAAGTTATGAAATTGTATTTCCTACAGTAATGTACTTTTAAATCTCTTAAAAACGTTGATGCAAAACTTTGCAATCGTGGTAAAGAACCGCAAACATTGAAATGCCCAAGCTCAAAATTCTTCAAAAAACCCCCAAGGGCTTTAAGTGCTTGCCAGAAAAAAACATCTCATATCTTCTGGACATTACAAGAAACTATAAAAAAATATAGCAAAATCTGAATAGCTAAATATTTGATTATTATAAATATTAACACAAAAAGTACCGCAAAGACAACTAAGCTGGGAAACACTAAAATTCAGAATTTAAATTATAAGGATACACCGGGCCTAATTTTACTAATTTAGTATCTTTGAATTACCGAAAGTTTTTTTGTCCATTTTTCAGAAAAAAGTTTAATGATTTTATTTATAGCATTCGAGCTATGCTTTGCTTTTACTTGTAGCGACAACCTTTAAAACGAAGTTGAAATTTATAGGTAACTATGTAAAGTTTTAATATAAATGAAGAAAATAGTTTCTTAATCTTCCAAACAAATTAAATTTTAAAATATAAAAATTAAAAAAAGATTGTTACCAACGAAAAACTTTTCAAATTAAAACGCATGGCATCCCAGCTTATGCAACCGGCTGGAATCGACGACGTATGAAAAGCATTTATGAACCAAATAAAAAGTGATAAAGAAATATCAAAAATATCCCTTTCAAATGAAAGCGGCGGTTTGTAGCTTCTATCCTAATGGTTAATCTTTATTATTTCAATTTAAAAAAGACATTTTAATGATTTTTTATGCATTTTAAAGATTTCCTTTTTCAAGAGATGGAAAGCCGGTTTTATTTGCACCGGCTCACAGATCTTTTTCAAAAATTATCTCGACTCGCGTGATGTTTGAAATTCCCTGTGGGAAATTTCTGAAGTAGAAAACATGAACGTTGCACCGAAAAGTAGGATATGATTCATACCAGCCTATCTAATGTCCGATAAATTCACTTATTCTATTAAGAGCGTTTCCAGAAAATTTATAGATTTCTTAATAGAAAAAAGAATATGACAGAAATAATAATGTACCATTGAATATTAAGATTGATCAAATATCATTGTACTTCCATTTGGAGTAATTGCAAAATCACTTCTTTTGTTAAGCGGCTTACTTCTATTTTTTTGATTATTATTTTATGAGCTTTTAGACACATGCTTCAGAGATGAATTGTTCTTTAATTATCATAGCTGGATTTTTGAACGATTTTTGAGTACGTTTAAAATGCCCTTTAAAAGAAATTCGTGAAACCCTTGGGAAAAACACTGTTCAATTTTATTAAAATGGCTAGTTTAGACTGTTAATTGATCATTCACAGCCTAGTACATCATTTTGAAGTGGTTTTTGTGAAATCGGGAATGTTAAGATTGGTTTTCTCTACGGTTGTTCCGGATCTTTTACAATCTCTAAGTGACTATTACTGTCAAAAATTCGGCAGAAAATTGCACTACCAATAAGTAGTTTGGAACAGAGAAGCGATGTCAACGAAGGACCAAGGACGTTTAAAAAAAGATCGTTTAGAAATAGATTTAAATAAAAGTTGAAACAAAGGACAGCTTACCACTGACATCACGGCTTCTATTTTTTCATTTAGTTGATATAAAAAAGTAGGTTTTAATTCTGATTCTAGATGCATATTTGTTAGAATACATGATCTTTATTAATATTTCCAAATTTAGATACCCTACACTCGTACACAACATGCTCTGAAGAAGGGACCGCATGAAATTTGATGACTGTGATCATATTACAGTTCAACATAGTTTTTTTTTTTGTATGTCAACAGCCGAGAAAATACAAAAAAAAACCTAAAAAAAATCAGAGTTTTGACCTTTTTTTGTAAAAATTTCAGCCCTTGAGAGTTAAAACAAATATCGATTTTTCTTTTAATGTATTCTATGCTTAGCTAACTTAGCATATTTTACTAATTTCAAATAGCCAGAAAATCGATTAGAAATGTTGCTTTTAATCCCATATTATGTTGTTGCTTTTAATTTTGAAAACCAACAAGACTTCAACGACTGAATTTTATATTTTTTTATTTAAGTCGTCTTGACCATGAAATTATGTTATAAATTGTTTAGTACCGCCGTATTTGCAAATAATATTATAAAATTAAAGTGTTGTTCTCAGCATTTATAAGGTAGTGTGTTGTGTACATAGACACTTTTTAAAACATAGGTACCACGAGCTTTAACACTTTCGTTATTAAAAAGTTTCAATAATGATTGGAGTAATTAAAGCGCTCTTATTTTTTTATATCAAAGCGTTTGGAGTCATTCAACTTGGCGTGTCGCTAGTGTGAAAAGCTAATCACATTATATGATACATTCCATAGATTCGTTACAAATTTAACTGTCGTCAAAAAATAGTAGGGGAAAAAGTGGGGAATATAGCTGAAGATTTCTCTAATGGGATTCTGGATTTCTGATTTTTTTCTAGATGTGATGCTCAGTGAATTTCGTTTGACATCGAAAGCTTTGAGCATCACAACGAAATTCATTGTGCTGCTTGATTGATACTCATCACGGTGAGTATCAATTTCAAATGATTATCTGAAATCTTGCAACTCTGGATCTGGGGACCAAAAAATAGGTCGCCACCTTCAAAACTTAGGTGTCCAGACATTTGCAGAAATTTCCAGACATTTTTTAAAAATCTTCCAGACTTTTCTGAAAAATAGTTGGCAACCCTGGTGCCAGCATCTCTGCCTTGATTCGGTTTATATTTTGGATCTCGTTGGGATGTTGATAGTAGCGTTCATATGCTTCTTTCAGGTACATGTACAACCGCTGCTGTTCGCAATGGAAACTATCGAAGGCTTCTCTAGATTTCCATTTGAAAAACGATTTTATTTTCCGTTTGGCACACAGGAGCCACCAGTCCATCCAAGATCGGTAGTTTTGCCGTTGTCGAGTCCAGAATTGCCACCTATTCCGGAAATCTTCGACACATTCGTCGGTTAAAAGGTGAGGACGTAGGGACCAAAATCCTCTGCCGGGGGATGAGTGAGGAAGCGGAATGCAAATTCGAGCTGTGACTGCCATGTGGTCTGAAAAACAGCAGACGTGCACATCAGCTGTTCTCAGCTGGTTGAGGAGACCAGTGCTGACGTAAAAACGATCGAGCCTAGATGTGGAGTTGTGTGCTATATAGGTGTGTCCTGGGATGCCGGGTCGTAATGCTATCCATACATCATGTAGCTGAAGCTGTTGGATTGTCGCTTGTAATGCAGGGCTCATATTATATCCCGTGGCATCAGATTGTCTGATGACACAGTTAAAATCGCCCCCCAGGATTATGTTGGGGGTTCGATGTCGGAGATGGTAGGCGATAGTCTCGTTGAAAAACCTTTCCCTGTCATTTCGCATTGCTGAACCAGAGGGCGCATACACATTGCAAATCGTTGTGTTGTGTATTCTTAGTGCGATCAATCTGCCATCAGAACTCTTCTCTGTGTGCAAATATCGAATGTGCTCTTTCAGTGCGATTGCCGTTCCTCTTCTGTTGTGGTCTACGTTTGCTATTACATTATAGCCTGGGATGGAAAGTTGCTCGCTGTAAACTTCTTGCAAAAAGACGATGTCAAGGGCCATGGTTCGGATGAATGTTCGAAGCGCGTTTAGTTTGGTAGTGTTGGTGATTGTGTTGATGTTTATAGTTCCGAGGTTGCAGCTGATCATAGCCATCACATGCAAAGATCCTCCTCCTGGGTGGATACGTTACCGTCGACAGCTGTTTTCAACTTTTTACTCGGTTGACTTTGTTTCACTTTCTTCCTGCTGCTGTTAGAAGAGTCTGAGGAAATCGAAATATCGGATTCGTTTCCATCAGTTTTGGTGCGTGTGATGTCGTGGCTTCTAAGCTGGATCGTAGAGGTGGTGGTGGTGGTGGAGGTGGTCGGTTTGGCGGGTGGTGGCATGAGTGGTTGCTGCGATTTCTTCGTGATATCGAGCTGCACTGGCTTATCCACGAAAATGTGTGTTGTTGTCGGAGCCGTAGTTGGTTGTGTGTGTTGTTGTCGCTCTTGAACGCTTGTTTTGGCGCTCGGAGCCTGTACGGGACGTGGGTTAGCAGCGTGGGGTGGGTTTGGATGTGTGTTCATTTTGGTAACGTTTGCATACGTTTGGTCTGCAGCCAGTTTCTGGACAAGCAGTTTTTTGTTTTGTATACACGGGATACCCGTGTGTACAAATTCCCCGCAATGACCGCAGGTCTGCCGCTGGCCTTTGTAGATCAGAGCAGTTGTTTCTCCACCGATTGTAACATGTGATGGTATGTTTCTCAACACTACCATGCGCACCGAACGAATTCCTGTCGGCGTACCACCGAAAAACAGCTTTTCGTCCCACAATACATCTCGGATTGTGAGAACTTCACCGTAGGCTTGCAAGAAGTCAGCAACTTGCTGGTTGGTGATGGAGCGAGTAAGATCTAACAGTCTTACTTCCACTGCGCCATCTTCCATTTCGATACGTACTTTGTACGATTTCCCGTTGTAAACAAGGGAGTGTTTGTCATCGTGATCTTGTACGACACGCTGAGCGAGTTCGAGGTCAGTGACCTCCACGTAAAAACAACCAAGACGGCGGTTTGGTTGTATTAGTAGGACGTTTTCGCGCTTCAATCCAAGCTCATGAGCAATGAATTTATGCACTTCTTCGTGGGTAGGTGGCTTTGGAGCCAACGAAAAGTCTATACGAAATGTGTTCTCGCGGCGCCCCATCGCGAAAAACACCATGCGCGGCGGCACTTGGTCCCCGACGGATTTCGGATAGTAAAATGTACTTTAAAAGTAGTCCGTGTTCGACTTCCGATAGCAACGATAGAAAAAAACCGACCGTCTAGCTCGGAAGTTGAGCGCTAACTGCAAATAATTTGTCAATAATATCATCAAAATCGGTTAACATTAACAGCCAGGAGAACGAAATCAAATTACAACTCAAATTTCCCCGAAACGGATATTTAACGAACGGCGTTGGAGAGTTAACCGAATATGAACCCCTTATGGGTGTAACTTTTAGACCAACTTGCCAATAACTTTTCATGAAGCATAATAAATAATGACTTGATAAAAAAATAAGTGCATGGCCAGCTTTTTCATGTTTTTAAGCTTCTTTGAGCTGTAGATTTTGTCAACTGCTTATCAAACAGTTGCCATTAATGTAGATTGTAAGACTAACGTGGTTCAAAACATAGTGCAATAAAAGTTAGTTAAAACATTGATTGGCTTGGTTTTATATCGATTGAAGTGAGTTGATTAAATTAAATAATGCCAAAATTTATTGTACACAATTCTTTTCATGTCGCCGAACAACGTTTTATTACGTTCATGAACATTTAAATGCAGTTTAAATATTCAGATGATGTAGAGTGCTCCAAAATGAGTCCCTAAGGAATTAAGTAGGACCTATTTTCGACATGGGTAAAATTTCGATTTATAAAAGTATTTTTGGTTCTTCCAGCTTGCTAACTAGTTTTCAAGTATTTTATCATAGCTGTGAACATGTTCGTAGTTGTTAAATTCATCACAGCTAGGCAGAAAACACTTGGAAGTTGACTTCAATAATGGCACGTCCTCCACTTTTTTTTGCTAAAAGCTGTTTAACATTTTATTGTAAAAATCAAATTTTGACAGCGTTTTGTTGCTTGTGAAAAAACTATCCAGCTTATTTTATTTTTTTTTATGGACGACAAAACTTATGAAAAACCCTATTTCAAACAAATTCCAGCGATTGAATCTTATAACATTTTTTTCTTTTAGCAAGGTCCCTTGCAGATTAAAGTATTTTTTCAGGTTTTAATTTTGACACTTTAGCTGATTAAAGTTTCTATTTGCTGGATAATTTGTAAAAAATACAATGACTTGCAAAGACTCCGTTCCCGTGGAAAAAATAACAATTATCAAAACAAAAGCTTTGGTTTTTTTTTTCAAAGTTCAACCTCATGATAGTTTTGCTTCGTTTTTGTCAGATTTTGCTAGCAGGCATTCCAGTTACAAATGAGTTCTTGAGAATAGCATGATTGAAAAAAGTGTGCGCCGGCCGATGGAATATAGAAGAGATAAAGGCATAACGAGCACTTGGGGCATAATAAGGAGTGCTTTTTCACGGAAGTACAAATTATATCAATTAAATTTTCATGAGGAACAGTTTTGTTTTTAATATATTGTTTATTTTTCAGCATAAAAGAAATCTCCTTATCATCTTTACAGAATTATTTTGAAAAAACACCTAGGTTCTCAAGTGACTCAATTTTTGAGCACCGGAAAATAAGTTCTTATGATCGTTAAATAATATTGATCTATGAAATACGCACTGCAACATGGTATACACATTTTTATCGAATTTTTACCATCATTAAGTTTTTGATTTTTCACTAAAGTTACGCACTAAAACGCGTTTTTATTTAAACTTGTTGACTAGGGGCGTATGAAGCACCATTGATCGGAGCATGATGAACATTTTCTTTCAAAGAATGTAAATAGTAGTGAATTCAACTCGATGAAGTTAACTGAATTATAGAGCCAAAGCTTGGCAAGTTTTCATCTGATTTAGCCTATTGGTAAGGTGTCGGAGAGATAATCAAAAGACTCGAGTTCGATTCCTGGTCGAGGTGATTTTTTTCATTTACCGTTCATGATCGATTATTTTGATTGTTACATTATACGGCTAGTAGCATCATCCGTCAAACAAAGCACTAAAAACATAATGTATGAGTGTGTGTGGATTGTTTGTTTTCTACAAACAGACAAACGTTGTTTTGTTATTGCTTTGTTTGATTCATCCACGACTCACCATTTAGTGCAAAATTATGAATGGTAAACGAAAAACAAAATTGCTTCGACCAGGAATCGAACTAGAGTCTACTGATTACCTCTCCGACATCTAATCAATAGGCCAAATCGTCAGATGAAACAAGTCAAGCTGTAGGTCAATAATTCAGTTGACTTCGTTGAGTTTAATTTACCGCAACCTTCTACGGCAGAAAATGCTCATCGTGCCCCTATTAATTGTGCTTTTACAATAACTGAGAGCCTGAAAATAAAAGTGTAAGTGAAAGTGAAAGTGAAGTAACTCAAAAATTATAGCTGTTTTAAATGGTTAAACTAGTGCCTTTCTTAAGGTGGCCATTATGCGCTTATCTCCCCTAAAACCAATACAGTAGAAAAATTTCTTACAAAAAAAACAAAAATAGTTCTTTTTCATTTTTTTCTGAACTATCATAAGATAGCCTTTGTTTTATTTATAGAAAGTTTTTCGATCAAAGGTATGGTTTCTTAGATAAATGCATTCATAACTGTCGTAAATGCACTAAGCTTTATTTTATTTGGCACAATTTTATAAATGTTTGGTTCCAGATGAAAATTATTTCATCTGAAAATGTAAATTTTAGCTTTATTTTTCCGTTAACAAATGAAGACAAATTGTAGAAAAAATTTTCGGCGATTGTCAATAACTCATAGCTTGAAAAGCATTAAACACCCACAGTGACCTTACTTGGAGGTAGAATTATCGGTATGAGATTCTATGCCAGAGCGGCATTATCAAGCTTTCCAATAACTGGCATTGTCCTCCCAGCACATCTGCATTACATTTTTCTGAAAGAAACCATATTAAACATATCTCATATCCTATCCCCTGACAAAGCAGGATGAAAAAAAAAAACAGCCAGCATGGATTTTGTCGAATGATGTACCGAGTGCTGTTTGTGTACATACACCGTCATAAAAAAAATCTCTGTTTCCAACCGACAGTAAAAAAAACCACCAGCCAAGATGAGCTGTGCGTGTGTATGTAAATCGGTCCGCAAAAAACATCACCCCATTCCTACCCCATTTCCCTCCCAATCTCATCCCTTTCATATCAAAGACAAAGGAGAATAAAAAAAACCGACCACACGGCAGGCGGCCGATGCAGGGCGTTTTTTTAATAATCAACTGTGGCAGAAGTACTATGACAATAAACTTTTATTTGCTAACCGACTAAGATGGTGCACTGGGTTAGATATCGGACAAGCAAGTCGAGATAAGAATGTTCCAATGAGTTCGATTCTCACTTTTTTCCGATGAACTATCCAATAGGATGAAAATCCCAAAAAATGTTTTTTTTTGTTTCGCTTGATGGCAGTGGTCATGCATAATTTTGATTGGGAGCTCGAATCCTAATGCCAGTAGTGCTTTTCAAATCATATCATCTTTGATAGAGTACACTTTTCAACGCATTTTCGACACAGAGATTTGCTAAATAAACATTGGATTTTAGCAACCTCTTCTATGGGTGTCAACATCTTTGTTTTTATTATTTATCAACTAGCTGATCCCGTACGAACTTCGTTTCGCTTTAAATCATTGGTACGTCAAAATGAGTTTAGAAAATGAATTCTAAACATTCTTTCGACAATTTTGGGGAAAAAATTCAACAGTGTTTAAAGTCGCTACTGTTACTATTACTTGAAATTCAAATTAAACGGTTGATTGGCTTTTTATTAAAATTTATGTGAGAGTGTTTTCTTCTCGATCGGTTGCAAAATCGAGACATTATGGCAGAAACATGTACTATTTGTTTATGTGCACGACTCTTTTGCTTGACCTTCACACATAAATTGGTATCAATTAACTGCCTCCAACAAAATTATTGCACAAAACACTGAACTTTCAATGAAACCCTCTTTTTCTGTCCCATGGCCCGAAATTCGATAATTGAAACCAATTTTACGTTCCTCAAAACTCCCTTTTGCCATGGACGGCCTTTTTTTGACCACGATTCAAAACTTGACACCTGAAATCAATAATCTTTTCTGTTAACCTCCCATGTGTCAATTTTCATTACAATTCTATGCTCAATCAAGAGAATATCGTAAAATCAGTGAACAGATAATAACCCCTTTTGCCGACCCCTGAGTCAAGATTTGAAACCTGAAAGCAAAAGAACGTCCCTCAAAACTCCTATGCGGAAATTTTCATCTCAATCCAATGTAGAATAACGTCAAAATCGCAAAAACATTAAAGTTGGGTATGGGCGACTCCTTCAGCCAACTTCTGATTCGCAATTCGAAACTTGAAATCGATTGCTGGTCCCTCAAAACACTCATGTGCAAATTTTCATCACAATACGATCTATAATAACGCCAATATTGTAAAAACATTAATCAGTGGATATGGACGACCCCTTTGGCCGACCCCTGACGCTAAATTTGATAACTGTAACTGATTGTTCGTCTCTCAAAACACTCATGTGCAAATTTTCATCACAATCCGGTGTATAATAACGCCAATATCGCAAAAACATTAATCAGTGGATATGGACGACCCCTTTGGCCGACCCCTAACCCTAAATTTGATAACTGTAATCGATTGCTCGTCTCTCAAAACACTCATGTGCAAATTTTCATCACAATGCAATGTAAAATAAAGCCAATATCGCAAAAACATTAATCAGTGGATATGGACGACCCCTTTGGCCGACCCCTAACCCTAAATTTGATAACTGTAATCGATTGCTCGTCTCTCAAAACACTCATGTGCAAATTTTCATCACAATGCGATGTATAATAACGCCAATATCGCAAAAACATTAATCAGTGGATATGGACGACCCCTTTGGCCGACCCCTAACCCTAAATTTGATAACTGTAACTGATTGTTCGTCTCTCAAAACACTCATGTGCAAATTTTCATCACAATCCGGTGTATAATAACGCCAATATCGCAAAAACATTAATCAGTGGATATGGACGACCCCTTTGGCCGACCCCTAACCCTAAATTTGATAACTGTAATCGATTGCTCGTCTCTCAAAACACTCATGTGCAAATTTTCATCACAATGCAATGTAAAATAAAGCCAATATCGCAAAAACATTAATCAGTGGATATGGACGACCCCTTTGGCCGACCCCTAACCCTAAATTTGATAACTGTAATCGATTGCTCGTCTCTCAAAACACTCATGTGCAAATTTTCATCACAATGCGATGTATAATAACGCCAATATCGCAAAAACATTAATCAGTGGATATGGACGACCCCTTTGGCCGACCCCTAACCCTAAATTTGATAACTGTAATCGATTGCTCGTCTCTCAAAACACTCATGTGCAAATTTTCATCACAATGCAATGTAAAATAAAGCCAATATCGCAAAAACATTAATCAGTGGATATGGACGACCCCTTTGGCCGACCCCTAACCCTAAATTTGATAACTGTAATCGATTGCTCGTCTCTCAAAACACTCATGTGCAAATTTTCATCACAATGCGATGTATAATAACGCCAATATCGCAAAAACATTAATCAGTGGATATGGACGACCCCTTTGGCCGACCCCTGACTCTAAATTTGATAACTGTAATCGATTGCTCGTCCCTCAAAACACTCATGTGCAAATTTTCATCATAATCCGGTGTATAATAACGCCAATATCGCAAAAACATTAATCAATGGATATGGACGACCCCTTTGGCCGACCCCTGACCCTAAATTTGATAACTGTAATCGATTGCTCGTCTCTCAAAACACTCATGTGCAAATTTTCATCACAATCCGACGGAAAATAACGTCAATAACGTGAAAACAATATTTGTCTTGTATGGACGACCCCCTTCAGAAGGGGTCGTCCAAAAATCTAAAAACATTTTTCATCATTCCTGGTCCTAATGAGCATCCATGCCAAATTTCAGATCTCTAGCTCTTAAGACGGCTGAGTCTATAGAGGACAAACAAACAAACAAACAAACAAACAAACATACAGATAATTGCTTTTTATATATATAGATTATATGGATGCTGAATAGCTATCCGATAAATTTTGTTTTAAATTTTGAGAAATTGTTAATAAAATGTAAAATTGTTGAATAATTGAACACAAGACTTTCCCTTCTGCTTCGAAACAAAGATAAGAGAAAACTTAGCAGTGACACATAACATTAGACTGAGTCGATTTGGGGTAATTTTGAAATTTCTCAAACCCTGGGGTCTTAAAAGATTCGTCTTGGTCTAAAACTCATCCATGATTTTTTGCAAAATTTTTAAGTAACGTTTACATGAGTAAATTAGAACTTTTAGGTTTGTATGGGAAAATTGAATATTTTGTACTGAAAAATCAACATAAATTTTTTTTCGTCTGTGGAACAGAGCCAGCTGATGATTTTTGTGCCAATTTAACAAATTCTTAAAGGAAATTTTCCGCTGAACAACTTTGTCGAAGACCATAACTTTGTATCTTATTAGGAAAAAAAAGTTATTAGCTGTTTAACAGGGGTATGTCTTTTCGCACTGATAAACAATAAATTCAATTGACATCCCTGCAGAGTGCCTAGCGAGGTATTGCGTGACTACTTTCAATGCAAAACTTCGCGAGGTTCAAGCAGTGATGTCAATTTAAATAATTGTTTGTCAATGCTAAAAGACATACCCCTGTTTAACAGCTAATAACTTTTTTGCCTAATAAGATACGAAGCTACGGTCTTCGACAAAGTTGTTTAGCGGAAAATTTCCTTTAAGAATTTGATAAATTGGCATAAAAACCATAAGCTGGCTCGTTTCCACAGACGAAACAAAAATGATGTTGATTTTTTAGTACAAAATAATCAATTTTCCCATACAAACCTAAAAGTTCAAATTTACTCATGTAAACGTTACTTAAAAATTTTGCAAAAAATCATGGATGAGTTTTGGACCAAGACGAAGCTTTTAAGACCCCAAGGTTTGAGAAATTCCAAAATGACCCCAAATCAACTCAGTCTAACATAACATTCCAATAACAAACAAAAGCTGGGTGGATTTAATGAAAGACTATTTGCAACCATCCCATGTGAGAATAATTGTTGCTTGCAAGGTGAAAAGTGGGTACCGGCTTCTTCATTATGTCTAGATGTTTTTCATTTAAAAAAATTGTTTTCATGGTAAAATTGCATAAGACATACTTTTCAATATTTGAAAAAAAAAATTGTAATTAGTAAACAGTTACCTTAAAGAAGAATTCTTAACCTCACGCATGCATTCTACCTGTTGACTAATCATCACTGCTAATTGGAAAAAAAGTTAACACATCCTTGATTGCACACACCTCAGTTTTCGCGTAGTCTTCAACCAGAGCTCAGGGAAAATGGAACCACAAACAACGAACAGCCAGGAATCTCTTTTCCAGGAGTACTGTTCCAACAGCTCCATCCACGGGGTCCGGTACTTTGCAAGCCGGCGAAGAAAAAGCTGCTGTGGCAGAAGCTGCTGGGTCGAACGTGCACTCTGGATTGCATTTTTTGCCCTATCCGTTGGCGGATGTGGCTGGTTGATACTGAAGGTGTACCGGAAATGGGATAACAGCCCGGTAATTGTGACATTTGCCGAGCGACAGACACCCGTGTGGCAGATTCCATTCCCGGCAATTACCATTTGTCCCCAGGTTAAGGTTCCAGTTGCGGTTTTTAATTTTTCAGCTTATTTTTCATATGAAGCGTTACGTGGCGATGATAATTTTACCATGTTCAATAGGTAAGTGATGGGTCTTGATGTTTAAATTCTAAGTTATATAACATGAACTTAAAGTTTAAAAGGATAATTTTTTTTAAGTTTTCTATTTTGTTTGATTAATTTTAGTTATTTTATGAAATAATATAAAGGAAAAGTAACTTAATACACAAAAACTTTTAAAAACAGCTCCTTTACATTACATTACATTACATTACATTACATTACATCCTTTACATTACATTAGTCGGAGATATTGAATCAAGTTTTCTTCTCTAGGTCTGACTACTTCTTTACAATGTTACAACTTTGTGAAACCGAATTCTACGCAGGCTCGATTATGTTTCGAGAAAATTACTCCTTCCCCAACACCGGAATCAATCGAAGTATGGTCCACATTATGGAAGAGATGGCACCCAAAATCAACGAATTGCTAGTTATGTGCAAACTACGTTCAATTTATTCCGACTGTTACCAATTCGTGGCACAAACTGTTACGGAAGAAGGAATTTGTTACACTTACAACGGGCTTTCGGATCCTGAACTTTTTCGGATGGGAAATCTTCACACGGACCATTCATACTCCAAGGAAAGCAGATCTTCCTCCAACTGGAGCCTTGAAAAAGGATACGGAAAATGCTTAAGGAATCAAACTTATCCTTTTCGTTCGGTTGGCTCAGGAGTTTCAGCTGGAATTGATATAGGACTCCTAACGAACCTGTCCAACCTAGAATATCTTTGCCGAGGACCGCTTCAAAGCTTCAAGCTTTTGCTTCATTCTCCTGACGACTATCCTCTGATGTCCAAAAAATATATTCGTATTCCGATCGATCAGGATGTTATGATTGCCGTTAAACCTCAAATGATAACTACAGCTTCCAGCTTGCATGACTACACTCCAGAACGTCGTCAATGCTTCTTCAACCATGAAAGAACTTTGCAGTTCTTTCAAATCTACACGCAAGACAACTGTGAACTCGAATGTCTCACCAATTATACCCGGATAGCTTGTGGTTGTGTTAAGTTTTCGATGCCAAGAGGGACCGAAACGGAGGTTTGTGATATTGATAAACTGTGGTGCATTCGTAGAGCGGAGATTTCGCTTATGGAAATGAGAATGGAAGATCAACGTTACTACTGCAACTGTCTGCCAGCTTGTACTTCCATACAGTACAGTGTAGAGATCACGCAAACGGATCTGGATTTGCAGTCGTGGATGGAAAGCTACGAGCCCGGTTCCACAGGAAATCCAGGGTAAAGTGTCATCTTATAGGTCTCAATGAATTTTAACATTCATTCTTTTAATTTTTATAGGATAAGTCTAGCCAATGTGAAGGTGTACTTCAAGGAAGCTCAGTTCATAACCTCCAAACGTAGTGAACTGTATGGAGTAATCGACTTTCTTGCGAACTGTGGAGGATTGCTAGGCCTTTGCTTGGGTGTTAGTGTTTTAAGTCTAGTGGAAATTGTTTACTTTTGTACTGCTCGGCCAATTATGCAGCTTATGGGTAGATTTCGAGCGAACAAACTGGAGAAAGAACATGTAAACTCTGCTTAGAAGATTCGTTCCATACTTATTTGTGAACTAGCTTACCCGATGTGCTTTGCTACTCCTTCCTTGGAAAAAATAAGGATTATTAAAATTAATATAATTAAAATATACTTCATTTGAAATTAAATTTTAACATTATTCAAAGCTAACTCAATTCTCAGCTCAGCTTATTCAATTTTCCATGGCATTTGAGCTTCTAGATTGTCTTAAATCTTAATGTAACTAAATACCTTCCCTTTTTAAGGCGGGAGGAGTATTTTAAAACAGGCAAATTTGTATTTAATTATAAAATCACTAAGATTGGATTTGTTAATAATATGTAGGGTAAGTGAGCCTAATTTCGCTATATTATGTCAGAAGTTTTTGGCTTTGATATTAGTAGGCCGAATCTTTAATTCTTAGATATACAATTTTTTGGTAACTAAGTTCCAAATTTGTTTCTGATTTCTGTTATGGTTTTAAATAATCATTTCAAGATTTAATTTACGAAAATTATCATGTTTTATAAAGTGTGTCGATGTTCCTAATGTGACACTAATTGTTCCTAATGTTAACATATGGGTGTTCCTTATGTTAACATATGAGGAAAAATGTATCTGCGTACCCAATATTACACTATTTGTTCCTGATTTTGCTTATGGTTCTATTTTTTTTTTAATACTTTAATGAGAAAAATCTCAAAATTAACCTTTTTATAATTTTTATAACTTTTTTGGAATATGAATAGGGAAATAAGGACTATAAAAACCTACACAATATTCCTTTAAGCTTGTTTTGAAGAAAGTAGTAAATGTTGAGCTTATTACCAACTTTAATCAAACGTTACCTTTTCCAATGGATGCATTTATTATATTTCAAAAAGTAGAAAATTCATTGTAATGGATACAAATGAGATACAGTCAAACAGAACATCATGCAATAGCATGGTTAGATGCAACATTTGTGTTCCACAAAACTTATTTAACTTTTATTTTAGTATTATGCAATAAAATTTACATTTAATGATAACAAAACGATGATGCCATAGTTTCTCACATCGTGAGATAGTGTTTTGAAGTTTTATGATTCTCATAGAAAATTATCAAATTTAATTCGAACAAAATCAAAAATAACTGCCAATCGAGCTTTAAACGTAACGAAATCAACGTAACGAAATATAGCAAAAACTATAACTTTTCACACTTTTCATTTGATTTTTCATTGAAAACAAAGGTTTTCGCAACTAACCCCTTTTTTCTTAGTAGGGTGAAAATCGCATGTTTTGTTAATTTTAAAATAACTGGTGGAACCAATTATTTTTTTGACAACGTTAATTAGATGACCCATTAACCTTAAAACTTTTGATGTACAAGCGGTCTGATTTTCTGTGGACATTATGTTTTAGAAGCCATTGAAGTTGAAAAGTGTTGCATGATGCATGTGATGGTATACAACGTATTTTATAAAGATTTTTTTTAAATATTTCCTTTCGATTCTGTTCTCGTTGAGAAGCTCTCTGTAACTTGATGGTTTCCTTTCCTGTTGCGTAGGGTGCGTTTTTTTACAACCTAGCGAAAATATTTTTCCAACATTTTTAGCTTTCAGGTACACTGAAGTGAAAAAATATCATGTTTAATTGACTCAAACAGTTTATTTTAACAGATCGTTGAAAATTGAGTTAAAACTCAATTTAATCAATCAAATTTATTTCAAATACATTCTATGACTTTGATATAGTTTGGTAAATTTTGACTATGTCCATAATTAGGAACACATTGAAAACAGTGGACTTGGTAGGCTGTGGAATAACAAAGCGGACGCGTTTTTTTCTGACAGTGAGAATTGAAATTCCAAAAATTGAAAATTTGTGAAGTTTTTAAAAGAAGTGATTGAGTATTGAAGAATTTATTGAACTGGCCAAACCGAAGACAAATTCAGCCTTTAGATTTGAATCTTCTGAAGAAGCGCACCCGGTAGTCTTCCCAACATCACCTGATCCATCTGAGCCAAGAATGGTCGACACCTGGAAGAAATTGTCAAGTATCGGACATCGGGCCCCTCCATAGTTGCAAGTATCGTTAGCTATGGTTTCAACGGCAGTGGAAGCTATTCCTGTGCCCAGGATCCTCCGAGGTCAAAATTCCCCTTTGCTTTGGTGAGCCCGTTCTTTTTTTTTTTTTTTCATATGAGATTTCTTCTTACATATATTTGTTTCGTTTATCTAAAAATGGTTTCCTCGTAAACATGATTTTGGTTTCCTTTTTTAAACAATTTTCAAAATCGATAAAAATGTCTAAAAATTAGTCTTTTAGTATTAAAAATGCAATAATCGATTTCCCATAAACTTGGCAGAAAATAAACTAATGAGTTTTTTTATATGTAGTTTGATGCTTTGGAAGCGGATGAAGTGAATTTTAAAGGCTAAACTTAAAAAATTTTAACTGATTTCAAAAAGTTTAAAAGGTTTTAAACATTTTATATAACAACTTCAGTTTTGAAAGTTATAGATGTATCCATTTTATCTCTATTTTCTTGAGTAATCGAATTTTAGTTGAGCTGTCAGGTATGCTTTGATAACTGATTAGTTATTGAATGTTGAATAGTTTTTTTTTCGTTCGCTGTTTTATTCCAATCACGTTTTTTTCACTTTGCATTATTTTATTAAATATTTCAAATTGAATCTATAAAGAAGTCATTATTTCTGTTTTTCATGCATTACATCGGAGGCTATTTGAAAAAAGAAAAGTATTGAGCAAATCATAATATTATCCAGGGATTATGGACAGTATCTTCTGTTAACTACAAAAATAACAATATTTTTGTTAAAAAAATATTGCAAATAATAGCAATGAGATCTAATATTTTAAAGATTCGTTTAAACAAATCTTTAGTTAAAAATAAAATCATCTGTTAATAAGTTTTAATTGATAAAATATAAGAAGAGTTCGTGGGTTCTACACAAAGGAGTGCATGAATATATTCTTCAAGATCACAACACAGTCAAAATTGTCTCCAGATCAAATCCTTTTACCCAATCTCCCAAACAAAATTATTTGCTAGGATGCAGAGGTAACCTCGGTCCAAATGCACAATTTTTTTTTTCTTTCATCCCTTTCTCTTTTTTCATACCTATCCATTGACTACTAGGACGTGGCCGGCGCCGTTATTGATGTTAAAAGAGTTTGGATATTGTCAGTTTCATCAGTTTTGGATATTGTGAATGTGTAGTCAATCCCAGATACCATTCTTTTGACCTCTGATCAAAATTGATGGCCTCGGTCAATCACGGAGTAGCAACCATTGGTGATGTGGAATTCATTCTACTGAACCACGCCTGCGATTATGGAGTTCGAAATGCGTTGATGTTATTTCAATTAAAAGAATTGTTAAAAAGAAATGTGATGAATCTCATCACTATTGGTCACCCTGAGTTGATAGTGAAAACGCCTCGATGTATACTAGCTGTTGCTAACTGTTTGCTTCGTTTGGACTGCTGCTATAATGTTACCCGTGCGTTGAATTATTGTTCATGTTAATTTGATGAAATTTGCGCGGTAAAAACTGTAATCAGAATGAAATGACAATAAAATATCCTCTTCAGTTTTTAGTCGTCGACAAGAGAAGGTGTCTTGTCAATTTCTCATCCGAAAATCTATCCAGACAAAACAAAATGTTAAATGTCAAGTTGAAAACAATTAAATAAAAAATTAAGCATTTTTGGGTTCCATATTTTGAGGTGGATATGAGTAGTCAATCAAGCTAAGCTAAGCTAAGCTAAAAAAAAAACCGTGTTCCTAATTGTGGACATAAGCTTTTTTCAGTATTTACACGAAAAAACCATGGTTCTAACATACAAATTACAAAAACCATGATAAAAAATAATCCGACAAAAAATTTAAAAAAAATCGGTAGACAAATTCAGCTTTAATCTTCTTTTTCTAAATAGGTGTTTTTTAAGAAATTTGCTAACGATTCCATTCAATTTGGACATACTTTGAAACATTCCGGATTTTACGAAAAATACTGTGAGTTAGAAAAATAATTTGTTGGTAAAATGAAAGTTCACATGATCCGTAACAATATCATTTTTTTATAATTGTGATAAGTGAAAAATAACGTCAAAAATAGTCTAAATCGAACGGTATGTTAACATTAGGCACACATGCCATATTAGAAACACCTACTCTATATTACATTTATTGAATATGAGAGTCTTCATTCATTTCAATGGGAAGCATCTTTAAATTGAACATATCATCTTATTTATAAATCATCCCATTATGTCAAAACTCTCACGTTTATCAATTTTTATCGAAAATCCTTATATTTAGGATTGATGAAATTTTGTTGAATTTTTGTTAATTTTTTATGGGAGCCCCCCGTTTTTGGGCTCAGATGGGTTTGAAAGTTTTATATAAACCGTTCTCGGTCTTAGAAATGGCGACACACCAAATTTAACTTTGATCGGTTCAGTAGTTTACGGAAATTGTTCGATTTTTTTTTAAATTTTGTTCAATTTGTATGGGAGCCCCCTTTTTTTGGGTTTAGGAGGGGTTTGAAAATATTCTACAAACCATTCTCGGTCTTGGAAAGGGCTGCACACCAAATTTCACGTTGAACAATTTAGTAGTTTTCTAAAATTGTTCTTATTGTGTTGATTTTTTGTTATTTTTGTATGGGAGCCCTCCTTTTTCGGATTTGAACGGATTCCAAAGTATTGAAGAAACCATACCTGGACTCGAAACCAGCTACACATCAAATTTCACGTTGATCGTTTCAATAGTTTCCGGAAATTGTTCGAATAGTGTCATATTTTTATTAATTTTGAACGGGAGAACCCCTTCTTCGAGTCCTAGTGGTTTGGAAGTATTTTAAAAACCATCTCCGACACAAAAAACTCATACATACCAGTGGTTTTCGAGTTTATAAGGAACAAACAGACGAACATTCTTTATACATTTACTAGAAAATGTACTGAAAATAATTTAAAAATAAATCGAAAAATAAATTTTCGATATCTTTACAATGAGAGTTTTCACACCAAATTATTATTGAAGAGCAAAGAAGATAAGAATCGGTAATTTTTTTTTAACTTGTTCTGAAATTGTTTTTTAATAATTGTTTTAAATTTGATATTAAGAACTCGTTTTTTTCCTTTCTCCCCTTCAATGTGGGAAGAGTCCACGTACCGCCATTCTTTTGAAGATACATAATTCTCCTTTTTTGAAGTTATATATGTATAAAAGACGGGAAAAAATACTCAATTTAAATCCTGAACGACTTAGTCAAAATTGGAGAACTTTAAATTAAATCCTGAAATTCAAAGGTTATTCAGATTACGGAAACATTTGTTGAGATTTCTACAGAATTTTGAAAACATATTCCGATGAATCTTTTTCTTTAGCATTCTAACACTCAATTTCAATGCTCATCACGAATTAAGCTTAGTTCTTTAAGAAAAAGGATACTTTATTTCGGTTACGTTTCTATATTTTTTTAATTTAAAATTGGCAAATTCCTAGATTCTGACGATACACGGATAAAAGCATTGAAAAATTGTGCACCGTTTCCTTAAAAATCGATCATTGATCAATTAAGAATGTAACAAGACTTTTGTTTATACAAAAAAGATGGTTTAGTAGTGGAAAAAAGGTAAAATTCTGCCTACAATGTAGAGTAAAATTTGTATTTGCGGCAGATTTGCAGTACACAATATCCGTGAGCTAAAAAGTAGTTTATGCACGAGATATTTTTCTACGATGTTTCGTTATTTTAAAGCATATGCAATATTTTCGAACTGGAAAATTGCAAATCACCCAAATAAATGTACAAACCTTAAAAAATCCCGATTTTTTTTTGTAATTTCAGACTTTTTCCACATTTTACTTTTCCCGAGGGGTTTAACATCCTTAAATAAATGTTTTGTCATGATGAAATGAATGAACTTTAGGATTCAACAGGTTAAAATATGGGAAAAAAAAAGATCCACAAAGAAATCTCCCAGTTTTGAATCGAATTTCCGAGTTTTTTCTCGGTTTTCCCAGTTTTCTGGCTATCCTGCCTTATCCTCGTCACAGATTATTAAACATTTAATGGAGATGAAAATCCATCCGTATTATCTGATCACGATTTTGTGATATTGTCTTAATTATGCATAGGAGTGAGAAGAAAATTGCATTATTGGGAGTGATTGCACAGTACAGGTGTAAATCTGTATCACCGAACACAGGATTTTTGAAACGTTTCGTTTTTCACAGAATTTGGAAATTTTGGACGCTTTTTTTTAAATTCAATTGTTTATGTCAATATGCAAAAATAAATTTTGGATACTTAATTATGAATTGTAAAAATATGATGAAAATGGTAATGTTAATTGATTTTTCAAAAAAAAAACGTAAACAATTTGACATGACTTTTTAATGAAATTTTGGAAAAATCATCACGGAAAACCGTCACTGAATTTTTTGGTAAAAACACAGAAAGTCAAAGTTTTTTTTCGTCAAAACAGAGAATTCATTTCGGCAACCTTGTTCACGGGTCAGCAAATGGGCACGTCTTTATTAACTTTTTCAAGTTATTTACTTGATTATGCATATTTATACATACTTAAATAGAAAATATCGCACAAGGAAAATTCATGAGACAGAAAATGGGGTTCAGTTATCGAATTTTGAGCCATAAACGGTAAAAGTGATCAAAATTAAAAGTTGTCAATTGATACTTGGTATAAAATTTTAGTGTGAAAGTCAAACAAAGGAGTGGTCATATAAACGAATAGTACATGTATCTTTTATAATTTCGTGATTTTACAACCGATCGAGATTGAAAAGCCCATCAACCACTTAATTTAAATTTCAAGTTGAAGAACAAGAAAAAATGGTGATTACAAACACTGTTGAATAGCCTATATTGTCGAAAAAATGCATCGGATTCAGCATTCTAAACTCATCTTCGCACAATTGAAAGCAAAACGAAGTTCGTACGGTATCTGCTGGTTGATAAATATCAATTTTATTTACTGTATTTGAAACTTCCAAAAATTAAAATGCAAAAATCAATTTACATCAGTTTCTATTACAGAAATGGGTATTGAATGATTCCAATTTTTAGTATGAAAACGATGCAATTTACAAAACCAGGCTTCCGAAATGTACAGCTTTACTATGACAGCTTTTTTCTTGCCAAACAAACTGTCTAGGTTTTCCTTACCCCTCGGTTCGCTGCTGTACCGTCGGTGACGAATCGAAACGCTTCGGCTACATCGAACACGTGCGAGAACCCAGGCTGTACCCAGTAAGCGCGTCCTCTCAGAAATCGACAGAGCATGCAAAAAATTGAGAGTTGAGTCACCGAACTTAGAATAAAACGGTTAACTTCGGCGACACTCCAAGAACGCAAATATTTTCATTCGGTTTGTCCTGCCGAGATACCTAGAGGCAACAAATACGAATGCGTACATGCGAAATCAGTTTGAATCGTACACTCGTACGGTGTGGTCGCATTTTGTCCCCGTGTCCCGTGTGTGTGTGTGTGTTTCAATCGTAGCTGTCGATTTCTCAGGCAGGCGAACACGCGTCTCGGAGAGAAACATACAAACACGATTCGGATTGTGTTCGTGTGTTTCTCTGGAGGGCGTGTCTTAGCTTAATTCGTGGCACTCACCCAAGGCACGCGTATGGTGTGTTCCTCTCTAACGATGTGATGATGCAAAATCGCCAGAGAGATCGTTACGATCCCTCTGACGATTTGTTGTTCTTTAAGCTGTAACGAACCCAACCGACAGTTCGGTTTTCATCCCTTCATGCCTCCTGTTTCGAAAATAATGTCATCCTAACCAGCGTCTCCAATTTTCACATTCACAACAGAAAAATATTTCAAATGAAAGGCCAAAGCATGCTACTGTAAGTTTGCTTACGATGATTTCAGTTGAAATTCCTCGGTATTTCAACTGATGATGATGTTAATGATTTTCAAAGTGCATCTGATGATTTTCAAATGAAAATCGAAATCTTCAATTTCAAACGAAAATGAAAATTTTCATTTTTATGTAATTTTTTTTTGAATTTTGTTTTTTTTTTGTGATTATAAACTATTTTAAAAGGGAACTAAGCCAAGAGCTCTAAATTAATTTTATATTTGTAATATTTTTTTATTTAAGTAAGAGGAATCGATTTAAAAGCAACAAAAAATTCTAATATTAAAAAAATTTTTTTTTTGCAATTTCGATAGCTTTATTCTGTATAAAACGTCCTATTTATTTGTATTTTTAGACTAATAATCTACTTATTTGCAGATTTTCAGCAAGGCATGAAAATGAAAGCGATGATTTTCAATTGAAACAAATTTCTTTCATTTGACTATTATGCGGACCTGCAGTCTAGATTCAAATGATTGAATGAAAATTGGAGACCATGATCCTAACTGTCGGCTGCAGGGCGTAACAGTTTTGGGCAGGACTGTCACGGGTGACTGTCGTGCCCATACCTTACCCATGCCCGATCGTATGCGCTGCTGCTTGGTTCGAATAGATCGAACAAGCCATCTATTCAAACCGAGCAGCAGCATACGACCGAGGCGTAACGCGATGTGTGGGGCCGGTGCCGGTTAGGCGAAAAGGGAAGGGAAGGGTGATTGGGGTGATCACCACCCGCACTAGCTTCAAGCAAAAGGAAAATACATACGTTCGTTCGAAATTAACTCGGCACGAGCGAATCTCGGCTACAGTCGGACGGAGTAAGTAGTACTGTCATGCGAAATTCAACGCATTGAAAACTGTCACGAAGATTTTCCCAAAACTGTCACGGAGCTTAAAAAACTTTCATACCCACGAACAAACTCTCGCATGAGGTAAAACAAGGGTGCGCTGTACATCGCACGTCCGCTCCTTTTAAAACAGTCGGGGAAGAAATATTCGGGAAGCTTTCATCGAGGTGCATGTGCGACGTTCGCAAGAATACTGTCGTTCGCCAGTACTTTTCGGAAGCCTGTACAAAACTGCTCCTTTTGTTGCACTAACACTATGCAAAAATCCCTTTATTCACTTAATTTATATCCTGCAAATCAGAAGAAGCATAATGCAACAATTTTATTCCACAGTTTTTTCAATTTTTATTTTGTAATAAGGTTATTATTTAATGATAACAAAATGATGATGACATAGTTTCTCCCATCGCGAGAAAGTTTTTCAAGTTTGTGATTCTCATAAATAGAAAAATTTAAAAATCGAGGAATAAATGTACAAATTATACAATTTTTCGAAGCCGGCAAAAACTTTACCCAGTGTGACGGATTGCCTGAATGATATCACCTACAAACTTTATTTTGCTTTTATAATCCTAAAGGGTGTCCACGATGAAATTGTTACACTATGAAATTTCTCTAACTTTTTAACCATTGGATAGCATTTAATAAAAATTTGGGTGGATTTAGTTCAAAGTGTATTATTTACATCCTGCAAGTTTTAAAGTCCTGTGATCAAAACTCGCAGAAATGTAGTCGAAAGAAAATCTCGCGCGTGATAAAATCTTGCACATTCATCACGAGAACAAGGATCTCTCGCATCGATCCATCGCTAAAACATTGGAAATTGCGAATTCCACGGTGTCGCGAGTGATTAAGAGGTTCAAGGAACGATTGACCATCGATCGGAGGCCCAGGTAGTTGGGGCCTTCAACCGAAACCCGAACGCCTCCGTTCGGGATGTGGCTAAGAAGCTGCACCTAAGCTGAAGTTTTGTCCAGAAGGCCAAAACTAAGGCTGGGCTTCGAACGTTCAAGGTACAAAAGACCCCTAATCGCGACTAGAAGCAAAACAAGTCCGCCAAAATCCGTGCCAGGAAATGACGAAAGTTGAATGCTGCATCATGGACAACGAAACAGATTCCTGGCAACCAGTTTTTCACGGCCAAAGATAAGTTCTGCGTTCCGGTGTATGTCCGCACTCAGAAGATGTCTAAATTTGCTAATGAATTCCTGGCTTGGCAAGCCATCTGCACGTGCGGGAAGCGGAGTGCACTTTTCGTGACCCAGGACACGATAAACGGACAGGTGTACACGAAAGAGTGCCTCCAGAAGCAGCTGATTCTGGCCGGATTTGGCCTCATGCCTCTACTCCAAGGACGTGCTGAAGTGGTATGCGGACAATAAGGTCAATTTCGTGCCGAGCATGTTCAACCCTCCCAACACTCCAGAACTTTGCCCTTTCGAGAAGTACTGGGCGATTGTGAAACCGAACCTTCTTACACGACCAAAGTTATTGAAGATAGTCGAGTAACTGAAGAAAGTATGAGTTTGCATGCAAAAACGGTTGATTCACAGGTTGTGCAGAATTTTATGGCCGGGGTTAAGGCCAAGGTGCGGGCATTTGCGTATGAACTGTAAATAAAATGGTAAAATTAAGTTTAATTGTTTTTTTTATCAATCCCTGAAAATTTGATGGCAATCGGATGAAAACTCTTATTTTGCGAATCAATTTTGTGCGTGGCAATGTGCGTGGACACCCTTTGAAACCTCAACATCAGACGTAAGGTACGGAGACTTAGGCTGATAAAAACATCTTAGAAGGCACTCATAAGTCGTCCTCGGTCAGCTCGTAAGCTCCTCTCAGAAGATCGGAACAAACCAGTTCAAATTGCACACGGAGATCAACAGCTTGAAGGTTGTTTTAACCTTCCAAAGCCGTTCGCTAAATATCCGTTTCGAGGAAATTTCAGTTGTGGTTTGATTTCGTTCTCCTGGCTATAAATATTAACCGATTTTGATGATACTATATTCATTGTGTAGGTAATTTATTCTAATTACTCATCATTTAAAAACAAAGTCGATATGTTTTTCCAGATTATCATAAACTGGTTCAAAAAGAAAAAAGTCCAAAAAATCAATTTTATTTTTAAAATACTCATAACTTTTGACAGCTTTAATGTATTTAAGTGTTTCGTTGGTTTTTGAAATCGACAAGAATCCATCTATCCGACAATGTATAGATATGTTGGGGTCCAATGAAAGTTTTGACCGCTATCTAAGATCTACCGGTAGAAAAAAATCTTACTTTAAAAAAACGACTTTCAGTTTTGACTTTGCATAGCTGTATTTCATTTCCCAATGAACCGATTTTCAAAACAATAATTTCAGTTTTTTGTCGTTAATTTGATCATCATTTTCATAGAACATACTTGGTCTGTTAAAATTTACAGTTCTTCAGTAGATTGGAATGATGTAAAGATGTTTGAAATGAGCGCTTCGGGTCATATTGACCCGAACAGCTTTGGAGGGTTAACGATATCTGAAACTGATAAAGACTACTGGCTCGCCTAATCGTCCTTGGCTGTTCGTTAGCTTCTCCAAGAGAATCGGGACGAGCCATACACGAAGGAAACCAATTGTATCCTGCGTACCGCCCTTTAACACGTTCGTCGTCATGGAACCCATATTCGTATTAGTTACTGTAAATAGTTACTTGAAAGCTCTTTTTCAAATTCGTAACGTTCCCTTTATTTGTTCGTTCGAAGCTCTACCGGGACACGTTTTAAATTCCTAGGGTATTAATTACAATTAGGTACAATAGAAAATTCTGAATTATAATTTGTTATCTTACGTTTAGTGAACTTTCTACCGTTTTATTCTGCCTCGATTTCAGCCTTTCGCTTCCGCTAGTCCCTACACCTTAAAAAACCTAGGTTAGAGATAAAATCAACTTTCTCTATCGATTTCTCACCTTAGTTGAAGTTTGGTATGAGCTGGCGATTCCGAATTCGAAACGCTTCGCTGCGTAGAATTGTGACCTAAATCGAACGGTCTCACATTACTAATAATCATTTTACATATCTAAGTATAAGCATACCTGGATTCAACTTTCCTGCGCAGTTTTACTTCGCACCGTTCCGTACTAATTAGCAATTGCCTAGATAGAGATTGATTTTTGATTTAGAATTTGTGCTACACAATTCCAATTTCATTCCAGGCCTACATTAGCACGTAGATTTAGGGTAAGTATAGAAATTTCACAATAACCACTGTGCACTAATTAGCCTTAGTTTTTCTTCTTTGGATCACCAAACTACTTGAATTGAAATTCCACTATCTTTGTTTTGTTTACAATGCTAACTCGATTTTATTTTTCCCGCCTAGACTCCAAAGCTCACTTCTCACCTACATTCGAACTAGGGTGGTCTAACCGGTTTTACCGAAACCGGTAAAACCGGTAAAAACGTCCATTTTCTCAATACCGGAATACCGACTTTTGAGACGGTAAAAAACCGGTATTTCCGGTGAATTTCATCATCATTTAGCATTTTAAAATGGGCACAGCTAAACGGTTTTTTACCAAATATTTATGAGTAAAAATACTCAAATTTTGTTCAATCAGCTTCAAAATCCAAGCTCAATAAACCTTACTGCAAGGTTAATGTGAGATTTGATTATTGCTAAAACTTGTCGATGTAACTTTATGAATTAAAGCTTTTTTCATGAAACTTTACACATTTCAGATCAACTATCAAACTCCGCAACATTCAAAGACTGTATAAATTTACAATGACTGAAAAAAGATACAGCTACAAGAAATTTAAGTTTTCTTCACAAAAATCACTGAATTTTTCATTGAAAAGCTGGAATTTGATGAAATTTGCAAACATGATTTATCTATAAACAGGCCAAGTTTATCAAAATCGTTCTGAGCGGTTCCAGGCTTTCACAAACTTGAAATTTAAAATGAAAAATATTGAAAACTGATTAGAAACTTCCTAGTTTGTTTCAAAACATAAAATGCTTCAGCAGGGTCAGCATTTGAACACATGTTTACATCAATTCTAACTTCAATTCTAACGAAACTTTCAACAAAGTCATCATTTAAACACATGTTAGACTGTTTGTATTATTTTTTTGTCAATATTTTCAAGGTAATTGATGGAACTCTGTTAATTTTATTTTTAACGCTGTTGAAGCATTTTCTTTTCCAGATAAAGCAGTAACAAAGTTTTTATAAATTTGCAACAGTATTATAGCAACAAAAAGCGTATGGATCATATCCAAACAACAAATTTTTTGCTGAATTTTGACTGGTTTTTCAAGAATTTTTATTTCGATTTGTTCGTTTTATTACTGGGAGCGCAAACTTAATGCGATCACGATCTAGGTTGCGGGGAGTGAGTCAACCAAAAACTTTGTGACAGTGTTTTGAGTTTTGTTTATTTATAAGTTTAGTCGTTGTTTTGACAAAAAATCTTTTTGTATACAAATTTCATATCACTTTCATTAAAGGCTATATAAACTTTTTATAAATCTGTAAAATCTGTTCTTAGATATGAATACTGTTTTACAGAGTATAGGACAAAAATTCGTTGAAAAAAATATGAACTTCTAGAATTTCTGCAACCTCACATCAAAATTATAATAACAAAATGAAGATGATAACTATTATGATTATTATGAGGATGATGATAGATTTATGACATAGGAATATTTTAAAGGCACAATACCATTTTTTTATTGGAAATGTTACTGAATCTATTGCGTTATAAATTCTGAGCATTTTATGCCGTTACTACTGCAATTACATGAAAACTTTTCATGAATTCGATATACTTTGAAAAATACCGGTTTTACCGGTTTTATCGGTTTTATAAATTACAAATACCGAAATACCGGATTTGAAAAAAAACCGGTAAATCTGACCACCCTAATTCGAACTCATCTCCGAATCCTTCAACTGTCATTGCGCGAGTGCGTTCAATGGCACATTTGGGTTCGAAAGTCAGTTCAGTGACAGTTACGTTACGGGTGGATTTTCAGGGAAGCCCCGGCACTTCAAAAACGTGTGACGCTCTCTTTCTTTTTTTAGCCGCTCAGTTTTGCCACACGTTGCAAACTGGAGCTCTCCTTCTTCTGGGGAAGGAAGACTGAAATTTGCTGTATCGTTTTTTTTACTGTTCGACAAAAAACCAGCAATTGTTGAAAAGCCTTGTAATCGTTCAAATTTTTACTTTAGATTATCAGTTTCCTGTAGCGAGTCGTGTAACTCAGTTGTTTAGGTGCTTCATTTACGTGTTCTGAGGCTGCAGATTCAAAAGTAAACATCGAAATCGAATTCAATAGCTAGATTATTCAATACCAGTCTGTCAACTCTGTCGTAAATATAAACTTTAAACTATATAAAAATGTTGTTCGATCCATGGGAACTACCTAAAATCTAAATCTGTTATTTAAGCTATTTTCAAAACAACCATTAATCAAACAATTTTTATTTATCAGCTTCAAAAACTTTAACAAAATTTGAGCGACTTAATTCGCCTGTTCATGCAAGAATTTGCCAGAGCAGAACAAAACCTAATTAAATCATTGTATTATGCAAAACAAGTGCTTTTCAGCATCAACATTTTTTTTTCATTGAAATTCACTTAATTAGAAAGTAAAGTTTTGAATCTTCGCACTGATCGGTATATTGAGGAGAGAAATTTGACGTTTGAAAGATTTTTTCTTTTCTTTTTTTATTCAGTTTTCCTCCCCGAGTCCTTCTTTATTTTGTCGCTCAGAGAATTTCTTTGAACCCGTCCAGTAAAACTACCAAAGTGAGCGTGGCGACGAACATGTTAAATTGCACCTTGTTTTAAGAAAGGCTCTCAATAGAGGTTACTTTATACAATCCAATAGGAAGAATGCAAACGCCAACGTTTAAACAGAAGGTAAGGATCAAGGTCTTTTGATACACTAGGTTCTCCGACTTTCACAGTAAGTAGGCAAGGAGTGAGCGAGGCTCTCAATGAGTTTGTTTATTTTTTGCTCAGCTTTTCGGTGGTTTGTTGGTAAACAAACTTCATGAGTTCCGCATAGTTGCATAGCCTACATAGCCAATATGGCTGAATCGGGAATTAGATATTCGGTAACACCTCCTGAATATATACACACCTTGGTAATGATTTGTTGGTAATCCACCATGGGTGCACGGATTCACCGCAGTTTCTGCCAAAGTATGTGCTCACATGCATTCTTTTTAGATTATTATGTTCGACAAATCTCCAATGCAGCGCGTCATCATACCCGGACCCCATGGCTTCGTATGAACTGTTATGGAGTGAGTGTAGTGTGTTGATGTAGGTATATTTTGGAAGAACGAATCAATCAGGTGGGCAAGTTTACTTACAGGTATTCCGGCATCCGTGTATATACCTGACCAGCTGGCAACTGATTGAACATTCCTATTATATAGTCAGTTATAGAATGAAACACATCTTACCTGTCGGCAAACTTAAGGGAATCGAACCCAAAAGTTTTTCTTGCCGATACAGGGAATCGAACCCAGTACGCCTGGCATACCAATACCAGACTCGCGCCAGCCTATCCGCTAGACCACATCGGCGCTCGTATACACACCTTGGTAATGATTTGGTTATAAACAAACCGGAGTCCTGCATGAGTTCTGAATGATGGTTGATGATTGTGGGAATGGCTTGTAGCTAATGCATGAAGAAGAAAGCTAACATCAACAACACTAAGGTTCCCAAGCTTGTAAGATTAATTGTGAATACAAATTCATGCACAAATTCATGCACAATTCATGATTGAGCGAATGATTTTGAACCAATGAGTATTTGCGTACTGTCAATTATTGATTGATTTCGTCGTTCGTAAGGCTTGAATAGCTACCGGTAAAAGTGAAAGGCAACAAGTCTTTAGAGGCGTAAAACAAGTCATAACTTGAAGAGACTAGATAAAGAAACTCATGTAAAATAGTAAGTCGTTTTTATAAAGAACGAAAATCTTATAAATGACATCTTTTAAGCAACGATTGCAATCACCATATGCTATTCCCTAAATTTGTTTACAAGCAAACATTTGCATCAAATTATCCTCATCGATAACATTCCACCATGAATTATCACCATAAATAGAGTATAGGAACCTACCAAAGCAAGAAAAATGGCTTCCATTCTCGCCACCCAATTTGTCCTTTCCTTGCTGCCACCAGTCGAGCTAGCAAATCGTCTCCAATCTTTAATCCTAGCAGGGTTACATTCTCACTACATTTATTGCCCTGAGCTAGGACTAGACCATTGCTCCATACCTCCCTTTTTTCATTGTGAAAAAGCTCCTTCTGAATAGCAGAAATGGCAAGCACAATAACAAACAATAATAGCAACGGGCGGAAAAAATGCCACTCTTTTAGTTTCGTTTGCCTTTGCGAGGCGATTTTCTGGTGGAGTTGCAGGGAGAGCCAAAAGGAGTCATCGTCCCGGTTGTGGGGGCGTTAAATTCACATAAAACGAAACGAAAATGGCTCAATATATCATATTTATGTAGTGCTGGAAAAGCATTATGTTGTGTTGTAGTGTAGTGGAGAAAATACATATTATCTGGAGGAACAAATGTCCAAAGAAAGCTGGGGTGATATATTTGTCCCAACAAAGTGCTTTTACTTTCATGTCGTTTGCTTTAAATTTGGTCGAAATCGAATAAAAAGTATAATATACCACTCTCCACGACTTAAAATACTAATCTAAATCAAAACTTACAAGAAAATTTAAACGAACTTTTATCATTATAACATTTTTGTCATTTTTGTCATTTTTGTCATTTTTGTCATTTTTGTCATTTTTGTCATTTTTGTCATTTTTGTCATTTTTGTCATTTTTGTCATTTTTGTCATTTTTGTCATTTTTGTCATTTTTGTCATTTTTGTCATTTTTGTCATTTTTGTCATTTTTGTCATTTTTGTCATTTTTGTCATTTTTGTCATTTTTGTCATTTTTGTCATTTTTGTCATTTTTGTCATTTTTGTCATTTTTGTCATTTTTGTCATTTTTGTCATTTTTGTCATTTTTGTCATTTTTGTCATTTTTGTCATTTTTGTCATTTTTGTCATTTTTGTCATTTTTGTCATTTTTGTCATTTTTGTCATTTTTGTCATTTTTGTCATTTTTGTCATTTTTGTCATTTTTGTCATTTTTGTCATTTTTGTCATTTTTGTCATTTTTGTCATTTCTGTCATTTTTGTCATTTTTGTCATTTTTGTCATTTTTGTCATTTTTGTCATTTTTGTCATTTTTGTCATTTTTGTCATTTTTGTCATTTTTGTCATTTTTGTCATTTTTGTCATTTTTGTCATTTTTGTCATTTCTGTCATTTCTGTCATTTTTGTCATTTTTGTCATTTTTGTCATTTTTGTCATTTTTGTCATTTTTGTCATTTTTGTCATTTTTGTCATTTTTGTCATTTTTGTCATTTTTGTCATTTTTGTCATTTTTGTCATTTTTGTCATTTTTGTCATTTTTGTCATTTTTGTCATTTTTGTCATTTTTGTCATTTTTGTCATTTTTGTCATTTTTGTCATTTTTGTCATTTTTGTCATTTTTGTCATTTTTGTCATTTTTGTCATTTTTGTCATTTTTGTCATTTTTGTCATTTTTGTCATTTTTGTCATTTTTGTCATTTTTGTCATTTTTGTCATTTTTGTCATTTTTGTCATTTTTGTCATTTTTGTCATTTTTGTCATTTTTGTCATTTTTGTCATTTTTGTCATTTTTGTCATTTTTGTCATTTTTGTCATTTTTGTCATTTTTGTCATTTTTGTCATTTTTGTCATTTTTGTCATTTTTGTCATTTTTGTCATTTTTGTCATTTTTGTCATTTTTGTCATTTTTGTCATTTTTGTCATTTTTGTCATTTTTGTCATTTTTGTCATTTTTGTCATTTTTGTCATTTTTGTCATTTTTGTCATTTTTGTCATTTTTGTCATTTTTGTCATTTTTGTCATTTTTGTCATTTTTGTCATTTTTGTCATTTTTGTCATTTTTGTCATTTTTGTCATTTTTGTAATTTTTGTCATTTTTGTCATTTTTGTCATTTTTGTCATTTTTGTCATTTTTGTCATTTCTGTCATTTTTGTCATTTTTGTCATTTTTGTCATTTTTGTCATTTTTGTCATTTTTGTCATTTTTGTCATTTTTGTCATTTTTGTCATTTTTGTCATTTTTGTCATTTTTGTCATTTTTGAAATTTTTGTCATTTTTGACATTTTTGTCATTTTTGTCATTTTTGTCATTTTTGTCATTTTTGTCATTTTTGTCATTTTTGTCATTTTTGTCATTTTTGTCATTTTTGTCATTTTTGTCATTTTTGTCATTTTGGTCATTTTGGTCATTTTTGTCATTTTTGTCATTTTTGTCATTTTTGTCATTTTTGTCATTTTTGTCATTTTTGTCATTTTTGTCATTTTTGTCATTTTTGTCATTTTTGTCATTTTTGTCATTTCTGTCATTTCTGTCATTTTTGTCATTTTTGTCATTTTTGTCATTTTTGTCATTTTTGTCATTTTTGTCATTTTTGTCATTTTTGTCATTTTTGTCATTTTTGTCATTTTTGTCATTTTTGTCATTTTTGTCATTTTTGTCATTTTTGTCATTTTTGTCATTTTTGTCATTTCTGTCATTTTTGTCATTTTTGTCATTTTTGTCATTTTTGTCATTTTTGTCATTTTTGTCATTTTTGTCATTTTTGTCATTTTTGTCATTTTTGTCATTTTTGTCATTTTTGTCATTTTTGTCATTTTTGTCATTTTTGTCATTTTTGTCATTTTTGTCATTTTTGTCATTTTTGTCATTTTTGTCATTTTTGTCATTTTTGTCATTTTTGTCATTTTTGTCATTTTTGTCATTTTTGTCATTTTTGTCATTTTTGTCATTTTTGTCATTTTTGTCATTTTTGTCATTTTTGTCATTTTTGTCATTTTTGTCATTTTTGTCATTTTTGTCATTTTTGTGATTTTTGTCATTTTTGTCATTTTTGTCATTTTTGTCATTTTTGTCATTTTTGTCATTTTTGTCATTTTTGTCATTTTTGTCATTTTTGTCATTTTTGTCATTTTTGTCATTTTTGTCATTTTTGTCATTTTTGTCATTTTTGTCATTTTTGTCATTTTTGTCATTTTTGTCTTTTTTGTCATTTTTGTCATTTTTGTCATTTTTGTCATTTTTGTCATTTTTGTCATTTTTGTCATTTTTGTCATTTTTGTCATTTTTGTCATTTTTGTCATTTTTGTCATTTTTGTCATTTTTGTCATTTTTGTCATTTTTGTCATTTTTGTCATTTTTGTCATTTTTGTCATTTTTGTCATTTTTGTCATTTTTGTCATTTTTGTCATTTTTGTCATTTTTGTCATTTTTGTCATTTTTGTCATTTTTGTCATTTTTGTCATTTTTGTCATTTTTGTCATTTTTGTCATTTTTGTCATTTTTGTCATTTTTGTCATTTTTGTCATTTTTGTCATTTTTGTCATTTTTGTCATTTTTGTCATTTTTGTCATTTTTGTCATTTTTGTCATTTTTGTCATTTTTGTCATTTTTGTCATTTTTGTCATTTTTGTCATTTTTGTCATTTTTGTCATTTTTGTCATTTTTGTCATTTTTGTCATTTTTGTCATTTTTGTCATTTTTGTCATTTTTGTCATTTTTGTCATTTTTGTCATTTTTGTCATTTTTGTCATTTTTGTCATTTTTGTCATTTTTGTCATTTTTGTCATTTTTGTCATTTTTGTCATTTTTGTCATTTTTGTCATTTTTGTCATTTTTGTCATTTTTGTCATTTTTGTCATTTTTGTCATTTTTGTCATTTTTGTCATTTTTGTCATTTTTGTCATTTTTGTCATTTTTGTCATTTTTGTCATTTTTGTCATTTTTGTCATTTTTGTCATTTTTGTCATTTTTGTCATTTTTGTCATTTTTGTCATTTTTGTCATTTTTGTCATTTTTGTCATTTTTGTCATTTTTGTCATTTTTGTCATTTTTGTCATTTTTGTCATTTTTGTCATTTTTGTCATTTTTGTCATTTTTGTCATTTTTGTCATTTTTGTCATTTTTGTCATTTTTGTCATTTTTGTCATTTTTGTCATTTTTGTCATTTTTGTCATTTTTGTCATTTTTGTCATTTTTGTCATTTTTGTCATTTTTGTCATTTTTGTCATTTTTGTCATTTTTGTCATTTTTGTCATTTTTGTCATTTTTGTCATTTTTGTCATTTTTGTCATTTTTGTCATTTTTGTCATTTTTGTCATTTTTGTCATTTTTGTCATTTTTGTCATTTTTGTCATTTTTGTCATTTTTGTCATTTTTGTCATTTTTGTCATTTTTGTCATTTTTGTCATTTTTGTCATTTTTGTCATTTTTGTCATTTTTGTCATTTTTGTCATTTTTGTCATTTTTGTCATTTTTGTCATTTTTGTCATTTTTGTCATTTTTGTCATTTTTGTCATTTTTGTCATTTTTGTCATTTTTGTCATTTTTGTCATTTTTGTCATTTTTGTCATTTTTGTCATTTTTGTCATTTTTGTCATTTTTGTCATTTTTGTCAATTTTGTCATTTTTGTCATTTTTGTCATTTTTGTCATTTTTGTCATTTTTGTCATTTTTGTCATTTTTGTCATTTTTGTCATTTTTGTCATTTTTGTCATTTTTGTCATTTTTGTCATTTTTGTCATTTTTGTCATTTTTGTCATTTTTGTCATTTTTGTCATTTTTGTCATTTTTGTCATTTTTGTCATTTTTGTCATTTTTGTCATTTTTGTCATTTTTGTCATTTTTGTCGTTTTTGTCGTTTTTGTCGTTTTTGTCATTTTTGTCATTTTTGTCATTTTTGTCATTTTTGTCATTTTTGTCATTTTTGTCATTTTTGTCATTTTTGTCATTTTTGTCATTTTTGTCATTTTTGTCATTTTTGTCATTTTTGTCATTTTTGTCATTTTTGTCATTTTTGTCATTTTTGTCATTTTTGTCATTTTTGTCATTTTTGTCATTTTTGTCATTTTTGTCATTTTTGTCATTTTTGTCATTTTTGTCATTTTTGTCATTTTTGTCATTTTTGTCATTTTTGTCATTTTTGTCATTTTTGTCATTTTTGTCATTTTTGTCATTTTTGTCATTTTTGTCATTTTTGTCATTTTTGTCATTTTTGTCATTTTTGTCATTTTTGTCATTTTTGTCATTTTTGTCATTTTTGTCATTTTTGTCATTTTTGTCATTTTTGTCATTTTTGTCATTTTTGTCATTTTTGTCATTTTTGTCATTTTTGTCATTTTTGTCATTTTTGTCATTTTTGTCATTTTTGTCATTTTTGTCATTTTTGTCATTTTTGTCATTTTTGTCATTTTGGTCATTTTGGTCATTTTTGTCATTTTTGTCATTTTTGTCATTTTTGTCATTTTTGTCATTTTTTTCATTTTTGTTATTTTTGTCATTTTTGTCATTTTTGTCATTTTTGTTCTTTATGTCATTTATGTCATTTTTGTCATTTTAAATATTATCAACATGTTCTTTAGGATTTTGTAGTACATATTTGTCGAAAGAAAAATTTGTTAAATTTCACAGCTTTTTTTTTGTTCGTTTCTGTTTTTAGTTTTTTCCAATGAGGTTTACAGATATCATCTGTCATTAATCTAAGAAATAATGTACTTTTTCAACTGTTTTTCAATTCGGTTCATTATTCATTGAGTTTTATCGGCCGTTGAGTCTTCCCACACCCAATCACACTAAACAACACATCAATCAAGCTCAATTTGAGCTCCATTATGCTGAAATCCTCAGAGAGAATTCATCGAAGCGGAAGTCACTTGGGGGCGTCGTCATTTTTTTCCCTCAACACAATCACAGCTGACAAAACCAATTCTTTGTAAAAACCGACGATGAATGCGAAACTGAACACACAAAAAATCTATCACAAACATAATTGATGTTGGGAAAACGCAACGCAACACAAAGAAAATCTTTCTCGACCTGTCAGCGCGCCAAGATCCAATTTCTCCACCAGCCATCGATTCTTGGGCCGGATCCGGAAATAAGCCCGGGGAGAAGCCCCAATTGTCATCAACAGCCATTAACGTTCCGTTTTTCCTTCCCGCAGCCTCGTGTATGTGAGAAAATGTAAGAGCGCGTTTCGGAAAACGAAAATCCGCAAGGAAAATCTCCTAAAGCTCCCCTTCACCCATTAGGAGGCAGCACATTGGAGCAAAGGAATCTCGAGGAAACCTGCCGATGATGTCAGCTCAGGCTCAGACGGGCTTGGTCGGAGTATTCAGATATGAAGTTTCCCATACATACTCTGGGAGCTCCGTAATTGCCAGCTACCGGAATTGGCTTCCCTGCTGAGGCATTTTTTTCCTGGGTAGGCAAAAAGAGTAGAAGAGCTATGAGTCGACAAGTGTGAGAAATAAGCTCCATTTGGACTTTTCTCCCCATTTGGCATGGAGCGAAAAAGGTTCTGGCGTTCCTTCCACATGAGTTTGGCGAAAGGCCCAAGCTCTGCTCCCAGAAGTACTTTATCACAGCTCCACTTAGGATATCTTTAGGAGGCACAAAAAAGTAAGAAATGAATACATGCCAAACCAAACCGGAAAAAGGTTTCCACATTTTAGAAAGTGTTTATGAATGACTGTAACCAATGGTGAATTATAAACCAGTCAAGATTCTCTTTTTCAATCGTTCAAATTATACTCCTGAGAAGACATTCAAGGAAATTTATTTAAACACTCTCTCACGCTCTTTAAACAAATTCACTTTCCTGAATGGAAAACCGATTTAAATCTGCTTTCAGATAAAGCCATCATCGGGAATGCAAACAAGCCGACAATGGGTGTGTGAAAAAAGTCATTTGCAATTTTCCCGGTTGCACTAACATAAAATAGATGAAAAAACACACAACAGGTTCACCCAGTTTGGAGAACAAATATGAAAATGGGTGCCATTTTCCAGTGGCCATCATCCATAGCTTTAAGTTTAGTTGTTTGGAGTGTGGCCAAGCTGACAAGCTGCAGTTTCGTTGGAGTTACAATGGGCGAAACGTGTTGGCTAATGGCATAATTGGTTGGCGATTTTCCAACGCGATTGCTGGTGGAAATAGTGAATGGATCCTGCTGGATTTGAATTTTAGGGAATTGGTTTCCTCACATTTCATGATTTTTTTTTTTTTTTGACAAAACGGCCTGGGAACAATTTTAGTTCTAAAAACCTTTTTTCTTGGAGGATAAAATTTGGTTTTATTTCAAATCAATGCCAGGTTTTAAAGCTTCTATATAAAACACAAATAGTTGTAAAAAACCAGGAGGTTTGAGCAAAAAAAAACTGGTTAACAGAAATTTTTCATTCAAAGTTTCAAACCATGACCGTAGGAATGAGGGAGGAGAAATTTCAGGGTTGAACCTACCCAGGCCCGTGCGAAGGAACCCGTCCATAAGGGGAAGGGGGGTTGAAATTCAAACTTTACCTAAAAGAATAACTTCACTAAAAATCTCCTTCTTCTTCCTGGAAGGAGGAAGGGGTTCTCTCATATAAAATTAATAAGTATTCCTAGCTTGAGATCTGATCATACAAATATAACCAAATTTGGCATGAGAGGGTATTTGAATACGAGAAATGATTGTATGATATATTAAGAGCCCTCCATTCTTTTCAGCGAGGGGGTTAGGAGGACTATCATACACATTTAGCATATCTTGAAAAATAAAACCAAATTTGGCATTCAATGGTATTTAATTACAAGAAATATATCTATGAATTTTAAGAACTCACTAGGGTGTCCCAAAATTGCATAACTTCTGGAAATCTGGGGGCTCATCCTCCAAATGGTAGATTAGGATGTGGGGAACAAACTTACTAAAAAAAAATATGTTTAGAGTTTCCACTTTCAAAATATTTGATTTTAAATTAATTATGGGTCCAAAATTTTTTATTAAATTTAAATATTTCATGTTTTTTTTTAATTTTATTTGGGTCGTAAAAAACAAAAAGTGAACCAAATTCGTATCAAAATTGAAAACTAGTAAGCTTTTTTCAAGAAAAAAAAATTGTTGATCCAAAAATTTTGTATTCAACTCACCAAAATGTGTACAAAGCGTGGAATATTTTTGATACCAATGCCTTCAAAAGAGGCGAATTTTTGTGCACTTAAACTTTGCTGAACAAAACATGTTGTTTGTATCATCGTGTGAAAAGCTATTCTTGGTTTAATCCTTAGTAAAATTCGCAGTTTAGGATATTTTAAATTCAATTTATCAAATTTGTCCTTATAAATACTTACTTTAAAATCAAAACACTTGCAAAAAAGACTTGAATGGTTTAAGGGAATCATCAGAAGGCCATACGCCAAATTTAAGCTGAATCTGACAACGGCAAGGGCTTGCACTGAATCTCAAGTGTGAAAGAAATTCTGAGACATAGTGTTCTGAAAAAGCATAAAAAATTTGTTTGTCATCAAACATTTTTTTTCTTTATCAATCGTTTGCTTGATTATGTTGATTTTATTATATTTATTTTATGAAAAAAAATTCAAAATTATGTTTCTTATTCTGAATTATAAATTCTCTTCAGAATAATTACTAAGAAGTTTTTTTTTTAAATTTTAAAATAAATATATCTGATACACAAATTCAGAAAAAAACCCGTAAACTGGGGGAACATTGATCATTTGTTAATTCATTTTCGAATATTTTAGAAGGGGTTGCTTTTTTGTTACGCTGAAAAGTTTTAAAAAACTAACTGAGGTAAGGAGTATAAAGCATGGTCATTGATAGCACAATATTCAAACAACATAAGTGGCTATAACTAAATCTTATCTCAAAAACAAATATACTCAAAAGATGGACAATGTTGCTAAATACATTTAGGGGCAACAATTATAAACATTTCTTAATATTTTTGGTCTCAAAAACAAATGAAACTTTACTTTCATGCAATTTCTTAGGTCTTACCACTGTTCCTATGTTCTTTTTTTTATTGAAAGTTTACCATTTATTTGAAAGGGTTTCCAGCAATTTGTTCTACACAGGGTTTCTCATAGAAAATGTCCGTTTTTTTAAGTATCCAAAAATTATCATATAATGACCATGAAAATAACTCTGAAACTATACCTAAACAAAGGAAAAAAGTTCTTTTATAGATTACAACCGATTTGCTTCTAAATGCTATCATTTTATCAGGAGAGGTGTTTGTGTTTGAGTCTTTGAAAAACAGATATTAAAAACCTTAAAACTACATTTAAAATATTTTTAAAAAAATCTCCAACTACATACTAAATTTAGCCTATTTGAAACTCAATTCATAGGCTTTCAAACTTAGAAAACAGTTTTCAGATATTTTAATATTAGACTAAGTTAATGATGATTATCTGCAAAAATTTCATGTTGATCAAAGCTACCCCAGTTTACGGTACTTAAAAAGATGTCAGGTTAGATTAAAAAATTAACCATCATTACTTGTTAGGAAAATAATAATAATTGTTATTTATTATTCATCTTAAATTTCATTTCCTTTCTCCATTTTCAACTGAAGAGTTGATTTAAAAATTTTGCAATAGTGTTTAAAATTTGAATTTAAAAAAAAAAATCGTGACTTGAAATGTAATTTTTTCATAAGGAAAAGAATTAAATGTTAACACCAAAAATTCAGAAATTCAAAACATAAGCAAACTTAACAAAAATATTCCTAAAAACTGAAATAGTTTGACTATAAAATTCTGAAAATTGATATAAATACTGAAAAGCCTGCAATCCTTGATAACTCACAGGAAAAGATTTTGGTGAAATGTTTAAATGATTGGTCTGATAAGATTTTAGCGTCCTGAACTCGAATCTTTTGTCAAATTTGGACTATCAAATTTAGTATTTTTTGATGATGATGATGCATGATCTAAAAAAGTGAAATTCAAAAGTTTCTTAAAATTTTGGGAACATGTGATTAGGTGCAGAAAGTTTAAAAAGAAAACTTTATTTCATTCTACAAATTCGTTGAAACCTGCAAAACTGTTAAATTAATGTTGTAAAAATATTCGAAATTCAATTTGTTTCAAAACTTTTCTAAAAATTCGTTAAATGAGGAAAAGAAAACAAATAGAAATATTCTATAATTTTTTATTGCAGCTCTCAAAATTATTTGAAATCTTGAGGAAAGTTGATAATTGTTTTTTTTTCTAATTTTCAACTTTTAAGTTTTTGTTTTGAAGTTTTGTTAAAAAATGCAGAAATTTCTCAAATAATTTAAACGTACATATTTCCAAAAGTTATCTCAATAACAAAAACTGATAGTAAATTGAATATTTAGATTCAGGGCACTTAAATAAGTCAAAATTACGTTTCAAATTTATTTCTCCTAGGAAAAATATAAATTTTTTGGCTTTGGGTAATTGATCAAAACCTATTGCAATGTGATGTGGAGCATTAAGAAGAACT